>NC_135402.1:7342857-7657500 GCF_051989625.1 Stigmatopora argus
ATACACCATTCAAGCACTAACTAAATTTGGCAAACAAATTTGTCCTTGGATATTTTACTTCCCCGCAACTTTATTTAATAGTAAATTGGATTAAATGCGTTTGTTCACTATTAACTCATTCACTGCCATTGACGTGCCAATACATTTGTGACTGGGAAGTCAAATTGGATTAGATGTCTATCACCATCAATGGCAGCCAATGAGTTATTAATATTCACCTGTGTATTTGATTGAGTCCTCATTAAGCTCTATTTAAATTATATATCTATATATATAGATATATAAGTCAGGAAAAATAGGATTGTATGATTAAATTGCGATTAATTACAAAGTCTATAACTAATTATTTTTTTCACCTAGTCCCACGCCTAATATTTATATAAAAAATGACCAAAAGGTTATTTCTTGGGTGCCATTTTCAACATAAAAAATGAAATAACTGTCATCTCAGTCATTGTAACATTGATGACGTATTTATTTCCAGATCTTCCTCCTCTTTCTCCGACCGCTTTTCTTATCTTGTTTCAATTATATATTTGTTCTTTCCTCATTAAATTTTTATCTCATTCGTTATTCATAATAGTTTGATTTATTTAATAAAGGACAGCACATATTAATGAACATCTTTATATTCATGTTAAGGAACATATATATGTAAATATGTAAGATTGTAGCCGATGGCTAATTTCCATCTTTAGTCCCTTGTGTAGGTTGAAGATAAAATCATTCAAGATTTCGCTTTTTTACAGTAAAATCAGCAAAACGCCTACTTTTTACAAGTTGCATTCCATTCCACCGACATCATTTCTACACACACCTGACGAGCTTAATTTCCCACTCAAACTGAGGGATTCAGGTCAGCTAATGGCTCCTGCCACTTTTCCCACAGTACAGGTTTCATTTGAGGTCACGTATCAAAATAAGGTCTTTTATGGCCGCACAGTCTAAAAATGCCAACACCCCCACTATAAGCCGACTGGGAGGGGGGCTATATAAGATTGGGACACAGCCGTGACCATTGTTATACTTGGCAAGAACATCGATGGCCATGAAGTGTTTGTGTGTGTGTGTGTGTGTGTCCCTGTGGCCTCTTTCATACCACCTTCACGGCAAATTTTTGCATCAGAGGCATAACGGTGACATGCCAAAAGCGATGGATGGAACAGTTCACCCGTGAGCGTGTATCCAGTTGGCGCATCTTTTATAACACAGTTGGCGCATCTTTTATAACACAGTTGCACAGAGAAGCCATTCATGGACCCGTCGGCTTTTTTCCATCCGCCGGTAGAACATTTGTTAGATACAAAATAAAGAAATAGAATGTTACATGTACTGTATACAACGGAGCAAATGTCACAGGCCACCATGAGCTTTTCTTGTTCAAGAGTAAGACAATGGAGCCTTTCAGCAAAGTTACATTTATTGAGAAATGAGATACATTTACAAATAGAACATCTAATGAATTAATGGAAGTGAGTCTGGTAACATTGGATAGCATGGAGACCTTAGATATTACATATTTACATTTATTATAGCTTAGGGTGTAAATAAAAAAAAATGACTTCACCCATTTTCCATTCTGCTTATCCTCACAAGGGTCATGGGGGTGCTGGAGCCTATCCCAGCCAACTATGGGGAGTAGACAGGAGGTGGACACCACAAATTGGTTGCCAGTCAATTGCAGGGCACAAAAAGACAAAAAACATTTATACTTACACATCTATCAAAAGATATTTTGACTTAAAACTATTTTTTTAAAACATTGCTGAGTGTAAACATGGAGGGATATCTTAATTCAGTTATGGAAAATCCCCTTGTTTTCATTACGTGGACATATACAATAAAGTTTTTATTGTAAATGTGTTTCAAAAACAATAGAATAAATGATGCAGTATTAAACAAAAAGTGCTGGTGCAAACCAATTGCAACACTGCTTTAAAACTTAGCATAAAAAAGACACTGGTGGGAAAGTAAAGGTAAATGAAGGGTTATCTTTAATCCATGGAAAAGTATCAAAAAGTATTGATGTGTCGATATTGAAATGAAGTTTCCAGATATGATATTTGATTCCATATGTATCAACACCGAGTCATTTTTTTCACAGTTCAAGGCACCCACTTAGCTGTTTTAACATTTTTTTTTTAAAAAGAAGCTGTATTAACAACAGTTCTCAATGTAAACTCATCTATCGCACAGTATACAATCAATTTAAAGACAAAACAATCTAAAATTGCACCCTGAACCTAACACTACGCCTTTGGCCAATTGCTCATGTGGCGTCACATGGTGACAAACACATCAATCAGTTGCTTTATGCGTTCAACCGCAACAAAAGAGCCTTTGGCTTTCAAAGCATGTGAGACATGTGAGTTAGCACAATAAAACATGTAAAGCACATGTTTTCAACAAGACCAGAAGTACATATGAAAGTCTACAAAATTCATTTTTCATTCTTTTATTCGTAAATTGGAATTGTTCAACACACATGCTGCCATTGACGGTGATAGATGTCCGATCATGTGCCATTTTTCATTTTTGTTGCCGAGAATTGAAATAAGTCTGTCACAAATAGTTTGTGCATTCACTGCCCCCCACTTCAAATAGATTGGACGTCCATAACCGTCAGTGGCAGCCAATCAGTCTCATGGATGGACAAAAATTTGGAATTAAGCAGAAAACGGTCAATTTGACGTAAATCTACTCTTTGAAGCAGGCTTAGACTGTCTCCAAGAGTTGCTTGACAGTACTGCAGCAATATTATTTGGATTCATTCTCACACGTTTAAATTAATTTGCACCTAGTAATGTAGCTTTCTTGTTAAATTTGATGGGCACTGTTAATAAAACATGTTTGTTATGATAATTTTATGTAATAAGAGCAGAGTGAAAAACACAAATGTCGGACACTTTGGAGTTTATTCCAGTAAGTAGTCAATTTTTATGCACAATTAACTTTCTATTTTTTTTCTTTTCCCCCCCTAATGGGTGTTTGTGGGTCCCTTGAGAGAATTCAATATGTTCTACAATGCAATTGTAAAAATCCCCCACCCAAAAAAAATCCCAAAACATTTATAACTCACAAAACATTAAAGTAACAGAATTTCTACTTGTACACTCAACATTCAATATTCCCAAATTTTGAGATGCTGAACAGTAAATATAAAAATGTCACCAATGAGTAAGTGACAAAAGATTTTGGGGGTAAAAGTATAATCTGCATGAAACAATTCTACTTCAAAATGCATGATCAACATTCTATAAAAAGTAATACACGGGGAAGTACAGTTAGTTTTCATCAGCATGTATAAAAGAAGTCCAATGGGTCTCCAGATCTAAATTTGTAACCCATTTTGTCATTATCATTGTGCGACAAAAGGCCTCGAAATGACTTATTTCCTCACCCATTGTTATAAGGTATCACTGGAAATCTTAATTAATGACTAATGATAAACTATTAGCTTCATGAAGAAAATATTGATTAATTCATGAGCACAATTATGATGATTTCACATTCTCTCCTATTCCATCATGTGTGCACTGTTCAAACTGCTAAAATTTGCCAAAATAAAAGGCAGTAAACTGTATATTTTGTGTGTATGCTCTTTTTTGTGAAATGAAAACATTAAAAACTTTAAAATTATTTTCAAAACAGCTTGCCACTTGAAGTCATTCTTCATACAAAAACTGCAGGGGTTTCTCCGACGCATTTGTGTACTTTGAAACAATTTGTTGGTTAAAAAAAAAATCAAAAACGAGCCAAATAATAAATTGCTTGGAGACCCAAAAATATACACATACCTACAACGAGGTCCTCCGCCTCACCCTCTTTCCTCCTACATGTCCACAAAGACCATGAAGCACCAGCCGAGACCGCCCACCATGAACATGGTGATCTGCATGCTGTATATGATCAAATCGTTGACCGCGCCGAAGTCCAGGCGCCTGTGGCCGAGCAGAAAGAGGATAACGGACAGCTTGTACTGTAGACGCAGGAGCGCGCGAACGCTGACGTACTGCGCGAAGAATAGCGCAGAAAGCGCCACCCACAGGAGGGAGGTGAGCAAGCTACAGCCAAAGTAGAGCAGGAAGCGCAGAAAGCTGTAGATGCAACGCGAGCGTACGTAAAGCTCAAAGTTGTTGTACTTGCTGCGCACCAGCTTGGTGGCGTGCGCCGCGCCGCACGCCGAGTGCATGCAGGTGGTGTGGGGGCCGTGAAAGCTGCGCACTCGCCGAGGGATGGGGATCACAGGCATGGGTGGGCTACGGGAGCCCCCCGGTCAGATGGCGTCTTTCCTGTCGTGGTGGCTACCGCCGTTTTCCGCGGGCGTTGATCGATTCCCGGTTGAATCCACAGCGTCTGAAAGAGCAAGTTTATCATATTATTGCCAGTTTTGGGGATTTTAAGACGTGTGAACAAATATACTACAAGGCTTTCCAGGCAAGACCCAGTAAAGCCTCCATTTGCAAGCATAGCATGTATAGCCAACCTGGAAAGTGGAATATTTACAAAAGTGACCAGGACCAAATGTATATGTCTTTTTTCCATTCTCCTGCTGTGAATTTAAATCAATTTATCAATTTATTAGACATCCAATCCATTTGAAGCGGAGGGATGGCAGTAAATTAGCAGTTGCGTTTTAAATGGACTGGACGTCTATCACTGTCAATGGCAGCCATTATTGCCTTATTGATTTTATCTTGCGTTTTTTAACATTAACCTGCACAAGGGGACTAGGTGGAAATTAGCCTTCGGCTATAATTTTACATATATGTGTTGTCCTTACATTTATCCATATAACGACTTAAAACCTTGTTCCAAATCAAATTAACATGACGTACCAATCCAAATGGGCTCATCTTAACCCGAAATAATGAATAATAAACTACAGTTTGTTTGTGCTTAGCAGTCCTGTCATTGTTTCCATCGTGCAATTCATCATCCAAGGATACTTACATGAAATACGCCACTCTACTGGCGTCTTTTTCCACCCTAAAGTACATCACGGTAACTAAAAAAGAGTCACGATGTCACCTTGTTGAATTTTGTTGTCATGTGTTTTTTTCCTATAGCGAGATGCTCACATTTCCTCCTGCTAAAACGAGGTTACCGGAAATCATTGGCCAATGTCGCAAAAACTCAAGTACGACACCTGGTTGTACGGCATTGTGCATTTAAAGGCACAGTACACTTTACGGAGAAGGTACTTTCACTGTAATTTTGGAGCTCATGCACACTTTACTATATATACACATATATATGATCGTAAAGTCACATTTAGTCACAATCAGACAAATAATTTTTAATATTATTTTCCTTTTTGAAAAACTGTATACCTACCTACCTATTTTTCTAAACATATTTTATATACCTAGTCTAGAAATCATGTTTAATATCATGTAATACAGCCAAATATTCTCAAACAGAACAAGCATTCTATGTATTTATATAGTATTCTATACATTTATTTTATGATTAATTATTTTTAGCTCATTCTTTGCCATTGACAGTGATAACCATCAAATAAATCAATTTAAACTTGATGATCATATTTCACTTTCATTGACGACAATAGACTTCCAATCCAATTTAACTCTGCAGGTGACAACAAACAATGATCCTTTCGAACCTTCCCAATCAAATTTTTCGACGTCTATATACGTCAATGGTAGCCACTCTGCTAAATCATTTTAATTTCAGATTCACATACATGTGTCAAATATCTGTGAGCCTGCCAGGAGGCTACATAACTCCAATAAATAAAGAGCTTATTAAACTTAGAAAAGCTTCATTTTGCTGTTGAGGATTTAAGAGCCAGCTAAAATTAGAAAAACAAACATTACTCTGATGTTTAATCAAACACACATAAAGCTGTCCTGGGCGGACTCAATATATTTAACCGTTTTCTATGGGCCGATGATTGGATTTAGTAATGAAACTCACTGCAGGTTCCTCTTGAATAGAAGCCAAATTCATAAAATGAAATATCTTTTGGGACGTGATGTCTTTCTGTCCGTGAGGGGGCGTGCTTACACTGCAAAAAGGGTGAGGGATCTGTCCCCCCCTTGTCCCCCCTGTAACCCCCTTCAATTTTTAGTCCTCAAAGGGCCCTTGGAAATTAACCAGTAGGATCATGAATGCATGAATAAATTGATAAAACACAAATATAAAAGAATAATTTAGAGGTGACATTATCTATTTTAAAATTATTATAAAAAAGATGTACATTTTCATTTAATCAACTAAGATCATAATCTTGTTAAAAGAAAGTTATGTTTTTTCTTAAAAAAAGAGATTTTACTATAAGGTTTCACATGCTAAAGGAATAGTTTCTACAATCATTCATTTTCTGAACTGCTTTATCCTCACTAGTCACGGGGGGTGCCGGAGCCTTTCCTGTGTTGCGTGTTATGGAATGTGTGAAGAAACCAGAATACCTGGAAAAAGCCCACACACACCCACGGGGACGACATGCAAACTCCACACAGAAAGACTGACCTGGATTTGAACCCAGGACCCCAGAAATGTGAAGGCGATGCACTAACCACTCATTCACCAGACCTACCTTTCTTCAAAAAGAGTTCCTGTCTTTTTCAAGAAAGATAATTTTCATAAACCATGAAATTAAATCACTAAACACACTGGCTTCACGGACAGCGATAGGAGGGAATTCAAATAAATGTACGTACGCTCATTTAAAGTCACAAAAGAGTCATAAAATGAGCCACATAATTGGACGTCTATCATGGTCAATGATGATGAAATAGTTTAATAAGGGAAAAAAGTCACAAATAAATGTACGCACGCTCATTTAAAGTCACAAAAGAGGCATAAAATGAGCCACATAATTGGACGTCTATCATGGTCAATGATGATGAAATAGTTTAATAAGGGAAAAAAGTCAGAGGGGAACAATTGTTTGTGCTAGGAAGACTAAAGTTGCGCTTTAATTACTCTAACCCCAGTTAACATGGGCGCCGCGGCTCACAAGATTAAAGCCCAAGGCCTCGTCTACTCTGCTTCTCAAACACGCTCAATCAGTTAATTCATTAACTAAGTGGAGGTCAGTGGCGGGACTTGGTGTGAGACAAATTAAATCAATTATTCAGGCTAATAAGATGAGGGAGTCTTCATTGTGATGGAAAGTTTTAATCAAAACGGCCGCTTGTTTGGGAAACGGAGAAAGAGATGAATCCGTGTGCCTGGACTTGACTTACTTTGTTGAGTTTACTTGGCTTTCTCCTGGGTTTAGTTCTATGTGGAATTGTGTGTGTGTGTGTGTGTGTGTGTGTGTGTGTGTGTGTGTGTGTGTGTGTGTGTGCGTGTTTGTGTCATTGTTTACCCTCAACCTGCACAAGGGACTAAAGATGGAAATTAGCCATTGACTACAATCTTACATTTTTACATACATATATGTTCATTAACATGAATATAAATATGTTTGTTAATATGTGCTGTCCCTTTTTAAATAAATCAAACTTAAACTTAAACATGCATTATTATATATTCACTACCAAACCTCCCAGTTCAAATTAATTGTCTGTCTATCTCCATCAAGGCACTAGAAAGTACATTATGTAAAAATAGGATGCACACACTACATACATAATTACTTTCACTGTAAAAAAATAAAATAAATAAATAAAAATAAACAGAATTCAGAGGAAATTATTGGAAGCTGTGTTTGCTAGAATATACCATTAAAAATGTTCATTGCCAAATTAACAACAAACTACAAGAATACTGTGCCCTGAAACGTGCTAAAATCTCGCCATGGGAAAGTTGGCATAACTTGTGCTAGCCGCCATTAGCCAGATTGGCCCGAGGGGTCAGCGGAGGTCAATCGACAGGTCAATCACCCTGTCGATCGCGCGACCCAACGGTGGGACATGATGCCGGGTCTGCCAGGCTCACCTTCCCCTAGACCTGAATTACTGCGTCTTCTCTGACGCTGGTGTACATTAACAGGAAGAGGGTGGAAAAAAAATCTATCCGATCACTTATGCTGATTTACGCCGCGACCCTCTGGACCGGCTCTTGACGGAACATTTTCAACGTGGCGTGATTTATGCAGCAAATTACCTCACGGTAGTATAAAATAAATAAATAAATAAGGGGCCGCAAGATGTTTGTGTTGCATACCTTTTTAAATTCTAGCGTATCTTCCGCCTCTCGTGTCAATTAATAATTAATAAAACAAGGACGTTAAGGAGTGACACGGTTTTTGTGGAGCTGGCTTGCTCTCTATTGACTATTAAACTGTTTAAAAGCTAAAGGCCTATACAAACAACTCTGCTATCCTCGTTATTTTAGTGCCACTGGTCATAACTCATTTATTTTTTCAGATGCATTAGAATAGCATGATTTTACAAAAATAGACTATAAATAATTGCATTGAGGTGCGAGCTTTCTACAATCGATTTATAACAATCAATGCCATTTCAATTTTTATTTGGAATCTTTCAAAAAGAAAATCTTTCATTCATGATCTGTACTGCTTATCCTAACAAGGCTTGCAAGGGGTGCTGGAGCATATCCCAGCTGAACTGAATTGTGTGGCTGAAACTTTGACTCTTCTCTTTCAGAAATTACAAACATACCAAAACGTTAATTCATTCTAATGAGTTGGACTTAAAAAAAAATCTAAATATTATAATATAGGTATGTATTTTTCTTCTTCTGATCATAAAGTAGTCGTGAACCAACAGTGCCTCTAGTGGTTGCAGCCAAAATCTATCCATTCCTCTGTGGGGACAAAGAAAATACCAACACATTGCCAGTGCCGCATTATGTATGTTGCCGAAGAGAAGGGGCTAACGGGGGGGCTGGAAAGGAGACACTTTTACATAATTGCTAAAAACACTATGCTGAAATAAGGAAAAGCATTTACAGTAATATCACTTTTCATTCAAAGACTCAAAATATCACTATTATACCTTACACAATGCAATTTTTCTTATACTGTCCATTTATTACATGACCCATCCTCACTGTTTAAGCTTTTAATGTTCTAGACTTTTCCATATTTATTTAACTAATGTAATAATCCAGATTTAAAAAAAATGTTGACCAGTAATCACTTTGTTCTGTGTGAATAAAAACAATAATTGGACTAATCAAGACAAAATATTTATGCTGGTGCGTGAACCGATATTGTATTGAGTGAAGATGGATAAACATAAAGAAATAAAACTAAATTTGCAACTTCATATCCGATCAAATTCTATTTTCACTCATCGACTGTTGTTGTTTTTCACATGCCTAGCACTTTAGACCTGTGACGAGTCCAATTTCAGTAACAACACTCCCTTGTTATCAAGAGGTAAACATTCCTCACAGACCATTTAGCTTTTCATAAATAATCCAAAACAAGCATCCAGCAGATGGAGGGTGCTCGTGAGGGTTCGAAACCCGAGAACCTGACACGTGACACGCTGGATGTGGACAGGAGCTCTTTGACCTCATCGCTACTTTTACAAGACTAGACTATTCTGATGGTTTACTACGCTTGTAATGGTCGGAAAGAGCGGATATTAGTTAAACTATTAAAATAATTGTGGAACTCATTTGTTAACTGCCATTGACGACGGGAGACTTTATTTTCTGGATACGAAAGGACAGTTTATATAATGTTGTAATTTTTCTCAATGCTTTCTGGAAGTGCAAAGCAATATTTTCGGAATTTCGAATACATATGTCATTAATTTGAGGTGGAAATAAGGAATATAATATTCGGGACAACTAGTAATATCAGTAAAAACACATTTGGGAGAAGGGCTATCGTACATAGACAAATATATTGCGCCCTAGACAGTCGCCCACGTTGCCCATAATAAAAAACAGCTCTGTATTCTATAAACTGTGTAAATATGAGTGCGACCAACCAAATATGCCTGGATGTTTTTAAACATTGGCAGTGCGCATGAAGTCATAGAAAAATCAAAACATACATTTAAACCCTGCAGGAATAACTGTGATAAATGAACACGTGCAATCTTGCACTTTTTTTCCATTTATTTATTTCCTCCACATCTGCCACACAAACACAGCACAGTTCTGCATGTACTCGTCTTTCTAGTCATCACAATTACCGTGTACACTGAACGCATCGCCTGGTAACTTATCGTTCGCAGTAGGCCTTAATCTTTCTGGGCAGAGGAGGCATCAATCTTCTTAAAACAGCATCTATTCTCTTCTGGCTCCACTTTGAAAAAGTGTGTATGCGTGCTAAACCCCATTGCGCATGTGTGTGCATCGAACACAACTTATGGGCTGTCAACACAAAGTGCGCAGCCTTGCCGGAAACTGACAAGCACAAAATGACTGACAGTGACATTGCGCCATTTCGCTCTCAGCCTCAGTGAGTGTGTGTGTGTGTGCTTGTGTCTGATTAAAGCTGCACTTGGTAATATTTCTCCCTTCCCCTCAAAGTATCCGCATGACACGGCGACTTGTCAACGTGATGGCGCCATCGCTGTCAACGCCACATGCGACTGCTCCGAATTACAACATAATGTGCCTCATCCCTTCTTCTTGCTGCATTCTAATACATATCTGGGCGATAATACCGGGGTAGTATCGGTATGATTAGGGTGGATCCACGAGGGTGGTAGGACAAGCTTGCCACCCCAGTTGACACCAATGAAAAACAAAAAACTTCAGATGAATTTGATATTTACCTTTACAAAACTATCCGACATTAGCTAAATGTTGACACTAGAGTTGTAATGATGAATCGAAGTGGCTTACTATATGGGTTTGTTCAGTATAATTTATAATCTAAGTCGGACAAATATGTTTTAAAAACAAAATGTATTCATTCATTCCATTTTCTGAATCGTTAAGGGTCGCGGGAGGTGCTGGCGCCTATCCCAGCTGACTCCGGGCATGAGGTGGGGGACAGTGAATCGGTGGGCAGCCAATCACAGGGCACAAGGACACGGACAATAATTCACGCACACACTCATGCTTGCAGGCAATTTAGTCTTTAACTAGCCGACCCCGCATGTTTTTGGGATGTCAGAGGAAACTGGAATACCCAGAGAAAACCCACGCAAACATGCAAACTACACAGATGAAGGTCTGGATTTAGGATTGAACCCGCGATCTCAGAACTGTGAGGCCGATGCGCTAACCACTCGCTCACTGGACCACTCCAAGGTAAATTATATGTTATCTTAATTAATCGAAGCATGAATATTTAGCCCATGTATTGTGTGAAACATCTTTTTCCTTTTTCATTGGTGTTTCCTTGTTTTTTTTTGCCGCGCGTGTGTTTTCAGGGTTCCTGCAATCCTCCTTCTTTTCGTCGCCTTCTTGATGAATGCGTGGCCTCCTATTGATCGCGATGGGTGATGGATGATGGCCGGGAGATGAGTGATGGGGTGCAGGCAAAGGTGCCAATAAGAGGGCAGGCGGAGGGCGGGGTCTCCGGCACTGGCGCTAATGGGAGAAGACTTGGGGGCGGAGGGTGAATCGGGGGAGATGGACGGCAGGGAGGTGGGCGGCCTCCCTGGCAACCCGCGCCGCCCAGTAGCCAGTGCGGCATTTCCTTCCCACGCACGACGCCTATGGGTCACCCACTCATCGCGGTGCCCGAAAAGATGATGGATGGTGGGTTAGGAAGGGGAGACTGCCGCCACAGTTCCAAATTGATATCCCGGCAAATGTTTTTGTCTGCTGTGAAAAATGGTGCCGCAACTCTCATCTCCCCACTTTAACCTGCCCCCCCCAAACCCCCCTCCACCACCACCAAACCACCTCTCATCATCTCTCTCCTGGCCCCCTACCGCCTCGCCTTGATGGTGGACTCCGATCACTCCCTGGTCCACAGTCCAATCCCGCCTCTCGCATCTGAAGAAACAAGGCCTGCCCGTTCAATGTCACCCTCTCATTCTTTATTTTGTGTGTGTGTTTTTCTTGCAAAAACGACCTATCACACTAGACTATTGATTGTTGACTGTAGAAAGTGGGCTTGCCATGATAAGAAGAACTCTGCCATTGTGAGTAAGCAGACAAGATCTACTAACATTTTGTAGGGAACTCATTTAAATCATAGGCTGGCAGTAACGATGTTATACAACCCGAAAATGCCCCAAAACTAACAAGAAAAAATCCACATGAAGTAATTTTGAAAGCCCCAAATACTTAAATACCTAAGCAACACTAGCATAGTATATTTTATAATTTATGTCATCACAAGTACAATTTTGCCATTGTCATAGATTTCATAGATAAGTGCCACTAGATATCCTCTCCATACATAGTGTTCCTTCAGTAAAGTAAATAGCAAGGCTACTTGTATTCGGTAGCATGTATTTTTAATGGTATTTTAATTTTGGATCACGATTCTGTATGATTTTCTGTCTGTTTTTCCTTCCTCCCTATTACCCCCAATCCCTTTTCCAGCCACCAATTTTCTTTGAATCCAAAAAATATATACAAATTGACATAACAGGAGTACTCCAAACTACCATGTGGCACATTCCGTATTCAGCCTATAAAGAAACACAGATTTTCTCTCTATTGTCTGATCCTAAGCTGCTGAAAAAATCAGGACAAGAAAAAAAGGCATGTTAATTAAAAAAAAATCTGCACAAAAAAAATCCAATGAATTCATAAAATCTATTTATCACCCAGGCCTGGCTCACAGAGTTAAAAAGTTGCTTTTCCAGGAAACAGGGCAAGAGTGGAAAAAAAAAGAAACAACCCAAATGTCCCGGGTGAGAAATGAAGGAGTAATGTTGGGAGAAAGGGATGCGAAGGACTTGACGGATAACAGAAAAGGGATGAGATGGGATGAGCTCACTTCTTTGGCGGCGCTTATACGGGGCAAGCCAGCTGCAGCGGGGATTGTGCCCGTGATTAGGAGGCAAAAGGAAAGCTCCAGTGGAAGGGGATTAAGGAAAGAGAAACAGAAGCAAACACTGATAGAGGAAAATCCATCTGACGTGTAACACTGCGTGGCCATTAAGTGGTTAATATCCTCGGGACGGGCACCCGCGAAGAGGCAAGGCGCCAAGAGCAATATTTGGACGACGATAAATATAAGTGATAAATATGTATCTGTGCCCACTTCATAAATCAGCCTCATTATTCCACCGCCTGACGTTTTTCTATCTGGGACACCTTGTTAATTTGTCTTTTATGCCAGCGACATTGCGGCGATCCGTCAAGACGGCTCTCGCTGAATTTAAGCGCTCGTCGATAGATTTTTATAGCAAAGGTGGTGTTAAGCGGGCAGCCGTTGTGTTGGGCTAGTGGATATGTCGTAACTCTTAATCGGCTAACTGGACCAGTAAAGGGGCCAAGAAGCCGACTACCCATAAGACCAATCTGCCTGACATCTGGGCCTTTGCCTTTCGCCGGGACACAGACAGATGCTGGCTCGGGTTAAGCTGCCAGAGTTTGAAGCAAAAGAAGACAACCAGGTTCTTCAAAAATGTCCAGGGGAAATATTAAGTTTTTCTTGTGGATTCCATTATGTTCGCTTGGTGTCACTATTAAATAGCAGCCAAAGTACACACAAAAGGCATTCAATGTACATTTTACTGCCAGCAGAGCTTATATCATCTCTTCCTGATCACCCCGTAACACAGTGGCGGTCCGTGAATTTCCCAGCGACGCCTTCAGCTGTCGGAATCAATCCAACCCTCAAAAACTATTTTATGGCTATAAAACCTCTACTGCAGCTACAGCTGCGACAAATAAAAATAATCAATAATAACCTCATACAACTGAAATATTATTTAGGAATATAGCCATATTTTACTCACCAAAAATCATTTTTACTTGTACACAATATCCATCCTCCTTTCTTTCCTCCTTCTTTTCTATCGCCATCGAAGCTAATGCTGAAAGTCGAGCCTGTCCTGTCGTATTTCTGGCATACGTTTTTATTCGATTTAGTGCTGAAAATGCTCGTTCCCGGTTTTGACAGGCTTGCTTGCTTTGGAGTTGTCCTCGCTCCAGATACAGTTTAGTAGCTCTGGCTATTCCACTCTACCACTAGCCAATCATTGTTGGTGAAAGCGATGACGTATCCCTACGCCTCCGAGAAGGCAATGACGTATCCCTACGCCTGCGAGAAGGCAATGACGTATCCCTACGCCTGCGAGAAGGCTTTGGGGTCGCCAAATCGAATTCTGATTGGTTAAAGCAACAGTTTTATCGTCGCTTGCAGAGCCTGCAGAACTGACTGTGAAGGCCTCAAGGCAGATTTCTGACCCTGGCAACAAATAGCTGAAATTTGATTGGTTAGATGCTTAAATATGAAAACACACATCTGGAAGCAGCGCAACCAGGGGAACAGCAATGAAAGGAAGCTGACAGAGAATTTGGAATTAATAATAAGTATTCATGGACAAAACATAATTAACATCAGTCTGTGATTCAGATATTTTTTTAGGCTAGCAGAGAAGACCTTGCAGGCCCTGACGGTCCACCACTGCTGTAACGTCCAGTTGTCTTTCTATAATGCCTGTGATATAGTTTGATTGGTAGATTAAACACTTATCCCTCCCCTTGGTCTGACTTATCGATTTGTCTGTCTTCCCCCTCGCCCCTCCTCCTCCCGCCTCCCCTCAAAGGTGAGCCGGACACCCGGCTTGATGAATGGCGGGGGATTGATTTATATTTAATTAACAATTTGCCGCAGACTCTCGCTCTCTCCTTCTCTGCCTCCTTCCCGACTACGCCGCTCGTCTCTATAAGGTCCCCGAAGGCGAGGACGGGTGATGCATTGGTAATTTATAGGCTGATCAATAAGTCCTGGCCTAACACGAGTGTCAGGGCCAGGACCGTTGCTGGGGTGCACAAACAAGGCGGGGAGGTGAACAAGGGGGAATTAAAAGAGTGACAGTTAGTTGAAGAATCACACAGGCTCCTGTTGGATGAAGTATATTTGCCTATTGGAGTGGACAAAACTGGCCATAAAATGGTCCCTCATTGGGTCGGGAAGTCACACTGCCTGATTGGACGTCTACCACCAACAATGAGTTAAACAGTGTCTGACCAAGCCATAACAATAACTACTTTACTCAAAAGCAAATATGTAAAAAATGAAATTCTTTCAAAAAACATGGTATTGGTATTGGCAACTTAAAAATGGTACCAGTGCAATACTATCGAAGAGCAATGTTCCCTCTAAGCTGCGCGCATGTGCAATTGCGCACTACTCTCGTCTTCTCTGCGCACAGCAAATCATATGGAGCGCACAAAATAAAATCCCAAATTTTTATTTATTTATTTTTTAGCTGTGAGGCCGACGCGCGAACCACTCATCCGCCGGGCCGCCCCATTCATAGATATTAATCATTACATTTTATTATTACTAAATAATTTATGTGTAGTAGACATGCACCTGCTTATGGCAGGAGTGATACTGGTGTGTGCCCATAGCAAGCAATGATGATGTTGCTCACACCGGTACTCAGTGTGCTCAGGTAGGTTGTCTTTCTGCCCAGACAAACAAAACAATAGAGGGAACATTGCCGAAGAGTCCAATTTAAATAATAAAAATAGCAGTTTAGCACTTTCTCACGCTTTTGCAGTTTTTTTTCCAATGATAAACAAGTTATATTGCCCTGAAATGAGTATTGCATCATTCCTATAACCATAATGCTTGTCTTCGCGTGACATTTACTAACCTGGGCCAAGGTGACAACAAAGACGTTGAACCAGCCACTCCTCACCCTTCAACACTTCCCCCTATTGGTGCTCTGATTCTGGACCCCCGTAGAAAATAGGCCTCTGAGTGGTGGGGACGCTGGTGTGTGTGGTGACACCAGAGCATTTACAGCCTTCCCTATAAAAGTGTTTTATCACATATCTTGTAATACAACACATTAAGGCTTGCTGTTGTTATTTCCGGACAAGGTCGTTGGTTTGTCGGCCATATCGTTGGCTTTACATTCACAATAGATCCATACTAAACCGTTTAAAAAAATTTAATACAATATGAAATGCTAAATGCTGGCCAGAATTGTACCGTTAAAAAAGTAGAAAATAACGGCGCCAGAATGAATGAAATGAACGAAAGGTCAAAGCTGAGCATTTACAGCCAGTCCTCCTAATCTAAGTGAATTGGACATCTATTTTTGTCAATGGCAGGCATTGACAGCCATTTTGTAATGAGATCAAACCTGTCCCAATCACATCACTCCCTTTCTCCTTGTATCTATCCAACAGTCAGCATTTGAATACACATTTTTACCTTGGAAGTCAAACGTGCTAACTACTGTGCTACTGCAGAGCAGTTGCCAGAATTCCAGTAAATTAAAAAGTAGTGTAAATATTACTAATTATACAAAATAAAATGAAATATTTCTTTTTCCCTTTGATTTGTTGCTTATTTGACAATGACATTTTTTGTTTCCCTGTCATATATTATTATTATTATTTTTTTTTTAACGGTGTAATCTGGTTCTGTCCTGGTAGGTCGGGATCAGCTAAAGGCAAGATATCAATTTGTCCATATTTCATATTCTTTGTCTGCTTTGTCTGTCTCGGTCTGTATGTACATTTTTTTAATCACTCATCTTCCACGAATGTAATCAACTGCGTCCTGTTGTCAAATGATTTCCGGCTCATCCTGGGATTACAACTCTTGTGTTAGACCTACTTTTACCTGTTTTCAGCATCCTGGAATCTTTACACAAAGAACTGTATGTATTTTAAAAATAAATCATCATTATTATTCCTCTGTTCGATTTTTAAGTCCCGGGGGTTTTCCTGGTAATCTTGTCAGTCGGGCCTCATCATATGAGCCCTCCGCAACACAACGCTCTTTCAGTGCCAGTAATAAAAAATAAAAAAATAAAAAAATAAAAAACATAATCCGCTGTTGTAAATATATATATGCGTATATTATATGATATTTGCTCGGTCGAGATCTGGATTAAGATCAGAGGAGGACGCTTTGCTTCTGGATGGGACATTTAAAGTTGTTTAACATTCTAGAGAAAAATATTTTTTCAAAAGAATGAAAAATAAACAAGTAAAATCACATGAATTTAAGCATTTACAGACATTGTTTAATACTTTGCTGATGCATCTTTAATAGTAATTACAGCGTCGATATGCTACCACAATCACTGAAGACATTCTTATTAACCCCCCATTGCTCATTTTAGACAGTAGACCATCGTTGGCAAAAGTTCTGATGGTTCGAAACATCTTCCATTTACAGATGATGGCAGGCACCTCGCTGATTGGAACCCAGAAGGCAGCAGATAAAGTATTTGTTCTATCCCTGGGGTTGTGCCTCAAAATAATCCTGTTTCGAAGGTCTTCAGGCATTTTCCATGTGGGTCAGCCTTTCCAAATTACATCCAACCATTTGAATTTACAGAAGGTGTATTTCAAGTGAGCTGTGGTTGCCATCAAGATGACACATGAAGTACCTAGGGTCAATTTTGAGCTTCATAATTAACTGTTGTAAGCACTTATCTTAGTTTTTGGTCTATAAGTCACAGCGGAGTATAAGAAGCCACAAGATTGGACGTGTGTCATCGTCACAGGCACTGAAAGAATTTATGTCGTTGGAATTTGGAGCCACTAAAATCATATTTTTATTGGAGTGTGCATGGAAAAGTGTGTGTGTGTGTACGTGAGCTGGTTTTATTTATGGCTGCCAGGATTTGAGCTGATAGAACAGGAAATTGTGTCGCCTTTTTCCCCTTCCTTTTCTCCCCCTCTGCTCCTCATCCACTACCTTATTTTACCGCACCTTGCTCATTTCTTTAATAAAATGTAAATCCGTATGCACACATGCATCCCTCTCCCACCCCACTCTCGCCCCCCCCACTCGCAATGTGAATTTTATTTAAACCCCCCCTCCTCCATAACTCAAGTTGACGACGTAACATATGACTCTGTGTAATTTCATTATGGAAAAGGGTTTGTGTTTGTTGCAGTGATGTGCGTGTATGTGTGTGTATTTTAAGAAGATGTGATTATGAGTAAAGCCCTAAGTGATGTAAAACACAGTCGGATCTCAACTCTTATGATAAAACCCCAAAATGAAGAATAGAGAGCGGCTCGATTATTTGAAGTGTTTTTATTTGGCAAAGTACTGTACTGTCAACATGTTTGTGTCTATTCATTGTGGGCACCCGTTACCAACGTTCAACACTATTCAGGTTCTCTTTGTTGTCTCATGTACACGGATGTGGCAAAAACATGTTTTTTTTTAGCCCCCTTTATTTACATTGGCAAAAAAAAAGATTTTAAAATGGTCCAAATGCTACTTCTACAATGATTTACATAATTCAAACTCTAAAAAAGTTCCACCAGAATTTGACTAAAGCCTATACATTTTCAATGGGCTCATTTATTGCCAATGGGATGTGCAAATCCACATGAAAAAATGATATATTTTTAGGGTGTTAGAGGAAACCGGAGTACCCGGAGAAAACTCACACAAGCCTGGGTAGAACTTGCAAACTCCGCACAGTATGGAGCGACCTGGGAATCAAACCCTCGACCCCAAACCTGTGAGTCCGACGTGCTACACACTTGCCACTTGGTTAAATGGCTTGGACACCTATCTCTGTAAATGGGTTAAGGACATATAAGTGTATGTCTACAGTTGCGTTTGGATTATTGTTCAGTGCTTGTATGACTTTCTGAATTATAAAATAATGTCTTATTCTTGAAAAATCTTCAAATTTTTAGGTGGGCTTTAGCCTTTTCCTTCTAACTTTGAATTGGTTTTCGTTCAGTGTCCATCAAGGTACATGCGCCTTTCCTACTATGAAAGCAGCGGCAATCTATAATGTGGAAATCATGCGCCGGTGTTATCGATCGCAGAGGCCGGGTCGACGTTCTCCTGCGGATGTGCGAGAGTGTATTCAAGCACTCATATTTGTGTGGTGCTTGAGTGTGCGCGCTGTAGCGGACGCTCCAGTCTATTGGATTGAGATTCATTCGCTATTTAAGGGTCAAGAGTTCGGAACAGCGTACGCCTCGCTGATCAATACCTCCGCCGAACACCCTGGCTGACCCCGGCATTTTGTCACCGTAAATCCCTCGAATCCGTCGGCACCCCCCGCAGCCCTCCCTCCTAATCGTTCTTGTCTTGCTTCTTGAGTCATTTCGAAGAAAAGATGGAGTCAAGAGGGGAGCACTTTGTTCGATATTAGACAAGGGCGGTTGGATTGCTATTCCTAGCAGTTTGGAGTCTTTCATGTCTAAATTTGCGCTTATTTAGCATCACCCTCTAAGGGAGACCACCTGACCATGTAGTAGTAGTAGTAGCATGGGTTCGATTCCCGGTTGTTGACAGTGTGATTGTGAGTGCCAATATTTGTCTGTCTCTGTGTGTGCCCTACGACTGATTGGTGACCATTCTAGGGTGTAGTCTGCCTAGCGGAGTTCAAGTTACAATACTTTTAAAAAGGCATCACAAATAACGACTGAACCACTAACCTGATCCTGAATGGGATATTCTGAGATATTCCCTGAGCTATAAATTGACAACATTGCCCTTCATGCTATTTGTCTTTAGGCTCGACAGGAAGAAGCAATCCAGCCTCAAAATGGAGAGCAATCCCCAATCCAAGGTCACCGCCATCCGTCGCCGAGGCTCAATCCCCGTTTGAAACATTGGCTCCCAGCCTCTCTTTCTCTCCCCTCAACCCACAGATTGTTGTTTTCTTTCCCTATTTTTTGTCATAATTCATGTCAAAGCATCTCTGGAGAGATGAGCGTGTGTGTGTTTGTGTGGTCGGTCGGGGGACGGCCGGGGCACACACTTAATCCTCGGGTCAAGATGTATTTATTGAAGATTAATAACCCGAGCAGCAATCTCATCATGCTCTCGATGATTTTATAATTTGGTTTCTGGAGAGTGGGGAGAAGAGGGGATGTGATGGTGCTGCTGGTGGTGGTGCGGGGGGGCTCAGGGACAAAAGACAAAAGGCACGACTATTGTTTGAGTCATAGTCCAGTCAGTTTGCACACAAAAAGCAGCTGCTCCCTGTGGTATTCTTGTTTAAATGCTCTTTTTTTTATCGTGTTCAAAACTTGTCATGTGATATTTTCCCACCTGGGAGATGGTTTATTTCCCTTCGTGATTCTGGGGATGACTTTTTAATATTTTTGTTTATTTAAAGTCTTTTCAGCGAAATGAAACGGATATTTGTGACGCAGTTAGATCCGATACAAGAGGGCTAAAACTATTTAGGATAAAAGCTTTGAGCTTTTTGAAGGTTTTATAAAGAATATAAGTATTAATCATGCCCAAATGAAATATTTTCTTATTCGTTTTCCATTCCGCTTCTCCTCAAAAGGTTTGAAGGACATTTTTCTAAATATCTGTATTTTGTATTAAATTTTATTTTATTAACATTCACTTTTGACCATAGCACAATGTCATTTCATTTAATTACACGCACGATCGACATGGCTTCAATTCCTTTATCTTTGAAACACCTTGTCTGTGATTAAAAAAAACAAAACAAAAAATTCTTAAATTCTTATAATAATCTATGAATTGCATCATTAAAATTTAAATTCCAGATGTATATAAGATCAGATGAATGAGACCAATGGCAAATACAATTTCCAATAATGAAATGTAATAGAAAAAATAGTGATATATTACCCCTTTTTTTGTAATTCCACAACTTTAATCTCCTATTCCAAAGTATGAAGCGTAATTTTACGACTCTTTATTGTAATAGTGTAACTTAATTCTCCCCATCCTTTGGTTGGCCTTAATAGTTTATACATATGCAAAAATAAGCGTGACATTCACGTTTCTATATTCTTTGCATACGTCCTTCAGGCGCCCTCTAGCTCTACGCCTCAATGCAAACAAGATGCAAAGCATGCATGCCACCGCTGCCCCTTCACCTCCCATCGCTTGCGACGGCCCCCCCACCCTCCATCTTAGGTCTTCGGGTGGCAGCCGTCAACCGAGACACGAACGACGTCCTCCCGTCCCCTCGGCCGTGATATAGTGCCGCCGGGTTCACCTGATCACCAAGGTCAGGGACGAACAATCTATTTAATCCACTCATTCTTATTAGGGACATAAACACATTTGGTTGGCAGACTGCACCTTGAACTTTGAACCTGTACACCTTATACAAATTCATCCTTTTTACTTGTTTCCTTTACCGCCGTTGCCAAAAAGTGCGTCTTGTCAGCTGTTGTGGCGCAGGCGTCAAACACAGCCATTAAGGGAATGAGATGGATGCCGCCACTCTACATATGCAATATCCAGAAATGTGGGAGAAATAATGGAAATTAGACTGATGTATGTGCGGGTTGATATTGATTTTGTTCACATGAATCATGCACGTCTGCAATAGGCTTTGAGAATGAGCTGGTATTTCAGAAGAAAAAAAAATCTGAGATGTTTATTTCACTCAACTACATTGATTGTCCATCATTTTAAAATTCTTATTCAATACGATGTCATCAGAAGCATTTAAATCCGGTGCTAGAGTGGTTACCGCGTTGGCCACGCAGTCCTGAGATCGAAGGTTTGATCAGAAGTTTGGAGTGGAGTTTGCTTGTTCTCCCTGGGCTTGCGTGGGTTTTCTCTGGGTACTCCAGTTTCAAAAACATGCAGGGTAGACTGGTTGAACACTCAAAATGTCCCTGTGAGCGTGAATGGTTGTCTGTTTCCTTATGCCCTGTGATTGGTTGGCCACCAATTCAGAGTGTTCCCCGCCTGGTGCCCGTAGTTAGCTGAAATAGGCTCCAGCACCCCCATGACCCTTGTGGAGATAAGTGGTACAGAAAAAAAAAACGCTCTTGTGATTTATAATGATGAAAATGAGAGGATAATTGTCACAAGTAAACGATACCAAAATATCACATATCACCCAACTGCAGTATGCTGCTTTTAATTAAGCTTTTGAGGTGAATTAAGTAGCTTTATAATAGTTTTCAACTTGACACAACTGATTGAAGTTTAGTAAAGCTATTTGACAGGAGGAGGATTCTATTGGAACAAAATCAGGAAGCAAAGGGTGTCATTTCCAAATCAATCATTGAAAGCAACACAGGGAGTTTTAAGTTGAAATGTCATTTTAATCAATTGCAATTCATTATGTGGCCTGTGATTGGCTGGCATTCATTTCAGGGTGTCCTCTGCATCCTACCTGTAGTTGGCTGGGATAGGCTCCGGTGTCCCTTATGAGGATAAGCGGTTCAGAAAAT
This sequence comes from Stigmatopora argus, assembly GCF_051989625.1. Classification (NCBI taxonomy): domain Eukaryota; kingdom Metazoa; phylum Chordata; class Actinopteri; order Syngnathiformes; family Syngnathidae; genus Stigmatopora; species Stigmatopora argus. The sequence goes on from NC_135402.1 coordinate 7,365,028, forward strand.
GAATGAATGAATGAATGGTATTTTCACTTGTACACTTTCAGTTATTGTTGTTGTTGTTTTTTCTTCAAAGACATTTGTGCCATGGAAAAGTCAAGGGGCTAGCGACTAATCCCCCCCAGACGCATACTAAAGAGGCCCGTTGATACTCATTGCACCAGGGCCTTGTTCATATTTGTTCCGCCACTGATTCTTGCATGGTGGTAACAAGGCACTTGGCGCTGAGCTTCTTCCAACAGTGGTTGCGTATGCCGGAATTCGGCGTCTGCCATCCATCCCGCTGACAGCTGAGCGATGACCTTCCCTCTGGCTCGCGCCGGTAATTGAAAAGCACGACACGCGGGCCGGCTGCTTGTCTTGCAACCATCTGTGAGTCTGAGTGCACTGTCGAGTGTGGCTCCCCGTGGGCGGGGGCGGACTTGGGAAGGGGGTCGGCGGGTGGATGGAGAGCCAGACGGCCTCCCCGTGGGGAGCAGTTAACACCTCATAGATGCCACAGGCACCCCCCGAGATGTTCCTCGGCACCACCGGGAGAGCCTTAATGAGAAAATGGGTGATTGCAGGACTGAGTTTTAGCGTTTGTACTTTGTAGCATTATGAATGGTGACAACAGTAACAAGCAGGCAGAGTTAAAGATTCCGAGAGTGCGCAATAGAGGGGGGAAGATTTATCACCCATTTAAAGTAGTAATTTATTCACAGAGGATTAATTGAAAGCTGATTCACTAGTTATATGTTGAGGTCATTCATCAAAGCTTTTCTTGTTCGGAAATGAGCAATTTGTTATTCTATGTTTTTCTTCATGGGCTTGAGAATTTTTTCTTGTTTTTTTTGTAGCGGATGAGTTTTATATCAAACTAGAAAACTTAGATAATTGATGGACGAGTCCTGTTTATAAAATTTAATTATAAATTTATTCTAATTATTATTATTCATTTGTCAGGTCAAGAAATGAATCCATTAGATAAATAATAATTGCAAATGAGCTCACATTTCATCCAATCGAAGTTTCTAAATGCCAAATAAGAGCTTAATTCATGAAGATATCACCTGGTGATACAATACAACGTCAACACAGAAAATGCAGTTTGTTTTTAATCTAGCAGAAAAATCTTGGAAAAATAGGAAATATAATAAGAACATAACAATACTGCTGCAACAGGGTGTATTTGAATGAATATTTAATAGACATTAATCATGCGTAAACTTCTTTAAAACATTATATTTTTTCTCATCAGCTAATCATAAGCATCAGGGCATTTCCTGTTACCCAAAGAGGGAGGTAAGTTAAAGAGTATAATGACCATAAAAAAATGTTGCTCAAAGTATTTATATATGTAAATTGATGTCATTGCCATTGTTATATGTATTTGAGGTATTAACAAATCATAGGTTTGACTCGTTAGGTTTACATGGAAAATATTTCTTCCCAATAAAAATCACTCCAATTGAAGTGGTCAGGTGAACTGTTTTACCTGGGACGGTGTTTACATGCGCTACAAAATAAAACATACATTTTCGTTTTCGTTGCGACGGGACAATTTCTGAAAAATTTGACTATGCTACAGTTTTCAAAAAGAAATATTGTGCGAATTGGAATGAAATTCAATCCGGATTCAGCTTGTTTATTCATGTTTATGGAGGTGTTTGTACGGGTTACTTTTGGTCTTATAATTTGATTGTAATTGATATATTCGGTCCATGTAAACGCAGCCATTGGGAGGGCAAAACGTGGGAATAAAAACGATAACGTACCATCATCGACTGAACCCGCATACAATCAAGGTAGCGACCTTAGTGGCTGTGAGAAGCTTATTAGGCCAAACACACACGAGGTGCTATCGGGCCCAATTGGGACAGAAAACCTAATCAACCCAAGTCACCTCAAGGAAAAGAACTAAGTATAACCACAAACAAACAAACAGACTGTGACCAAAATATGAATTTTGCTTGAATGTTATACAGTGGCGCTTTAGACAAAAATAAGGCATTTCATTCATCAGAAGTCGATTCCCGGTATAAATCAGTGTAGCTCTACTTGTGACTTGCATATGAAGTGCCCCGAGTGTTGCATAAAAAATGACTTCCTACCTGCAAGCGAAGACGAAAGTGATACATGGCTGATGTGTTTCTAATACGAATGTCCCAGAATGCATTTCAATCAGACACCGCCGACACATTACCGCATATTGCATTCCGGTCTCGGGGGCGGAACGAAGAGATAATTATGCGGACGGAGTTGTAATGGCGAGGCCTAGGGGAGCCGTGATGGATTTGATTAAAGCTGTCAGTGACAACACGTGCTAATGACCATGTTGATTAGTTGGACCGCGTGAATGACGCCCTCATTAATCTCAGGCACAAACAGACAAAAACTTTTTCGTTGCCTTTGACGGTGCCAGACGTCCAATCCTTTTTGGCTGAGGATTAGTTCATTGGAAGCTAGCACGAATCAGAATAGATAATCACATACGCACATTAAGATTTTAAACAGCTTGATTATGACAGAAATTGAGAAATTTTACAACATCCGTAAGCATATTTATAACATTTTCACCAAATCCAGCCTGAATTACAGCCAGGTTAAAACGGTTTGTTATGAACCAAACTGTTGGTAAATCCATCAGGAATTCAGAGAGATAGGTAAGCGAATTTTAGGAGAACCATAATGGTTACCAGTTATTTACCCTGTCGACTCCACCTTTAACCAGAAGCCATATTCTTTATAAACATCATCCCTACCCTTAGCCTGCATCCATTTGTTCGCTACTTCCTAACAGAAAAAAAAACGCCTCAAGGGCTGCCATGACATTTTTTGTCCACGTTGACGAAACCCAGTAATTAGGCGGGTGCATTTAAAAGCGACAGTGTTCAAAGATAAACGGTTCTTTCTCAAGTTTTGGTCAACAAGTGGGTCGTTCTTCACTTCCAGATCATTTGCACCAAGCAATTGTTAAGAAGCACTGTTGTCACAATACAATCCAAATTCTGCCAAGTTCACGCCAGGCTTTAAACTGCATTGAGGATTAAATCAGGCGCTTTACAATGGAAGTAAATGCGGAAACACACAAATCTGTAGTGGCAATCTCGGGTCCTCCAGGTTTTTAAAACACTTCCAACTTCATTTTCATAGACCAGAGGTGGCCCTTTGATATTGAGACATTAGACAACACTAAAACAACAAATGTCCGAAATAACGGCATCACAATCAGATACCACAACCCCGAATACAGAAACACACAAACACATGCACGCGCGTCCCCCCGGTCCAACGCTCCATTAGGTCTGAATTGTAGCTGTGATCTGTGGGACCCGAGGGAGGTGTTATTGTCACCGCTGATTTACTCGCCGCCATCTGACACGGGTCGTGGGGCCTTGGGTATGATGGCTCTACACGTGTATCTGTGAGAAAAAGACAACATGGTTAGAGTCCTTCACAGAAGGCGCCATTAAAGTTAAATGTAAAATGCCGGTCTAAATAACGCATTGGCTGCCGTTGATTGAAATAGCCGTCCAATCCATTCGAACTGGGAGGGTTGGCAGCGAATTAATGTTTGTCTAGTGGCAGGCACTGAGTAAATAGCAGATGCTTTGACATTGATGAAATAATATTTGAACAATTAGGAGAGGAAAAAGCTAGTTATGAATTCATTTGAAAGTCAATGCATTGACTGGTGGGAATGTTACCTCTACCAACATGGCCGCCCTGAAAGCATTTTGGGAGTGGCCAGGATATATTTCTTTTCATGCTTCTCCTGTGAATTGAAATGAGGTTATTACGAGTAGACATCCGTTCGCCGCTAGACCTCCCACTACAAATAAATTGGACGCCTACAAGTGGCAGACAAATTTAAATTCAAGGATTAACTTCAAAATCACTGACCTAATGAACTTTAACACCGAAAATGGAACACCGTTTTCTTTTTCTGAAGTTCCCACGAGTTGTAAATGTACCTGCGCAACACCTGTCACAACTTCCTGCTATTGTTTGGCCCAAAATTGCATACCTGTCTTAATCCAATTCTTTCCACGGGGAAAACTGTTGGGATTTGCGTTCAATCCGAAAGAGTGGATTGGGATAATCCCCGGTCTTTAAGTGAGGGTTCATCTTTTGGCCACCAAAATCTCACACCTGCTGAGACGTTAAAGCGGCGTCTAAACAGGGTGAAGGTTTGCCCCATCAGATTAAGCAGATGCAGGTGTTAAACATCCTGTTTTGATCAGTAAACTTGACTCTTTTTAAACATTTAGCCGTAACACTGCTAACCTGCTGCTCGGCTTGAAGGATTCGAATCAATATCCTGCCTGGCCTATCTTTTTTTTGTCCTGGCAACCTGAGAGGGGAAGCAGACGGCCATCAGCGGCAGAGGAAGGACATCTGGCCACCCACGACTTATTTGTCTATTCAAGCATTTCACTTCAGGTTGAGCGGTGGAAAATACATTAGGTGACATTTAACCTTTACACTTTACATTGAGGGCTTCCGGTTGAAATGGATTGGACGTCTATTCCCGTTAGTACGCGTTCTCAGTCTCAATTTCCCTCCTTTGCTAACTACCACAACACATTGTACCACAACACATTGTGCTGGCAATGAATGGGTTAAGATAATGACAATTTTTTTCCTGACTTAAATCATTGTTATTTAGTTTCCTATTGATGTTTACTGTGATTTCCCGCAAAAATGTTTGTACAAACAAATGCTTATCTCTCTGTAGGAGTATTATTAATAACCCTATTACAGTATCTTCACTGCAGTACTACAATATCCACCCCTAAAAAATGTGTCATCCTCGAACGCCATCTACAAAATTGGTGATTCGAAAGATTATCTGAGTTTCATATTGCAAAGGGCTCATTATGAATTAAAGAGGTCAGGTTGCTGCGGTAACGCTGCGCTAATTATTTATGGTAACGAGGAGCAACTGGGACGCATAGCGGGAATGAAAAACAGCTGATATGACCTTTTTATCACTGACGTCGTCGCCATATGCAAAGCCGGTTTGTGCACGCTCACATACACGCACGGACGCACACCTTTGGGCTTTAATCCACTTAATTGAACCTGACTTTGAATGTCTAAACAAATGGTAAGAATTCACAAGGGGTATCCGATCCCTCCCAGGCTAATGGATTGCAGATTCCTTTCCCATAAGGGCCGTTGAGCGCAAACAAGGGCAAGTAATCTCTCAATTGACGAGTGAATTGGCCGTCTGCATCGCATTTCTTACCATGAGTTAGGAAGCATTGTTCGTTATTTGGAGAAAACTGCATGGTGGTGAATCTGCATGTAGTTCTTCAATACCATAAACTGGCCTAAAAAATGTATTGAGCAACGTCAATGGAGGCCATTTGAGTTTTTTTTTTAAGTGTTATTATTATCCAGCCAAGGAAAGCCAAAGAAATGACAAATTCATTAATTTATTAAAGTCCTGCATCATTCATCAGGATTCATCATAATCAACATGGTCATCACCATAAAGGAATAAATTACACATAAAAACATTTTTTCCACATAATTAAACATACATCACTGCCCAGGGTTGCTAAAGCAAACACCTTCTGTTTTTTTTGTATTTTTTTAAATATTTTTTGCGAGTAGAACAAGACACACAAATGCATAGATGGAACTGGACCAATAAGAACTGTCATCACGACAATATCTAGCCATTTGTTTAAAGACAAAGTACTTTCTCATTGGAATTTCCTTTTATGGTCCTCGTATAAAAATAAAATCTCCACAATGATAAAACATTATGTGTATATTTCTCTATATATTGACATTTGGCAACAACCAGACATTGAAAGACTTCTGCACCTGAACACACGACAAAAAAAAGAAAAAGGAAGAAGTGATAGATGTCTAAATTCCAGTCTTTGTTAGTGTTGCACCAATACTGATGCTAACATCAGTACCAATACAGCAGTATCGAGGAGTACTAAGAAGTAACATGCCAATACTGCGTAATATGTACACTTCAATATCTAGTAGTTTTCATGTTGCACTTTGCAAAATGATGATAGACGTCCAATCCTGTGGCGTCCATTTTTTCGTTCTTTTGTGAATAAAATAAGGTTATCAGTAGTAGACATCCAATCCATTTGAAGTATTTATTTATGTATGTATGTTGTGAAGTACTTCGTGTTGTGACTACTTATTTATTTATTATTTATTACTTATTTATTTGTCTATTTGTTTGTTGTTGTTCTTTGTGAACTGTGATGAAAGCTTTAAAGCTCATTATACTTGTTTAATGACAATAAAATCATTCAATTCAACTTAATTAAAATAAGAGGGTGGCAGCGAATGAACAATTTTTTGTTAATTGTGGCAGTTAAAAATTGTATTGTTATTGTGTGTATTTGTGTATTCTATTCTATTCTATTCATTTCAGTGGCAGCAAATCAGTTAAGCAGTGTGTGACCAAGGCATGATAGCAATGAGATGAGATTCAAAAAAGTATGTAGTAATTTCTTATTAAAACCAACGTGAAAAAATAATAAAAAGAAAAACGTGGTATCGGTGCAACACTAATCTTTAGATTGTCATGAAGACGTCAAACCTGCCTCATACAATATCAGGCTAAGTGCTTTTTACGAGTTTATTCTCCATCCAGACGGAAATGATGATGGAATATTGGTGATTTCCACCAATTTGTATTTCATTACCCCAAAAACAGGAGATGTTAAAAAAAACAGACAAAATCCCCCCAAAAATCAAGTCCAGTTTCTTAGAATCAAGCATTTAGAACTGTCCGTGGTCCACTTCGTCTAACCAAGAAGCGGGACTAGCGGGGAAATCCGGGTATCCGCCGCTACTCCCAGTGGATAGGTCTGAGCTTGGGCCGTTGGCGGCTCCGATGGAAACCCTCACGGTGGGATTCATCCCCCCTCCCTGGGACATGATGGACAGGCCCGACTCGGGGTAGACCAGGCCGGTGATGAGCGGCTGGTGGCGAGGTAGCGCTGGGTGAGACCCCGGAGACTGGGGTAATCCGTAGGGGCTGTTGGAGCGCATGTCGTGGAATTGCTCTTGCGAGGGCAGAGCGGCGTGCTCCAGGGGGAAATTGCCCCCTTGGCGTCCTCCCATGGCCGGGGAGTTCCTGCCGTAGATGCCGTTACTGTGACCGAGCTCGGACATTGGAGGTTCATCTGTTTCAGGGGTGGTAAATACAGATGAGGATGGCTTCTTATGCTGTTTTACCTAGACTACAATTAAGCCAAGTACCTGTGAAGGACACCTCGGCGTCGCTGTCCATGCCTTCTTCCTGGATGCTGTCTTTGTCTGACTTGGAGCTTCCGCGCGACCTTTTCATGTTGCGGAAGTACTGGCCCCACCTCTGGCGTCCGGCATCCTTTTTCAGTCTCTTTTCTTTAGCCCGCCGGTTCTGGAACCAAACCTGTGAGGGACAATCATGACATTCATTTTCAATTCTAGAGGGGCCGGCGAGCATGTGCGGTCGTTTGGTCGCCGGTCTTTTGGCCGCCGTCTTTTGGTCGCCGGTCTTTTGGCCGCCGGTCTTTTGGTCGCCGGTCTTTTGGTCGCCCGGACCCAAACAACGGGCGACCAAAAGACCGGCGACAAAACAAGGTAAAACAACATGGTCTACGCATCAATAAAAGCCAACAATGGCCCTGAGCAGTTTCACTGAGCCGACGTGTGAGTGTATAAGAGTTTGTATGTACATGAGTTGTCCCCTTAGGAAGGGACGTCAGTCAAGGTCTTAACAAGTTCTCCAACAAAACACAATAAAAGTACGGGAAATTTGGAGCTTTTCTTTAGCCTAATAATTAACAGGGCATTAAGTATGACTAAATAATAATTCGCAGTTCGTATTTAGGGAATTTGAGCAACGATTTAAATGGTAATCATCAATAACCTTCCGGGCGACCAAAAGACCGGTGACCAAACGGCTGAGTACCAGGGGCTAGACCAGTAGTGGAACAAATTAGTGCAGGGTGCGATGATTGGCTGAGCGAGGCACTCTGACTAAAGCCGCCACCCCCCACCCCCGAATTACCCTAACCCTGGATGGGAACTCAGTTTACAGTAGAGCTGTTTCTCAAGCACCTTTGAAAGTCATGAACCAAGGACGGCAATAGATGTCACATTCCATTATTCATACTTCTCCAGAACTGTTATTGGACAAAAACCTTCATCTCTCGTGTTCCTGATGTCAATTCTGCTGTTATTTTGATTACACGAGCAAAAAATTTCAAAGCGATCTAAATGTGAAGTGCTTATAAGAGTAAAAATGTTTTAAAAAGAGGCTGAAACGGTTATATTTCTTAGCCATTTAATCTCCCATGTAAAGCACAAAAAGGCATTTTACACGTGCCTTAATGATATTCCACCCTGGGTCAACCCTTCTTGCCTTCTTCCCTTTCAAGGAATAATGAGGGGCATTTTAGTGGCTTCCGTCCCCCACATTCGTCCTTGCAAATAAAACAATATATACGGCCGTGAGAGGGGGCTCGTCGGCCCGTCTGACAATACGCACCGCCGCCATTGTTAACGAGCGTGCACTTAAACCGCGCCGACTTTGATGTGGACTTCATTTTGCTCCATCTTGCCGTAAATTCACCCCAGCGCCACGGCCCGCGCGAGTGCTGCTGTGCTATCCCGGACCCCCGTTGTCCCTCCGTAATGAAGTCGGGACACTAATGGATGGGCTTCCTAATGGATCATAATAAACCTTACCTGCACGACCCGCATATCCAGGCCCGTCTCGGAGGAGAGCTGCTCACGGACATGGCGTGCCGGCTTGGGAGAATTATTGTAGGCGTTCTTCAGGGTCTCCAGTTGCTTGGCCGTGATGGTCGTTCGGGGCCTTTTCGCGGTTGAGTCGGCTTCTGAAGGGCAGGGTAGGAGATGCGTGTGAGGACGTGTGGGACAGAGGACATCCTGAAGATAAATAGAACTATCTAACATGGGAATTGAGATGGAAAAACCATAATGGAACAAACCCTTACAGGAGGTTATGTGGAATTGGGGGGCAAAATAGGGTAATGCTACATTCTCGGAGCAGGGGGTGATGCCCAATTCAGATTTTATATGAAGATTTAGATTTTTTGTGTGTGTGTGTAGCCATCCATATTGAAATGACAGAAGAAACCAGTCTTTGATTGTTTCTACAGTACGAAAAAATGTAGCTATATGCGAACTGTATGTATCTGATGTTTTTCATGCAACATGAATAATCCAATTCAGATTATTACGTAACTGTTCTAAATTAATTCATATGTAGATAAGAATTAGACACATCTGAAAGAGTTCATATCTAAAGTTTAACTTGATTAGCATTCACTTTGGTTTATGTTGTTTAGATATTGAACAAGTAGAAGTCAAACAATCCTTTTATTGCATTGTTTTTTTCATGGCATCAGATAATTTATAATATCAGATTTCAAGCTGTAATGGATAAGATGACACAACATACAATATTTTCCCAACTGTGAATTACGGTACATTTTACATTTGGCTGCCATGGACTGCAATAGACGTTCAATCGATCTTAACTAGGATGATTCACCTTGATCCATGGCAGTTATGATTTATGTTATAAGACCTACGTCGCTCTTCCAAAAGCAACCAATTACACATAAGTAATTAAAAAACATGTTAGCCCAAATTGCAAGGGTGAAACAAGTTTAACAGCTAAAATGACCCTGATATGCTCATTAATTCAAACCTGGCGTCATGTTAATTGCATCACATCTGTTGGAAAAAACATCCTGCAAATAACACCTACCCTTCCACCGAGTAATTGCACTCTTTAATTAGTAAAATAAACATGTATGTTTTGGGGCGAAAAGTTGAGTTGAGTACTTAGATGTACATTCAACTGAAACAGATGTGGTGATAAAATCTGCATCAATGGCACCAAAACATGATCATTCGTGGTCTTGCAGAAATCCGCCCCCATCAATTAGCCGATTTATGAGAGATTCTTGATATGCATATTTTGATTTTAGGAGCAAATATCTTACATGAGGGTCATTAAGAGTCACTCTTGTCTTTTCCTTTAAAGGCGTTGTTAGTACCTCTCTGTTTGGCGGTTTCGTAGTCGGCCTTGCACACCAAGCGGCTGTCCTCCATCAGGTAATACTCGTCGCCCGTGGCCAGCTGCCGCTTGCACACGATGCATGCGAAGCAGTGCAGGTGGTAGACGAAGTCCTGGGCCCGCCTCACCACCTGCGTTGGCGGGATTCCTTGCTGACACGCCGCGCATTTGGTGCCAAATCTCCTTTCGGGTGCAGACAAGGCAGATTGTCAGTTCACATCTTGCAGACACCATATTAAAATGCTACTGTATCACATCCAATACAAACGCATTATCAAAATTATGTATTGTGAATAGTATTGAATTAATTTCTCTCGCAGGCACTACTTCAGTAAGAACCTCCTTGCAATTCGCATGATATTGGTTTGTTTTAATTGCTTTTATCTTGACCTGATTTCAATTCCAAAACAAAGGCGTGATCATGACAGCTTTTTCAGCTTGGGTAAAATGATGCTATCATGCAGGAAAACTGTATATTAAAAAAGTTCATGTGGCACTCAACAACAACAACAGAAAAATAACTCAAAAGAACTATTTTTTGAATCATCTCAAATTAACTGCTAAAATCAATATATCGCCCAAACCAACCATCATGTTAGCATATGACTATTTTGTCACATCTGCTATCAAAATTACACATACTGCATTTTAGAAACAAATCCAAAAAGCACGTCATCCAAGCAATACATTGTTAATGTCAGCCATCTTGATGCCAACATACAGTATTACATATTTTGCCTTAAAAGCTCTATTTGAACTATTTGCGGAGCTTCTCAACAGCAGCATCAAAAAAACGCGAGCATCATTATACCAGAGAAGGCAGGCATTTTGATACAACAGCATGCATTGGATGCTTTTTATATTGTATATGTATGTATGTAGCATGTATTGTATGCTGCTCACTTGAAGAAGTCATCTTTGCAGTAGACACTCTCCCCGCGGCTGAAGCACTTGTCGGACAGCTGAGTATGGCAGTCAGCGCACTTGAGACACTTGCTGTGCCAGTGGCGCTCCAGTACTTTGAGGATAAAGCGGTCCACGATGTGCTGGTTACAGCCCGCACACACTGGGATGTCTGGGAACATGGCACAAAAGAAAAAAGAAAACATACATTACATATGTGTTATTCTGTGGTATTGTATTGTGACGTAAATGTATTTGTGCTCGTGATTTTATTGCTGTAAATATTTAGGATGGTAGCTTAAAACAGGGAAGTTGTATGTATTTTGTCGAAAATGAAGAAGGATTTTTAGAATATCATAGTATAGGTATTTTAAGCCAATTTTATTGGTTGTAGCGTGTGCAATATAGTCACAACATAATGTCCAATCCCATAGTTTAGGAGTGAAAATTTTTAAAGCATCTCAGAGGGCAGTTGTGGAGTCTTAATAAATGAAATCTTTAATGCATGAATTATGATTTTTATTTCTTAGACATTTTTATTTTGGCAATATAATGTTGCCTGCAAATAGTTTGTAATGGGTGATTTAAAAAATTGTATAGTATAGATATTTATAAAATGAAATGAGTGAATTAATTGAATAATGCATTTTGGGGGAAATATCAATTTTTTTAATCGCAATAATACAGTCCATGCGTATTTTGCTATAGGAATTTAGTTTTGTTTTTTAAAAATCTTTTTAAGGATTCACTAGTATTCCTTTAGAAACTGGGATGGCTCACAGCAATGAAGTTAAATGTACACATGTGCATCATAATGTTCACTTTACAGGACGTATAGCTAAACTAAATGCAATTAAGTAAAAACTATATTCAATAAAATAAAAACACAACAACAATATTAAATAAATGAGGCCAGACACACGGTTTTCACACATGCATGGATCCGTATATTTTAAATTATAATAAAAACAAACTTAACTGCACTATAGGTTGAGAAAAATGATGCACACACACACACACACACACACACACACACACACACACACACACACACACACACACACACACACACACACACACACAAGAATAACAGTGTTCCAGATACCCCATGCCATAAAACAAAAATATTTATGATAAGAGCCCTCAAATCCATTAAACTACGATGAAATGCAAGGAAGATAATGAAATATCATCCACCTAGTTCTAAATCGTGAAGCAATAACATCAGTAACTTTACTCATGTCTTGACCCATGCAGGCTTATATTTTATTCAAACAAACACCACAATGAATGTGATCATGGTCATTGTGGAGTGGCCCTCCATCCTATGCAACATGTATGAACCTGAAATAGGGTTTTGGAGCCTGTACAAGGTTGACGTCATCAGCCAGATGCCCCAAACAAGTCATTTGCTCGCTTTCACAGCTCCGGTTGGAATATTAAAACACCCAGAATAGACACTATACTCGAATGTCGCGTAATCACAATAATCCGTGTTAATATAACAAAAAAATACACTGCCGTAGAACCCTTTTGAATGAAAATCATCCACATCAATGGAGAACAATAAGTAGATTTTACTGCTGAATCTGTTTTTTTAACGAAAATAAACTATAATCTTTAAATTAAAAACTGAATTAAAGGGTTTTACTTTAAAAGAAAAAAATAATTAATAATTAATAAATTGAATTATTAAGGGTAAGAAAATGTCATGTAGAATGATATGTTGGTAAACATTAAGTAGATTTTACTACAAATTTGATGTTTAAAAAAATAAAATAAGATATAATCTTTCAATTAAAAAATGAATTGAAAAAAACACTGACTGAAATAATAACACGAAGAATTATTAAGGGGAAGAAAATGTCATGTGAAGAATTTGTTGGAATAGATTTATGAGGCAATTGAAGGAAATGTGTAAATCTAATGTAAATATAAAAAAATAATATTCGTACACACAAATATACAAGTATAAACAATATTTATTTTCCGTGTATACACTAATTATGAATGATTTAAAATCACACGCAGGTGTGACCCTTCACGCTGATTTCAAACAGGTGTGTTCATAAAAAAATATTTATAAAAATAGGAACACTTTTGTTTTAACGTTGCCTTTTTTCTCTTCCTTGCTCAAGTATGTACCTTTTACATCTACTTATTTTAATGCATAATATGATCAAAGCATTGTTCGTGCTAAAAAAGAGAATGGTTCTCGGCCAGGCATAATGCATCGAAAATGAAAAATCAAATTAAAATGAAGTCAACGTTTCAGCCATAGTGGAGTGCTGCTATGTACGGTAACCGAGTCCTCGGGGGCTCGTGTTTATTTAGGGCCGATATTTGTTGTTTCAATAGCGATGTTGATCGGGCTAACAGCACCCCAATGAATTTTATTGACGCTGATCTTTGGCACAAAATTGCGCCTGGGGAAATCAGGCGAAGTGCAAGCATGTTGATGAATCGAAAATCAATTGCGCCATTTGGCCACGTACGAGCAAGTACGGTAAAACATATCCTCTTTTCCTCATTTGAAGCTTTGGTTATCACTTTTTTAGGTCATTAACCTAGCGCATACTGTTTTTTTTTCGGATTTGAAATGGTTCGAGGACAATCACCAAACAAAACCAGAACCATGACAAGCTCCCACTTTTACACAACCCCGAGATTCACCACTCAAAATGGTTTATTTCCCTTAGTGACCCCTTTTTGGGTAAAAAGAAATGCAACCCGGTTCATCAAAAAGTTGCTCCGTACTTTTTTAAAGGCTAAATTCTGATATAATAATATAATATTCATAACATCGTTTTAAAATGAAGTGTATTGTCCTATTGTTAATTCGAAGCTTTATTTTTACAACCTGACATGAGTCAAAATTGTACTCCAAGAGAAACACAAACTTATTATTTGACTTTTATGATTGATATGATCATATTTTGTGTGTGAGTATCACGTCCCATTAAAAATACTTGCAAAATATCTCCAGAGAGCTTTACTACTTTGCAAAAAAACTAAAAACTAATCTTTTTGACTCAGGTGTCTGTATTTTTTATCAATAACAATTTGAAAATAATAATCTGGTACATTTTGTTCTTGCATTAATATATCTTATTATAATTGTTCTTTTGATTGGTGTGTGTGTGTGTGTGTGTGTGTGTGTGTGTGTGTGTGTGTGTGTGTGTGTGTGTATGTCTAATCTCAATAAATGTTATGGATAAAAAAAGTCACTTTGCTGTTCACCCACCTAACTTGAAGTGTTTGCATATAACAAATATTGCAGTTTTTACTTGATTTTTACGTCACTTCGATTCATCCATTTTTTTGTGTTGTTTTTGTTTGTGCAGATTAATCAAACCAGGTATCACAATTTTATGGCTACGTTACTTGCTTGACTATTTCCCTGCATATCTATACATTTATATTTTGACCTTAATCATATTATGTTCTTAAATTCTAAATTTGGCGAGAATGCTGTCTTTATGTGAGGACTAATTTTACACAATTTCAACATTTTATTGCCAAACCTGTTTTGTGTTCCTGATTTTACCTTGTTCATTTCGTTTGACATGTCCAACATTTAGGTGATTTTTTCATATATGACGCAACTCACGTCCATTTCGACCCCTTCAGGTGTCCCACCTGTCGTATACGGCCGAAGTAACGTGACACCTGTTGCCTTCTCCTTTGTGTCTCTCAGGTAAGCCGGCCACCTCTTTTGACTTTATTTTTTTATGGGGTCTGAGTCGGGGGGGGGGCGATCATACACCATATTCGTCGGTGTAAAATGACGGAACGCGCACAACATCTGTTCCAGGCATTGGTGCAACAATAGGAGCTCATTACGCATTCATAACGTCTCCCGCACGCATGCAAGGCAATCAAAAAATGTCCTGTGTTGCATGCGAGCTTTCCATATTATTATTATCTTTGGACACACGAAAAGTATTTGTTCATCTTGTGTGATGTGTTGAAGAAAGTGAAGGAGATGCTCACATGTTTAAAAAAGGCCCAAATTGAGGCTCCTATTTTGAATTTCTCGTGTTTATTATTAAATTGCAGTGTGTTGAAGTGATTTTTTTCCTTGAATTTGTAGGAAAGATGCACTGTAAACGAATGAATTATGTAGAAGGAAAGAAAAGTTTTGTTTCTTTTGCACCTATGAAGAAATTGGAAGGACTTTTGAGGGAAGCTATCCTGATAATTGTTTTAATAAAACTTAGAAAAAGCTTTGGTGAGCACCCCTAACCACTAAATAAAAATAATAAGCTATTGAATTCAATAAAATAGCAATGTGAGAAAACTACAACCTGACCAAACTACATTAGGAAATACAGGCCAATTGAAAACTTGTATTCATGCAGTCCAAATCGAAATGACGTCTATCGCCGTCAATGACATCCAATGAGTTACTTGAGGGAAAATATTAAAGCTGTTAAAGGATTTTTAATTTTTTAAACATGTTTCCATAGTATTCTTATTGATAATATAGCAAAAAACATGCTCAGCGAGTTAACCATCTTTCTCAATGCAGATGAAAATCCAGCATACAACTGATGATGATAATAATACTTAAAAACATCATTTGTCTTACCTTGACCTGCATTGTATCGAGAGAAATTGGCGTTATTCTGGCAACTTGAGCCAGGATGTTCGAGCAACATTTTGCAGAACACTTGCCGTATCCTTCTCTACCCCCAAAAATGGGCTCCACCGAGGGGTGTAAGAAAAAAAACAAGCACCAAAAGTGGTCGTTTCTTCCTGCTGTTACTCACAAGTGTGAGATGTCAGCAAGTGGGGAGACTTTGGTTTCGATGGGAGGGGGGCGGTCCTCGTGCGCGGTCAGCTGATCCACAAGAGACCTCCGCCAGAGTGGGAGGTAACTGTCCACGGTCCTGAATAGCCCCATCATCATTCAACCCCCCGCCTCCCTTCCGTGCGTGGTGCACGTGTCTATCTTTTGAGGCCCCACAATAGGCCAACTGGGCATCCGTGTAGGAGAACAATGTTGCGATGAATTGGACGTCTACAGCTGTCAATGGCATTGGAACATGGTCATTCACTTACTGTGTTTTACAGTTAAATTGAAAGTGCCTACCAACACTGTCATGCACGATAAGGACTTAGAGTAAATAAATTGGACGACTCTTGCCGTCAATGGCATGCAAATCACACTGAATTTTTCCCAGAGTCTCACAACATGACTGTCTTTCCGTTTTTATACATTTGAAATTCATTAATTTTGCTTTTTAAATAGTGTATTAATGAGAAAAAATGCAAAATAATGGCTATTTTTTAATAAATGCAAATATTTAATTTTTTTAATGAGCAAAACTAGCCACTTGCCCTATACAGGGTTAGAAGTATTAAATGTCCATCTTTCTCATAGATTTCCAATGTAGTGCCTAAATTTTTTAAACATTTTTTTACTAGCAATGATATCATACCTGTCTAATCCCTTAGCTGCACAAAGCTAGTTGTGGCACACATGGCTACGTCACCCACTTTTGGCCGGGTGCCATGTTGCCGTCCCCGTTGACAATGTGCCAATTATTAGCACACCCGTTTATACATACAGCTTTGATTCAATTTGACTCCAATTAGACCTCACCCCTTCAGGGCCACTTAGCTTCCATCATTAAAAGAAACCTACCGGTGCAAAGGATGGTGATTTTAAATCAATGCAGATTTTACATGTTTTGTTTCTCCCCCCGGTGTTTTTATTCTTTTTTTATGTTTTGCGGTTTTTGGTCCTAATCTCCAGTCAACAAGTCAGTGTGCAGCCGTGCACAGATTAAGGTTTGTAAATCTGCAAGGAGGCACACACAGTAACGGGGAAGCTAAAGCCTGACATGGTGTCAAAGGAGCTTAGAAGGGACAACACAGCATAACAACAGGGAAGGGGACAGTAAGGAGGAGGGGGGGGACATCTTCTAAGCTTGGTCCTCAAAAAATTAAGCACAAGCCAAAAAAAAAAAAAAAACAAGTCATGAAATGTTGTCATGGTTACTTATTTGAACCCTTTACAGCCCAAACCAGTAAATAATTCTTTAAACTCCGAGAGCCTTTACTGATCCCTGAACAAAAAGACGACAAAGTTTCAAATATAATTTGTTGTTAATATGTATCCTATTTGTAGGATACATTTCAATTATCAGCAAAAAGAATATCTACTGGCCCAAAACTCATGAATCAAATAGGATGTTTGACTATACTATAGGATTAACTAAATACTTTTTAGTTCGCTAAATAATATATAGTAAATAATATATAGACATATATAGCTATGGATGAATCTTTTTATTTATTTATTTGCCATGCTCATTGAATGTATGCAAAAATGTCAGCTGTGTTGATTGTAGGGTTCCAAATTTTCAGTAATAATTTAATTTACGTTTCCTTATTCCATCTCCTCTCCTTTTTTTATGCCAATATGTACTTAGCAAGACCAAATTTCCAACCGCCATACCCAAGATGGCAGCCAGCTCAAATGGATTGGACATCTAGCTCTGTCAATGACTTAAAAAATAGATTTTTTTCTTCTTCTAGCTAAGCATGGCTGGGCCATGCTAGCAAATACTTCACTTTCAAGCAAGTATATATGCATTTTTTAAATTTATTCAGGATTAACAGAGTACAGTATCGGCGTCAGCGGACATCGCAGGGCATGGGTATCGGGAGCCAAAAAAAATGGTGCAACATTACAAATAAGCCTTTTATGAATATTGTAATGCTCTCCCTATTGGCCAGAGAGCTGAAGCATCATCGTGTCTAATGGCTGAATACGTCCACACAGCTGAGGTCCCACTTGAGAAAGCAGCTGCAATCTGCCCTCGATGGTCCTCCAGTGAGGCGTTCGTGCTGTCATGCACTCAACAAAGCTCTCCACGCTTTTTTTTTAATGTCGAGCTTTTTTGGGGGGGTCAAAAGCTGCTTCAAAAGAACAAACAAATGACATGAATGGAAATATCTTTGGCGCAACACAAATCGCCACTGTGGTTTCTTCAGGAAAACACT
The DNA here is from genome assembly GCF_051989625.1 of Stigmatopora argus. Classification (NCBI taxonomy): domain Eukaryota; kingdom Metazoa; phylum Chordata; class Actinopteri; order Syngnathiformes; family Syngnathidae; genus Stigmatopora; species Stigmatopora argus. The sequence continues at coordinate 7,383,005 of NC_135402.1, forward strand.
GTCCAAACATTGACAAGCATGGAACTATTCTTGGTAATTTAAAAAAAATAGGTTTACTATCATTGATTGAGTAATTTTGTTATTTTTTTAAATTATCAATTGTTGTTGAATTTTTTTTCTTATTTTTTGAGGGATAAAAAGGTCATAAAATTTGAATTTAAACATTTAACTAGGCAACTAGTTAACTTTGGGGCATTTACGGGTCACTTCCTGTTAATTTTGGGACATTTATGGGTTTCTTCTATAAGGCATTCCTGGTTTACTTACTTTTTATATGTTGTCACTTCATGCTGATTTTGGAGCATTTCCAGGACACTTCCTATTGATTTTAGGTCAATGCCAATCCACTTCCTGATGCTCCTACATCACATCCAGTTGATTACAGTTCAATTCTGGTCACTTTCTGTTGATTTCTGTGTATTTTTAGGTCACTAACTATTGATTTTGCATAGTTTCCAATTGATTTGGGGTGAATGCTGTTTGCGCCACTTCCTGTAAATTTCTCTGCATTTTTGGGTCAGTTTCGATACGTTTGGTGGTTTCTAATTCTATGGTATGGTACATTCATATAAAATATGTATGTATAATACCTACACTGGTATTCAGAAAGTACCCACTTAGGTGCGGGGAGAAGAATCTAACTCCACACAGGAAGGCCGTTTGAACCCAATGACAATCACTCATTCATTCATCTTCAGTCTCGTTTATCATGGGGGGTGCTGAAGCCTATCCCATCTAACTACGGGAGGCGGGGTACACTCTGAATTGATTGCCAGTCAAACGCAACAAACCCAATGAGGATCATATTCAATTAACTATTACCCAAACAAAAAGGGGGATATGCCTTAAAAATAAAATAAAGATAACATTGAAATTCACATTGTTGATGAGCAAAATATTTTGAAATACAAATAAAAAAAAGTTAAATGAAGTAAAGGAACAAGAAAATAATACAAATTATATTAACCAGTTTAGAATTTTCCACAAAATACATTTTTGCAGAACAAAAGAAGCAAAAATATTTAAATTTCAACATCAAAATGTAATTGAAGGCCATAAACGTTTGCTCATTCGCTGCCAACCGTCCCATTTCAAATGGATCGGACGTCTACTGTTGATAAACTTTCAACTCAAGGATGAAGACAACTAGACAAGATATAAACGATGATATAAATATATAATATTTCTCCTGTGAAATTCTGAGTGTGCCTCGAGCACAGCTGAGCATAAGCGAGCCAAGTGCCGGCGGGGGTACCGAGCGCACCCATGCCACCCTCCTGACACCAGGCCGCCATTGTTCCGCTGTCACGATCCATCATGTCCCCTGCACCACTATAAGACGGGCCTTCTCCACAAGGGAGGGGGACCAATCACACGCCTCATTAGCCAGGCTTGGTTACTCCCAAGCAAAGTGGTCCCAAGACACCTCGGCCCGTTGCTCACACAGCAAAGCAGCGGGAACTCTGCCATATAAGTGATACAATTGCCTCAAAGATGGTGGTCCATGCTTTTTTTTTCTAGTCGTACTAAGGAGTGGAGGTCCAAGAAAAACAAGCATGGACCGACCGCCGCACGGACATCACGGTAGATGAAGTTCCTCCCTGCTCTCATTGTTTGCAAAACGGCTCCATCTGGCGAGGTTTCACTGACCGGCCAGGGCGGCGCTGCTATGCTCCCCCAGCAGCTGGCTAAACTGCCCAACCGCTTTGCGGCTTGGTTTTCGCAGCAACCGACACTCCTTCCACAACAACAACACGCGCGTGCACAAAGTGTTGACCGCTACGGCCCTGATGGTCATCTGGCATGAGTCGAGCCAAGGCGCTTGGCGGAGTGGTGTCATCTTGGGCCCTTTTGTTTTTGGTTTTTTTTTTGAGAATATTTTTATTATATAGGTCAGAAGTACAGTTGTGTGCACAAGCTCTGTGGCGATAATGAGCATTTGGAGTGGTCATTTTACAGAAATGTATTATGACCCCAAAAATAAAAAATGTGATAACTACTATGTACCAATGTGATGTAAAAATGTGAAAATTAGCATGTAAAAACATTATAACTAGCTTAAGAATTAAAATCTAACAAACGGTACAATTAGCAGGTAAAATGTGACAATTAGCAGGTAAAATGTGACAATTACCAGGAAAATGTAAAATATTAGTATGGACAACATAACTACCATGGAAATACCATGTCAAAATGTAATAGGTAGCATGCCAATGTCTTCGCTATTGTGTAAAAATATGAGAATTACCATAACAAGTGCTACATTTATCATGTAAATTGTGCAAATTATTATGCAAAATTGTGATCATTATCATGGAAAAACATAAAAAATATTTTGGAAAAATGTGCTTGGCTTCCATGTAACAATGTGTAGAGTAAAGGGTATCATGTAGAAACATAATAATTAGCCTGTAAACATGTAATAACTATCATGTAAAAACTCCTAAAACTGATATGTGAAAATTTTTCATAATTGTTACATTTTTTTCTTGAAAAATATGACATTTTACGAGAATGTTATGTTTTAACTTGGTATTTTAATGTAAAACCTGATAACTATCAAGTAAAAAAGTGTTTGTTTTTTGTTTGGCACCAATAATTCCATATGATTTGGATATAGAAAAAGCTAGTAAAAGGAGGTGTAGACTTAAAAAACATAATTAGCAAAAATTCAAATTTAAAATCAATCTATTTCAGTTCCAGTTCCAACTTTTGAAGGAAAACCTGCTAGTGCAATGTATTGCCCAAAACTCAAAATCTAAAGCAAGAAGAACTTACTAAGTTAGCAGAACCTACATTTTATTACCGACATCGATGGCGATTAGACGTCAATCTTTCGCCTTTGTAAAATTGGGTCTGTGAACGTCTGCGTTTTTTTTCGATACAGTTCGTGCCGTGGTTATTGGCTAACACGACACTACTTTTGAGCCAATGTTTGGAGTCTTATCGCCCGCCATCTTGAGTCAACAGCTGGTCCCCCGTGTGTCGAAGGGTGCACTCGAGGCTAAAAAGACTGCCACCTCTGCACGCCGTCACCCCCTCTGAATATTGAGATGCTAATGGCGAACAACACGAGGGACAAAAGGCGCGCGATGACCACTGGAGGGCTGCACAAAGGCTCTTCAGTTGGCTTTGACACTTTTACTAGGCAACATGTGTCCCTGCTTTCACGCTCGCACAATGAAAGGCCAAACAACTGCGGCGTCCCATTTAGTGCCAGGAAAGTCCGAAGCCCTTGTCTAGGGGTCCCCGGCTGCTCGCGTTGTGTTTGCCTGCCTTTTGACGGCAAGTGGGTAATATCAGCTTCGGACGACGCCCCCCAGAGAATCGGCATAAAGCCGCCGAGGTCAGAGTTCAAAGCTCTCAGGCAGTGCTGAAGCTTGACCTCACTTGTCATTACAGATGTTGCTGGCCTGTTGTGAGGTCTGCGTAGAAAGTGTGTGTGAGACCAAACTGGGGTTTATATTATTTCTGTTTATAGTTAGATGTAAGAGTTTTCATTTTGTTTGAGATTATTAACCTAATGTGCGGTCTTTAAAAAAAATGTATTGGATAGCCCTGAATGGTAAAATGGCATATATTAGACTTCAGTTTGTGTAGATATGTTTTCTACTTGTATAAACATGTTGATTTTCTGTCAGACCTCAAAGTTAAAATGGAATGGACGCCGTCAATGACAGCCAATGAGTTAACAAATTGTCACTGACCCTCATCCCCTCATATCCAATATGGTATATCCAATATTATAAGAATTATAGAATTAATTTAAAAAAATATTATAGGATTTGCACACACACTATAATAAGAATGACGTGAAAAAAAATCACCTTACTGTATTTGAATATGTTTGGCCAACAACTAATCAGTAGCCTTGGTAAACTTAAAATATATGTTACAAAATACCAAATAATATAATATAAAATTATAATACAAATAATAAATACTTCTCTCAAGTATCTCCACTAATATTAATTTATGGGTTTCCATCATAATGCTGCACTATTTTTTCATACTGCAATACTTGATAGGCATAAATATTTACTCTGAATTTTATTTGATCACGTATTCATTAATACATTAGGCCACTTTAGACTTTACTTATATGAATTGTAAATACATATTCTTATAAATTTTCAATATATCTATATTTTTTTATACTTATAACTGCACTATGCTGCTGCAACAGCTGAATATCCCCAAATGGGGATCAATAAACAATAATCTTAAATTGATTTATTGGAGAAAGACCTAAAAGACACCAATCTACTCTTATCATGAAAAATAATCAACATGTGTCACTTTTTTGGATTTAAGCGTTTGTATGGACTGCTGTTTTATTTATCAATTTAACTTCAAATACTGTACCCGAGTCAATAATCTTGTGACGGCGTTTTTAATTCACAAGCATCAGCTGGCATGAAATGCCGCCTGACCTCTTATTTGCCTTTAAGTTGTCTTTCCCTTTGTCTTGCTTGAGTAGCAGTGGGGGGAGTGAGCGGGTAATGGGCGGGTGTCTTCCTACGCCCCTCCACCCTGCGTCTGGAGGCTCCTCCTGGGTTAGAGGCCCTGGCTCCTCCAAGAAAAGTGGGTCATGAGTCTGAGACTGAAGGATTAGGAGTCCAGGCGTGTGCCAGGCCACCTCTTACTTAGCCATACTGTTCAGATGCACCCACCCCTTCATTTTAAAGAAAAAAGGGGGTGGTGCGCCGTGAGCTCGACTCCAACTCCTCACGACGCCAAAGGGTGTCAAAAGCCCAAAAGCGAGGAACATAAACATTAAAAAGGGAAGGCTATACGTAGCTATGGATGATGACACTTAATAGCACCGAGAAATGAAAAATGTTAGCTTTTAAAGGGCTCTTGACCGGCCCTTGGGAGATTCATTGACACTAAAATGATGAATCAATAAATAAATTACTCATAATAGAGATGATTTTCATTCATGCAGTGGCATTATTAAAGTCGTAAAAAGCATTCATTGACAGACAATTTCTCAGTTTTATTTCGTTTTAAAGTAGCATTGTGATTCATGGTATGCACCGACACAATAAGAACATTTTGTAGCGACTGTGTAAAATACTTTTACAATAAGCAATAGAAATACTGTATATCTGCTCATTTTTTTTTAGGGAGATTGAATGAATATTTGTAACATGATTTTAAAAGCCGCTTCATAACAGTTCTATGAAATTTTCCTATCTGAAACCCAAGACCAAATATCCCCAAAAAAGACTTTTTGGAGTCAAGACCAAGACCTTTAAGATGTTTTTCTACTTATGAGCGAATCAAATGTAAATAATTAGACTTAAAAGCTATCTAATTGAAATATGATTTCCCCTTTTGAATAATTCTCAATGCATACTGTTAAGTTTCTGGAATTGTCTCAACTTTCTCTCATTTAAATATATCAACATTTTCAGAGTCATAAATGCATCTGACCCTGATCATCAGGCAAATACAACTCCACCAGACAAATGTCAAAATACCCCAATTTTCAAAGATACCATCCATCGCCATATTTCGTAGATATCTTTCCTGTAAAGTGACCATTGTTCAATGGTATGATGATACACTTGTTAAAAATGGCACGCGCCAGCATTAATCATGCAAAGAGCCTGCCTTTGTTTGCTAAATAAGGAAGCCATTTCCTAATTAAAACAGCAAATTAAGCTGAGATGAGCCACTAACACAAACAAAATCAAAAGAACAGCATCTCCATTATTGTGTCTCATCCCTTGAAAACATACTGACCGACTTCACGGCACGAGCCACCTCCAAATAGGTCATATCATCATCTTATTATTATCATATTTTTTATTAACCACTGTCCCCCTCCTCCTTGTTGTCAAAAACATCACACACACACACACACACACACTCACACACACATCCGCCACAATACACGACGCTCTTACTTCTCTGTATGTCTTAATCCCTGGCAGACTTTAAGTGTCTGGCATCGCAGCAAAATCCCAAACTGAAGAGGAGCATGTTTGAGACCTAATCCCCTTACTCATAGACTCCACTTGCCCCCAATTCACCTCTGCAAAAGTAGGTCAAGAACAAGAAGCCACAACACATATGGATAGATGACATATAAACTCATATGCAGTAAACTAAAGGCAGAGCCATGGGCGGTTCTATTCGGGAGGCATGGGGTGGTAAATGCCACCTTAAAAGACAGGCTCTGGTCAATTTGAGATTTACGAGGGTGAAATTTGTAACAATGAATCTATGTAGATCAACATATGATTCATTAAGCACAATTAAACCTATAAATTGATCAGAGTAAAGACGATTTTGACATGCTGTTCTGTTAATTAAAATAAATCAAACAATGTGTCATCAACAAAATTGTCATACATACCAAATCTGATTGATATTTTCTATTGCTTTGGGTAAATTTGAGGTAAGTGTGTTGAATGTGTTCATAATTCAATTAATCAAGATCCAGAGGCCGAGTGTTAGCATGTTGGCCTCAAAGTTCTGAGATCCAGGGTTCAATCCCAGGGGTTTTTGTTCCTGTTTGAAGTTTGCATGTTCTCCCCGGGCTTACGTGAGTTTTCCCAGGGTAATGCGGTTTCCTACTACATCCCAAAAACATGTATTCTAGGTTGGTTTAACACTCTAAATTGCCCCTAGGTATGAGTGTAAGCATGAATGGTTGTTCGTGTCCTTGTGCCCTGCCATTGGCTGGCCACCAATTAAGGGTGATCCCGCCTGGTTGCCAGAGTTGGCTGGGATAGGCTCCAGCACCCCCCATGACCCAAAAAGCGGTACTGAAAATGAATGGAAAAAATAGAAATTTGATACCTAGTGTCCACTAACATTATATTGTGGCCCACATGACCCAAAATGTGATATATAAATTTATATATATATATATATATATATATATATATATATATATATATATATATATATATATATATATATATATATATATATTTTTTTTTTTTTTTTTTATTTATTTCTCTTTGACTTGAATAATCATTCATGAAGTTCTTGTATATTATTATTCTTAATTTTCTTTTATGTTAAAATAACATTTAGAATAATTTTAACAAAAACTCTGACAACCCCTGACAATTGTCGGGCATAATCCCATTAAATGATTGAAATGACAGTGAAATAAATACACAACATCTTTACACAAACACTATGAACATTCTTAAATTAAAATGAAACATTAACCTTAAACTAGAATACATTAATGTTATTGAAAATATTTGCGTAAAGCAGGCCTGGTTGAGTCAATAAAATCCCCAGGTCACTCAAACGCTCCACCCTTCAACTCCCCCTCACTTTCATTCGAGCAATGGTGCAAAAGATTACATTTGACTTTCACATTATGCAAAATATTTTGTCATGCCCATACCCGCTCCCCCTGTTATCAATTAATTTTATTGAATGTAAGCTTTAGCTTTTAAAGAAAAAAAGAGAGCAGTCTGCCCTTCCTCATGTCCATCATACTAATAAAGAGTCCTTATGTCCTGATGGGACAATGACTTAATAGGTCGACTTGTTGTTCACAGCAGTGTAACTCAAGTTCCGCCATTATCTCGCAATTTCACGAATATTCAATTATGAAATTTCTGTCTTTACGTAATTTCTAGCGTTGGGTAGTGATAATAAAAAAATGTATACATTTTATTTTATTTTATCAGAAACTAAGAACATACATAATTTAAAGTAACAATGGTAAAATGGAGAACAACAGGCTAAACAAGCTTCTGTTAAAATGGCAAATTTTCAGATAAAGCCTAAAAAACATAAGAGGCTGTCAGTGTCACAGGAATAAAAAAAAATAAACAAACATATCAGTCACACTTGATGATTAATCTCAGGCACAGTCAAACTATGACAAAAAGTGCAACTTATTATCCGGATAATACGGGACATACATAAGAAAGTACAAAATGCCAGCGGTTCGAAATACTTTTTTAAATTTTATTTTGTTAAATAACATATCTATAGACATTTAGTCTATGTCAACAAATGGGAAGGGGTCATGAGTTAACATGCTAATGACACAAGTTGCATTTTGTGTTCCTGTATGATGAATAAAATTGAAATATTATATTCATCTGCATTTATTTTACATCCATTCACAATTGTGCTCACCAAGATCATGCTAGTATGTTTAAGACTATATTGCTATTTGCCCCCAAACCCTCTTTAAAGTAAAAGTTATAGTTATTTTGTTCTATAATATTACCCAATGATATTGAACTAAACTGAAGATTAATATCATTCATTATACTTCATGCTATGGCTGATTTATTCACTTCAAAAACTAATATAATGCAAAAAAAATACCACATTTTCAAGATAACCAAAAGTATTCCATGCTTGTATACCATTGTATTTATTCATATTTGGTCATAATGAAAAACGGTGTCATATTTTATAGTTATGCACACACGTGCACACATGCACACACGCACACGTGCACACACACACACACACACACACACACACACACACAAACACACACACACACACACACACACACACAAGGAGGCAGATGGTTTTGTTTTTGCCAAACAGTGAGAGGCAAGTTTAAGTTGCTCAGTTTAAATCTAAAATCAGCTTATACCTCCAATCTCATTTTGCTTTTGTTGCTCCTCGCTTCGCTCCGTAATGAGCTGGTGCCACTGGTCCACGGCCGATAGAGGATTATTACCATCATGACAAAAATATGAAAATGAAGAGACTTGAAGAAGCGTATTACTCACGTGAGCAATTCATTAAAAATTAAGAGGCTTCAACTGAAAATAATAACCCATAACCTTGAAGGGATGTTTGTGAGCTGGGATTATTTAGTTGATGTATAACCATTCAATAATGAATTTAACAAAAAAGGAGGTGGGCAACATGCGGCACGTGGGCCTTATATTGTACTTAGAAATAACTATGTTGTACATCAAGGGGTGCCAAACTCATTTTTTGTCACAAGCCACGTCGTAGTTTCAATTTCATTCGGAGGGCCGTTATGTCTTCCAAATAGGCTGCCAAAATTAATCGATTAATGAATTGACAACTTTGTGCTGATCGATAGATCATTTTTGGAGAATAAAATGATTACAAATCTGGTTTTTGAGCCTCTTAATACCAAATATTCTCTTGTAGTGGATTTTTACATTTATTTACAGTTTTTTTAATTGGGAAAGAGAGCTAATATTAAATCCAAATTATGTTTTAACCTTTTCTGTTTTGTTTAAAAAGGAAAAAAGGAAATATTGCATGTTTGAATATCTGTTTATTAACAATGAAAATAAAAAGGGAAAGAGGAAGCAGTTTATATATAATAATTAGATTTTTTTTTTAATCGGACTAAAAGAACTTGATCAAAAGCCCTAAATATTCAATTTGTTATAGATCTAAAACAGATTTTAAAACATGCTTTTTGAACAAAAAAAGAGAAAAAAAATACAATTTGGGGATTAAAAAAATTGAAATTATTGATTTAAAAGGGGAAAACCAGAAAATATTCCCTATACTTCTATAACTAGTCTGCATTTAAATTACAATCCATGTTTTGGGATTGTGAGAGTAGAAAATCATGAAAGGAAGGACAGATTTGAACCCCAAAACTTTGGACTGCTTAGTGGAGATAATCACCAAAAACCCCCTTCAAACCTGAAGCCCCAAAGAATTTTTGTACAGGCTTGGTTTTGAAACTAGGTCGAGAGTACCACCAATACAATGCTGACCTCTAGAAGGATTTTAGCGGTATTGCAGTCAAAGACAAAAATATATATTTTCACCTACTATACAGAGGATAAAATAGAACATAATAAAGTAACGGTAAGAACTTTAAACAAACAAGTCAAAAGCGAAACAAAGATGTTTGTGCTTTGTCCTTTTGCTGACGTTTGTTTTGCTGTTTCAACACAATTTTCGATTGCATAATTTTTTTGAGCAAATCAAGCCAGACTCTGGCACCATGTTCTCATATCTAATATATTTGTATATTATCCAACCGTTCAAATACACATTTTAAAGGCTATGTATACCAATCGTGAGATTAAGTGATAAAATATTAGAAAAACATGAAGCCTACATAGTAGTAGTACTCGTAAATTCACGCGTTTGACATCTAGCATTGTGACGTCACTTTATGGGCGTGGCCACGTGTCGCTGTCGATTTTTTCCACACAGTTGCTGCCATTACTGTGGGCAAAGTGGGGGGAAAGAGGGTAAAAAAGAGCCATACGGCGAGGGTTAAAGCAGGAGGGGGCTACCCGAAAAGTTAATTCGCTGTGAGGGGGGCTCTTTTTAGAGGAGGCGGGGGAAGCAGGTACGAGGTGGCGAGATGGATCAGTCACTGGCAAATGGTATGGAGCAGGGGCTGGCTAGCAAGCGGCTACATTCAAGGTAAGTGCTTAATATTATAAGATATAAGATGTCAAAACTCTCCAAACACTAGAAAATGGCAGATCGAAGCCTTTAGGGGTGTCCAGGGCATGCGGTGGTTGCTGACTCAACCGGACTCGCGAGTACGATTGGCACCCAGAGCCTCAAGAACCCTAGCTCGGCTTGTGTACGGACTGAATGGAGCCCATGTTCACTGCGAGGTGGGAGACGCAGTTTTTGACAATAAAAGATCATTTCATGAGCGTGACATATTTGCACATTGAAATGTACTCAATGAACACAAGTGGGTTTATGTAATCCTCATTTCCAGTCAGCTGTCAATACCAGGGTCAGCAGACTACATCTCCTGTCGGACTGCATGCGCCAGTATACTACTCATCTTGTGAGCTGTGAATGGTTTAGGGTTAGGGTTAGGGGTAGGGGTAGGGTTTGCGATAGGGTTAGGGTTAGGTGATATCAAAAGGTGTTCCGAAGAGACTAAGAAATACCCAAAAGGTGTTCCGAAGAACAATCAGTGCACGGGTAACACGTCATATCTCTTTAAATGTTTTTCTTTCTTTGAATTGATTGGGTTAGGGTTTGCGACAGGGTTAGGGTTTGCGACAGGGTTAGGGTTTGCGACAGGGTTAGGGTTTGCGACAGGGTTAGGGTTTGCGACAGGGTTAGGGTTTGCGACAGGGTTAGGGTTAGTGGTAGGGTTAGGGTTTGTGATAGGGCAAGGGTGTCAGACCCGGGTTGCTTCGCGGGCCACATTAATGTCACCTCGATTTCATCTGGGCCGGACCATTTTAGATATAATATTTAGATTTTTTTTTTAATAAATTGATAAAAAGAACTGGATGAAAAGTCCTGAATATTCCGTTTTTTATAGATCTAAAAAAAATGTTTATTTGAGCTTTTTTCTTAGTAAGGGGAAATCTGTTTTAATCATTATGTTCCATATTAAAGTGGAAAATAGAAAATATTTTTATATATTTTTAGATTTTACAAAATGAAACACAAAGAAAAACATGGATGAAAAATTGCAATTATTGATTTTAAAAAGGGGAAAATCAGGAAATCTAATATAGATCTATAATCTTCATTTTAATTTGATCCTAAAACAGAAAGTCGGCACTCATGAGTTACTTTCCCGGCCGCCACTTTGACACCTGTGGGTTAGGGTTTGGGATAGGGATAGGGTTAGGGTTTGGGATGGGGTTTGGGATGGGGTTAGGGTTTGGGATGGGGTTAGGGTTTGGGATAGGGTTAGGGTTAGGGTTTGGGATAGGGATAGGGATAGGGTTTGGGATAGGGTTAGGGTTCGGGATAGGGTTAGCGTTAGGGTTTGGGATAGTGTTAGCGTTAGGGTTTGGAATAGGGTTAGGGTTTGGATAGGGTTTGGCATTAATTATTATTATTTTATTTTTTTAAGTTCATAAAAATGTGAAAAGCCACACTAAAAAAAGGTTATAACAGGGGCCATGACTGGTCGACATTAACCGCGATATTAATTCCTACCTGTGCTCTTCAGGTCATCAGATTTTATTCAGGCTGTATTCCTATTTTATATATATATATATATATATATATATATATATATATATATATATATATATATATATATATATATATATATATATATATATATATATATATATATATATATATATATATATATATATATATATATATATATATATATATATATATATATATATATATATATATATATATATATATATATATATATATATATATATATATATATATATATATATATATATATATATATATATATATATATATATATATATATATATATATATATATATATATATATATATATATATATATATATATATATATATATATATATATATATATATATATATATATATATATATATATATATATATATATATATATATATATATATATATATATATATATATATATATATATATATATATATATATATATATATATATATATATATATATATATATATATATATATATATATATATATATATATATATATATATATATATATATATATATATATATATATATATATATATATATATATATATATATATATATATATATATATATATATATATATATATATATATATATATATATATATATATATATATATATATATATATATATATATATATATATATATATATATATATATATATATATATATATATATATATATATATATATATATATATATATATATATATATATATATATATATATATATATATATATATATATATATATATATATATATATATATATATATATATATATATATATATATATATATATATATATATATATATATATATATATATATATATATATATATATATATATATATATATATATATATATATATATATATATATATATATATATATATATATATATATATATATATATATATATATATATATATATATATATATATATATATATATATATATATATATATATATATATATATATATATATATATATATATATATATATATATATATATATATATATATATATATATATATATATATATATATATATATATATATATATATATATATATATATATATATATATATATATATATATATATATATATATATATATATATATATATATATATATATATATATATATATATATATATATATATATATATATATATATATATATATATATATATATATATATATATATATATATATATATATATATATATATATATATATATATATATATATATATATATATATATATATATATATATATATATATATATATATATATATATATATATATATATATATATATATATATATATATATATATATATATATATATATATATATATATATATTTATTTATTTATTTATATTTGCTTGGCATAAATTTAGTCACCAATGTCAAAAATGATTTTTACCAAAATACTCCAAATATCAAGAATGATAACACACACCAATTCTTTTACAGTGATTTTTTTTCTAAATATCGAGGTAAACATTTCTTTTCTAATGACAGTTAATTTTAAGTCCCTGAACCACTCAACAGACTCCACAGGGAATGTTTAAAGCTGTGCATTGACATTTTCAAGATAGGCAGGCATGGTTGACACTTAAAGGTTAAATATGTTACATATCTGATTGTTAAGGCTTCTCAACTGTTTTTCTTCCCCAAACATGACCTTCCAATGCAATGTTTCCTTAGTTTTGCTCTTTGTCGCAATCCGAATCGACTTGCAAGGAGAAAATTTGATTTTCCATGAGACAAAAAGAAAAATATACTTTTAAGTGCCTACCTCAAGATGGGAAGGGGGAAAATATTCCGACTTACTTTTCCAGACGACTGGCCACTGCAGTCTACAATTACAGCTACCTTACTACTACTACTGTAGTCAATTGAGCAGTATGAATAAAGTTAAATGAAACCTGATTAAGACACATTAAAGTGCATTTAATTGCTTGCCATTAGTTGTGCTACTGTAGCATGCCAAGCATGTATCTACTGTGATTGCTACTACAAACCTCATGTCGGCCACAGGCTACTGGAGGAATGAAAGTTTTCCCCAACCTGACCAATTTCAATAATAATAGTGGGGTGTCTTTCACAGAACTTTCTTTCGTAAACCACAAGGATGTCAAGAATGTGACTATGTAGAGTGGAACTGAAACTATTGTTTTTCTTGCGGGCTTGCTTTTCTTCCCCTCATTATTTATTTTCTTAGGTTTCTTTCTGTCCATTTGATTCCCTTCGAGTCATTTGCTGTCTGTTGAGGTGGTTTTAGAATCCAAATTCAGAGGGATTTACAAGAACCAGGTCATTTGAGAAATTGAACTTATATTCAGTTGAATATTCATATATATTTTCTGATTTTTTTGAATATACAATACCACCAGTTGGATGGATTTCTTGCTTTCTCTGGCCCTGTTAGGTCTCATGCTAAGTCTTGCTCAGGAAACATACTAAAAACATTTAGCCCTTTGCGCATGCAATGTCCCAGAAGCTACTTTGAAGTACTTTTGAGTATTTTTTCCCAGCGGTAAGTGTACACATCTGAATGATTGCTGCCAGCCCTCCTAGTCTTAGTGGATTGACGGTCTATCACCAACAATGGAGGCCAATGAGTTAACACTTAAAAATAAATAAATAAAACCCAATATTGTTTGCCCGATCTTCTAAAAAAAAATATGTAATTGGGCTTGTTTTCTGATAATGTGACAGATCGGTGTCATCCACACTTTTCTTTTAAAATTTTAGAATTTATATTTATGTTTGTTTATAGACACTGTATTGACAGTTCAAAACCTTTGGACAACTCTACGTTGGAAATCTAATGACCTAAAAAGCTTCAGGCTGATTCAGCGTATAGTTGGATTAGCCTCGGCCACTTACTGTGATGCCTACATTCTATTGAGAAGATGAAGCTCTGTCTTTGTTGGCGAGGAGTCGTATTCAAAATTCTTTTGCCTTTAATCAAAGCTTCTCTTGTGTTTTTTTTCCCCAATACGTGAGCTGTGTGAAATTGGAACTGGCTGAGAAGGATTGAAAGAATATCATGGATGGATAGGAGAATGAAAACGTCTTCAGTGGACTTTTAAGTCTAACTGATTTTGCCTAGTGACAAATCTGGAATGGTTCTGTTTTGGAATTCTGTAAACAGTCTTTTTTTTCCAAGTACCTGTGAAGCAGATGTGATTATTTGGGTTTGAGATTCTACTTGGAATTCTGTCATTTTCTTTTTATTCTACTGCAATTACCCTGATGGACCCAAAGGGAGGTTCCTCTGTCAGTCACATTGCCCGCATGCCTGCCTTATAATTGTACTACTTTTAACGCTTTATCTTGATGGCTTCGGAGTCATGTCCTCTCACCGGGGCAGAGCAGGCAGTGTGCAGGCTGGTGCACCGTGGCCCTAGACCTCAGGCCGTGCTCAAACCTTTACACTTGGAGTTACAGGTATTTGTGGACAAGACACTTTGCAAGAAGAAACAAAGGTACTTCAATCAAACAATATAAGTACGCTCAATCTTTCCTAAAGAAAGAAGTGAGTCAATGCAAGGAAGGCACAATACAAGTATCAAGAGAAATAATTGATTTCTAAATGGGGGGAGAGGGTCTTTTTTTTCCAAAAACCTTTACTTTTTCTATTTTTAAAAGAAAGTTTCAAGGTACTACAAATACAAAAAGTTGGTTCTTCCACAAAGCTTCTAGTCTCAATCTAGGGCAAATTCTGATATTTAGTTCTAAATGTCACAAGTAAATATTTGTCATTTTATTGTTTAATGGAAATAAGCCACTACTAAGGCATGCCTGTTTGACCCAAATGTATGACTGTTAAGTTTTTAATATTGATAATTAAAATGTTTATTTTTACGCATTATATATCCAATGTTATTTTTTTTGTTATTAACATACCAAAAAATAGCGATGATAAATGTACACTTAACAGAATTGATCATTAAAATGTTTCTTTTTACATATTATATATCCAATTTTATTTACATTTAACATACAAATAACATTTAGCAATGATAAATGTACACTTAAAATAATTCTCTATTTCATAAACTAGCACTATAAAGGGATTTCCAGCAAATTCACCAACAGCAGGTTTTTAGGCAATATTGCTCAGTTAGTTAGTGACCTAAAACTATATATTTTTTTTTTACACATGATCTTATGTGCAATGAAAATGTATGATTAGGAAAAAACTGAACATTTTTGAACAAGCAGTATTACACACAATTACACCTAAATTTGTCTGCCTTGACTTTCCACCTGTCATGTTAAAAAAATCAGTAAAATCCATGATTTAGCCATCAAGTGAAGTGATATGATTACAGGGAATTGACCCCGACCCATCATCCCTCCACTAAATCTGCTTTACTGAATCACATATGGCTTTGTCTTTTCTCTATAGGCAGCATATGTACATTAGATTAAATTGGGTGATAATCCTTGATCAACATTCTTTCTCGGAATTTGGAATATCCCAAACATACGTTGCTCTTTCATTCATCTTGGTTTACGAATCTCGCCATACTTTTTTGTTGTTGATGCTTTGGTACGACTGTACTGCATTACATTTCACACACTTGTCATTGAATCGTAACCTCTGTTTACAAAGAAGTGCTTGTCAGAGAACACAAAGACGTTTTGTGCATTAACTCAACCAGTGCACGTCTTCCAGTGGTTGCCAGGGAAACCAAGTAGTATTTTGTTTGAGAAGTCTCCTGTTGAAAGGCATTTTCATGGTTTCAAGTTTTACGACGTAACGTAGGAAATACGTCCGTGGGCGGTGGTCAAGGTTATGACGTACACGTACCGGAAACCCCTCATTTACCCTCCTTTCCCTACAATATATTTTTGCTTATTACTGCATTATTTTGTTTTGAAATAGACTTCAGGGAAAACAGGTGTATTTACCCTAAGTTATTTAGCACCTCAAATACCACCAGTAAACCTCCTCGAATGACTCCCCTTACCCCCCACCACCACTTTAATCCATGCGTTTTAAATTATCTTGGTGCCCATGAGTGTAGGAGTGAAAAATGTAGTTACTCAAAGAAAGCAGTTTTTGTTGTAGATATAATGGCAATTGTGTAGGAGTTGGACTTAAAATACTAAGAAATACCCAAATTCTCATTATCCAGGATGGAGGCGTCCTGCTTGGAGCTAGCCTTGGAAGGGGAGCGCCTGTGCAAGGCGGGAGACTTCAAAGGTGGGACGACGTTCTTCGAGGCGGCTGTGCAGGTTGGCACGGAGGACCTGAAGACCCTCAGTGCTATTTACAGCCAGCTAGGCAATGCCTACTTCTATCTGAAAGAGTATGGAAAAGCTCTGGAGTACCACAAACACGATCTTACTCTGGCCAGGTGAGAAACATGTTTGAATTCGGGAACCTTCAGTGATTCTAGTCGTTCGATTGTTGTTCCTTATAAATGTTTAAGAAATGATTAGGCTGACTTGGAGGGGGGCCGACTGAACGTTTGCTTTCTTTCGCCTCTTCCAGTCGACATTGAAAGTTTTAGTGTCATTCGTCCTTTCCAATCAAAATGGATTGGACGTCTACTGCCCTAAATGACTGCACTAAGTGCTCTTCTTTAATGCACAAAATATAATTCAAAAAGTAAGGAGACTTTCATTTTGGCAACAACTATAATCGAGGATACGTATGAGAAATTAGCAACCAGCTGTGACTGCAGGTGGTATTTTGGCAGCAGGGGAGTGATTAAAGACCCCCTAGGGTAGGATTTACCTCGTTACATTGTAGACCTGGCAGGTCCATGGAGAGCTGGTCCCAATGAAGCTGCTCATTAAAAGGCACTTTGCTTCCTTGTCTAATTAAATAAAGTCTAAGCGCCGCACTTTACTATTTAAACCAAGGCCATTTAATTCAATAGGAAATTGCTGTATTAACGCAAGCTCCGAAACACCATTTTTTTTCCATTAGGACAATCGGAGATCGAATTGGTGAGGGAAAAGCCAGCGGTAACCTTGGCAACACGCTCAAGGTACTCTGCCGCTTCGATGAGGCCACGGTCTGCTGCCAGAGACATTTGGATATCTCTCAAGAGCAAGGCGACAAGGTCCGAAAAGCTTCTCTAGACGTCATAAACTGCCTGTGTGCGTGTTATTTTTTTTTTTACTGTATTTTCTTTTAGGTGGGTGAGGCCCGGGCGCTATACAACATTGGGAACGTGTTCCACGCTAAAGGAAAGCAGCAGTTGTGGGGCTGCACACAAGAGCCCGGAGACCTTCCACCCGACGTTAGGGATACATTACAAAGGGCTACAAGCTTTTACGAGTATGTATCTTTTGTGAATCAGTTTGTAGAATTATTAAATTTTCTGTATGTTTATAAAATGAAATGAGGTAATTGAATTCATTCATTCATACGTTGGGAACTTAATTTGCAGCTAGATTATTGAGGTCAAAGGGCCGAGGTCACAGAGGACTAAAAGGGAGTTTTGCGATAAAGGTCACAAATGTGCCAATGCTTTGGATTTGGCTGCTAAGGCAGAATTCCTTCTCTCTTTAGTACTTCTCTTCTCTTAGTAGTAAAATGCTTCAGGATCTCCATGATAGATTATGCGGTGTTAAATTTTGGTTCGTCTCTTCAGGATGAATTTGTGTTTGGTCAAAGAACTTGGCGATCGCGCTGCCCAGGGGAGAGCGTACGGCAACCTGGGCAACACGCACTACCTTTTGGGAAACTTTGTTGAAGCCATCAAGTTTCACAGGCAGGTCAGTAAGTAGACCGGTTTGCTTTGAACTTTGAAATCATGACTCCGGCCGCCCAGTGTCCAAGTGTCCTTTGGACAGAGACAAATCCATAAATTGCTTCCAGAGGAAGCAACAAGTTTGTAATGGAAGATTATTTTAGCATTTTTTGTTCAAATGGATTGTTTATCTACTCATGAAAAAATAATTTAAATAGTTTTGAAGACAAATCCACATGCCATTTTTTTAATTCATGCAGTACTGAGTTGAAAATTCTAGTAGTCTAAAAACAGGATCTTCTTAAAAATGCAATTGACAAAATGTATTCTCTTAAGGTAATTCTTGTGTTCAATTAACAGAGATTATCCATAGCCAAGGAGTTTGGTGACAAAGCGGCAGAGAGAAGAGCCTACAGCAATTTGGGCAACGCTCTGATATTCCTGGGTCAGTTCAACACTGCTACTGACTACTACAGGTGAGGCCAAAGCATGACCTCTGCTGGTGTTCTGAGGAAGTAAAATATGCAGAATGATGTTGTGCAGTCACCTTTTTTGTGCCACTGTTCAGTCTCCCACACAGCAGAATTTTGACAGACTGCCTATGAAACAAGTGCTTACAAATATAACACAATTATGCTGAATGTATTTTTTGTCTTAAGTAGAATCTGCCCACCAACACATCCACTTTTTAAGGAGACAATAAGAACAACACGCATTTAACTCTTCAGCTGACATTGACGACGCTAAATATTCAAACCTTTTTGACTGAAGGAGCGAATGAACTACCCTGAAACTTGAGTCAATTGTCAATAAGATGATGATAAATGTTGAACAACAGTAATGTAAATGAATTGCAAAACCTCCGTCTTAAATATGCTTTTCTCTACCCTATTTGTGCTATGAGCCCCCATATACAAAATATAGAGAAAAAAATTCTTACAGGAAAACAAAAATGGAATAACTGGTTCCTAGATTTCAGCCTGACAAAAAATCAATATTTATAATGTATTAAAAAACTTAATTCATTTCTAACATTTATTTATAGCCTGCTTTCACTTCAATGACCGAATCCTATTTTGGGATACATCATTTGCAGACACGACATATTAAATTAGTATATGATTGTGATATTTATGTCCAGTCTGTTGTCTCTGCTGAGCTCAGAAATTGCTTATTTTAAAACAATAGAGTAGTCTTTTTAGATTAAACAATTCAACAATAACAATCTCATGTCAATAAACTAATGCATATATAAAATTGTGCGAACTTGCACTGATACTATTGTTGAAAACTTCTGATTTACGGGAAAATCTTTTTCATTCAGGAAAACGCTGCACCTGTCGCGACAGCTAAGGGACCAAGTGATGGAGGCGCAGGCCTGTTACAGTCTTGGAAACACCTACACACTCTTACAGCAGTATGACAGAGCCATAGAGTATCATCTTAAGCACCTGTATATCGCTCAGGATCTCACAGACAGGTATGGACGTAATTTATACTTTCCATTACGTTCAAACGGACGAGTGTGGACGTTTTGAAGAAAGTATTGTTGGAACTGTGCACGTGTCGCATCAGGGTTGGCGAAGGTCGAGCCTGTTGGAGCCTGGGAAATGCCTATGTGTCCTTAGCCAATCACAAACAAGCACTTCACTATGCTCGGAAACATCTGGAGATCTCCAAAGAAGTGAGCGGTTTTCCATGAAAATGAAAATGTTTTCATTTAATTCATGATTTTTTTACATCTATTTCTGCTTTTGCCTTTGACAGATTGGGGACCGTAATGGCGAGCTGACGGCCAAGATGAATGTGGAGCAGTTGATGGAAGCTTTGGGTGTCAACGACGGTGACCTTTCACCTTCAAGTTCAGAGTTTGAGATGCAAGGTGGTTCATATAAAGCACATAGATTAGAAGGCAATAAATAGAGTAAATCCAATTCCATTTGGCCTTCAAACATAAAATTTAGAAAGTTGACTAATTGTTTGTATATGTATTGGGTCTCTAAACAGTGGTAAATAAGATTTGGGTCAAAATTGTTATAGGCTGTAGGCTGAATGTCCATTTTCTTTGCAGCCTTCGTGCCATCAAACAGACTCTTAATTATGAGCAAAAAGGGTCATCAGATTCTTGCACTGCTCTACTTCTTGGCTAATTATATGTCCAATACACTTTCTTTAGGAGCGAGGCCCAAATTCGCTAAGAGAAACAGCATGGACAGCGTGGAGCTGTGGAAGTTGTCTTCTTATAAGGTGATACTTGTGTACGGCATCCGAAGTCCTTATCTGGAAACTAGTTGTTTACAGTTCTCAGTTTTGGCTTACTTAACTGCGTACTTCATCACACCCATCCAACACACTCACACAATACTCTCTTAAATTTGACAAACACTATTTGAGTGACTAATAAAAGGTCAACAAAGATGATCAACAATTCTATAAGAATGAATTGGGCTGTAAGGCCTTGAAACACATTCAGTGCTATTGGCGACGATAGACATCCAATTATGCAGTGTCGAATTATTCTTCCGCTGTGAATTTATATTAGGTGGTCACTAGTGACGCCCAATCCATTTGAATATAGAGGGTAAACAGCAAATGAACATCGGTTACGTCCCTTCCAGTTCAAATGGATTGCATGGTTTTTGCATTCAATGGCAACCGATGACTTATTGATTATCTTTCCATAGGACGGAGAGGGTCACGAGGTGGAAAACATCCCAAGGCGGTTCAAGAATGAGACGCCACAAATGGGAAAAGGCAAAGGCTATCCCGACAGCCAGTCTTCAGACGAAAGGCCCTGGTTGGATTCTCCCGTGGACACAGATGACATCAGTCTGCAAGTTCCGCCTCTGGTGCCCGTGAGTACATATTCGATTTCCTTTGTCAGGTGGCGGTCTAGTCTTCAAATATGCAAACAAGTCACCATGATTGCGATAAATGTCTAATCCGTTTGACCTGGGGAGCAAATGTTCATTGGCAGCTGCCCTCTCAGTTCAAATGTTTCAGAGGTTCACTTGTAATAAACTCTTTTAAAGAATCATTGTCGTCAATGGCACTGAAAGAGTTCATCAAGAACAATAATTAGCCTGGGTATTTCGAGGATTCCGTTAATTTCCCATGACCTTGATCTACATTATATAGTCGGTCACCAACAGTGAACAAGTTGATGTCCCTCATCTCATTTTCCTTGGTGCTAAATTCATGCATGATGGTAAGTCGAACAACATTTGGCTTTTTACGCAGACATTTTTTTTGTATTCTTTTATAGACATGTATTTGGTACTATATTTGCTCTTTGGTATATTTTGGTATGTATTTGGTATTATATTTACAGTGTCAAAAGGGATTTTTTAATGTTAATTTGCTGTCACTGGGATTGTTAAATATTTATATGGGTTGGCTGAGATAATAGCCATCTGAAAGAAACCATAAGTCCAATGTGGCCTGCGACAAAAATGAATTGGATACCCGAGACTTATTGGGGTTCAACGCATGGAAATACAGTAATACCTCGATTATTGCGGTTAATGTGGATCACACATGGCCGCGATAATCGAAAAAACGCGAAGTAGTGTCACCCCTATTTAAAAAAATAAATAAATACAATTTAAAAAAACTATTCAGTGCTGAGTCCTAGTAGCAAGCGGAAGATAGGGGACGTGGATTTTCAAATTTTTATGAACTTAAAAAAAAATCCCCAGAAAATAATCCATAATGGAGTGAAGTAGTGGAAGTTGAAGCCCGAAATGGCGTAGTATTACTGTATATCGCTATATCCAGATATTGTCACACTTCTAACGCAAACGCTTGGTTGACATTGCCGACTCTGGTCGGGCAAGTGTTGCCAACGCTGGCATGCAATCTACTCATAACTGAGCCCTTGCACCCGTTTTCCCTCCCCCATCGGCAGTCTGATAATGTGACCTTGATCACAGAAGCGCTTCCCACCCCCTCCCCACTGCCCACCCTGCCCATAATGACTTGTTTTCCCACAGTGAGTGAATGGCACAAAAACGGCCCGCGGAAGAGAGAGAGAGAGAGAGAAAGAGGAAGGGTGTGCATGAAAGCAGAGTTGGCTGCAATAGAAGGACACAATTGGGGAGGAGAGGGATGTAAGGTGGTTGGGGGGGACGTCAGGGGAGAGGAATGACAGAGGCCGAGTTGAGGAGAGTGCAGCAACTGGTGAGTGGTTTCATTCAACTTTTAATGAATATAGCATTTGCGCTCAGGCATGTTTTCACGTGTTTTTATTTGCTAGATTGGTTAAACATTAAAAACAAATAAAACTAAGTATGCCTCTGCTTAGCTACTGACCACGCCTTGTGGTGTAGAGACATCAACTTTTTGTTTTCAGCCATAACGCATTGCCTGCTATTGACGGTGATGTATTTCCAATCCATTTGAACTGGGAGAGATTCATTCATTTGTTGCCACCCTCCCAGTTCAAATGTATTGGATGTTTACTAGTGACACCTTCATTTAAGCTGTTTTATGTGGAGTAGTGGATATGTCATTGGCTGCCATTGATACTGTAGACATTCATTTTATTTTGATGTTTTACTATGATATTTATGTTCCTCCCAGTTTCAGTGAATTGGATGTGAATTTTTGTCAATGGCAGGCATTGATTTGTTAACAAGAATATTACAATCATAGTATTGCTATATTTATAGATATGTTGCACTGACATATTTTCATGGTCTGTGAGGAGGGGAAATGTTTTTGGCAGATTGGAAACATTGTTTTCCATGTTGAAATTAGCCTGTTTTTTCCTCTTCAGTAGTTGTATTATATGTTGAGTTCCTGAGCCATGTATTGATTATTTTTGCAATATTGTGAGATAATCGTTATTATGAGCTTTGTATCCAGGGGCACACCTATTAACTGGGATGCGACTTTATAAATACGAATATTTAAAACGCCCAAAATTCTGCCAATGGAACAAGAAAAAACTCTAAATAAGCTTTTATTGTTTTCTGCAATTCAGCTTTTAAAGGGATTTTTTGAGACAAATATTCTTGATAAGACTGATTCTTTTTCAGTCTAATTAAACCATATCTAATTTTGATTAGGGTCACACATTATTTTTATATAACTTAAATTTTCCATGTGATAGGAATGAAAAAATACTTCAAAGCCAAATCAATTCACTTTATTGTGGCGTATTTGCACCACAGGAACTTTACCCCGGAGCTTGGAACATTAGGAGGATCATGGGATTTTTTTTTGTCAAGGTTTAATTCTGAGGTCATTAGTCAGTGCCAAATAAGATTCTATTTGTTTTATTGGAACCTTTTTTTGCACCAGCATGTGCTTGCACCATTAGGTGATAAAAGGACACAGTCAGATTGCACTAATGGCCTCTTGTGATGCCATCAAATTACTTCCCCATATTCCTCATTATGCTTAATTATAATGGACATCCTGTTCAATTGTCTCATCGGCTGCTTATGTGTTCCCTCAAATGGCTGACCTCGCTGATGCACGTGCGTTAGAAACTTGGCCGTGACCCTTCCGATGAGGACTGCTTTTTCGACCTGCTCAGCAAGTTCCAAAGCAGCCGCATGGATGACCAGCGCTGCAACCTCGATGAAGCAAATGACACCAACGGCCAAGATGGCGCGTCTCTTAGTGACATGCTCGGTGAGTAGTGAGCATCGAAAAGTCACCCAATGCCAATACTGTACTTTAAATCTTTAAAAAAAATGACTTGATCTAACACGCTCAATTCTGTGTACCATTGATGGCACTAGAGTTCTGTTTAATAGAATGAACTTGGAGGTTGGCAGCGATTGAAGGAATGTAAAATGTGTCAATGTAAACAAACCTTTTGAAAATCTGTTGGTGCATTCAACCAAAGAGTGAACCATAATTCCCCAGGCTGAAGTGTATATTACACTTTGAGATGACAATTCATCTTTGCGTACGTCAATGAATGTGCTGAGGTAACAATCAGCACCACAACAAATGCTGAAGTGGCACGATTTGAGTCAGAAAACACATGCAAAATAATTAATCTCCCTCTTTTTTATACAAAAAAACATGCTACGGATTACTTTAAAACTGACATGTCCCCCTCCTCTCTTTTCCAAAGATCCCGCCATGACTACGTCCCCCCAGACTGAGGAGTTGTTTGACCTTATAGCCAGCTCTCAGAGTCGCCGCCTGGACGACCAGCGCGTCAACGTGGGAAACCTTCCCGGTCTCAGGATCACACAGAACAACCTGGGTCACCTAGTGGGAGAAGGAGAGCAGGAGCCTACGGACGACTTCTTCAACATGCTCATCAAGTGCCAGGTAATGGCAAGAAAGCAGATTTTAAAATTAAAACCGGTCCGGTTTGAGAACATTTCTTGGGGGAAAGGTCTGAAAGATGTCAAACTTTGTGTTGTCTACTTCAGTCTCTTAGTACAAAGTTTTTTATCTTCAAGATGTCTGTAAATTGTGTTGCCCCCCCACAGCTGCATTGCCTGTAAAACAAAAAGCCTTGCAAAAAGGAAAACAAACACATTTTTAGAGTTGGAGTTTGTGCTCCAAGCAATGTTGTACTATTATTATTTTTTGCATGGGATCTACCCATGAGGGAATAAAAAAAAAAACTAAAATCAAGACATTTATTACTCCAGCTGCAACATTATACACACTTAAGGGTAAATCACACATTAACTAACTTGCTTATTATCACAAATACTTATTAACATAGAACGCACAACAAAATCTCTTGTCATTGTCAATAAATCTTAAGAGTCACAAACCTCTAACAATATTTGCACCTCTGTAAATTTGATTCAGTCGTACTCTTTTAATCAAATATTTTGAAGCCAAATAGTTATGTGCAATTATGTATTTAGATTTGTTAAATTATTTTTTTGTGACTGCAGTCCTCCCGTATCGACGACCAGCGGTGTTCCCCACCCGAAGCGGGCCCCCATGCCCCCACGGTGCCCGACGAGGACTTTTTCAGTTTAATTCAGCGGGTGCAGGCCAAGCGCATGGACGAGCAGCGAGTCCACCTGTCCAATGACGAGGAGGACAGCCCAGAAGAGGACTCCCCCGATCTCGAGCCACCGGGTGGGTTCCCTAGCTAAGGACCCGTCTGTCTCCATCTCATGAAATGATATCAAACAAGCATCGACGGGCCGCTTGCAAGCAAAAGTATCCACGGGCAACAGGTGGTGCCATTTTACTAATAATATATTGTGGGAAAAAGTCGCATTTTTTGCACGATCATGGGATTTCTAAATATTTGACTGCTATTGCTTTTCACTCTTTCAATGCCATTGACGATGATAGACATCCAATCATTTTGGTTTTGAAAACTATATTAAAACTCTTTAATTGAGTTTATTACCAGTAGACGTCCAATCCATCTGAACTAGAAGGATGGACATTCGTTAGTTTGCTGCCTACCCTCCCAAGTTCAAATGTTTCGGACGTCTATCACCGTCAATGGCAGCCAGTGAGTCAACATAACGTGAACTCAGATGTGATGCCTTAATCAGCATTTTTGTGTTTGTTTCCCAGACTCAAGATTGTACTAGTAGAAGCACACCAACTGTTTGGGATTCATTTGAATTGTCGACCTCTATGATTTTGCACTGAAATCGAGAAGATGATTTTTAGGGAAATAGGTACACATCATATCAATTACTTGCTACTTTTTGTGTGTGTGAATGTGTGTATGTTACACCGATACTATTTTTATCTCCCGATACCTTTTCCAACAGCCAGTTGTGTGATCGCGGCCAAGCCAATACAGTACAGTACCGAGTTTTTGAAAAATATATCCATACTTTTTAAAAATCTTAAATTACTGCATACCCGAACGTAAAGTAATTGCTATCATGGCCAGACACTGCTGAACTAATTATCTACCATTGATTTGTGCTTGATGTCCAATCCATTTTAAGTAGGAGCATTGACACTTTAATGTATTGGACATCTACAAGTGCTAAACTTATTTAAAATTTAAAATTACAGCAGAAAAATGTTTGGACACCATACCATCTTATTTATTTTCTTACTGCGGCATGCATAGCTGGTGGGCATCATGGGTAAGGCAAAACGTACTTAAAGCGCAGAATTGCCACGTTATTT
This sequence comes from Stigmatopora argus, assembly GCF_051989625.1. Lineage (NCBI taxonomy): Eukaryota > Metazoa > Chordata > Actinopteri > Syngnathiformes > Syngnathidae > Stigmatopora > Stigmatopora argus. The sequence goes on from NC_135402.1 coordinate 7,409,733, forward strand.
CTTAGTCCTTGCCAAGACAGACATTTTAGTTCTGTATCTGTATTGATAGTATCGGTGTGACAAGTTTTTTATGTTTATTTTTTTCCAGTTTTTAATATTTGGCGGATAAGTACTTAGCACATCAGCCTCACTGAGGTTTGGGATTTAAATCTTTCCGCTGAATTTTCTGTGAAGTTTTTGTGGGAGCTTCCTCCCACATTCCAAAATCATGCACGTCAGGTCCATTGAAACCTCCAAATCGTGCCAATCATTTTAGCTATTTGAACCCCTATGATCTATTGACTTTAGTTAAAAAACATATGTACTAATATATACACGCCAAATCTGGTTTCAATGAATTTCAGTCAAGGGTATGCTTATTATTCAACTTTAAGCATTCGTACAAGACTGGTGTGTCACTGATGTTCAGTGACAAGATTAGTATAGTTAATACTTTGCAGTGATGACTTTTTCAGGCACATGCTTGATAAAATGCATCAAACTTTGAGCAAATATTTGTCGTACAGTACAGTATTATGGAAAATGTTATCCAGGCAATTATTAACACAAATGATATGCTGCGCCCATGTGGTCAAAATCCCCAATTACCTTAATGAGATTATTCTTGCCTCAACCAACTGCTCATACACAGTATAGAAGACAGTGTTGTACTATACAGTAATACTGCAGTGAACTTGAAATTACCCCCTCCTGAAAGTTTTTTTTTTAATACATTAAGAAGGGCTGTAAGAATTTTACTGAGGAAACTACTTGCATTTACAGTTGTAGTCAGTAAAAGATGTTTTTAATCCTTTATAGGGCAAATGACTAGTTTTGGTAATTTGAAAAAATAAGTAATCCAATGAAAATCTGCTGTTTTGGTTCATTTAGGCTACAATATAAATATTTTATTTGAAAGAGTGGCCTACAAAATATTTTCCGCATATGTGGACACAAGGTCCACGTAAATAAATATTAGGAAAAGAAAACAAAATTACAGTTCACAGAAATTTAAACCAGTGTTATACTCGTATGCATTTTTATTAATTATTTTTTTAAACTTTGTTGAAGGATTTAAAATAGAATAAACATTAAATCAAAGCAAATATAATCTAGTTAAGACCTCCAATAACACTCAAGTCAATTTGAATATAACATTGTATTTTACTCCAATAACGGTAAAACAATTAACGTCCAATTCATTTAAACCGGGACTACTGGCTATGAATACTTATGTTTAAGGGCGTTTTGCCCCCTCCCGCTAAAAACGGATTGGATGTCTACCATCAATGGCAGGCAACGAATGTCCTATAAAGGATTAAACAGTGGCAGTTCAATGGTACGAACATGTACTTTAATGTATGCAAAGGGGGTGCGTGCCTAATTTTTGTACCTCAATATATGACTCTGAAGACAGAAAAAAAATAGCATTGGGAGCTGCAGTTTCTGTGATTTTACTTGCGTACGCTTCTATTTGTGACTGCCATAATTTGTATATGTACAGTATATAATTATATTTTATATTTATGTTCCAATTGGGGGGTTGCAAGTAAGTTGGCTATGATTTTAATAAAATGTTTGAGGTATGTGCTCTGATGACCTTTTTTTAACAGTGTTTTCTATGGAAAAAAAGACTAACCCTAAACACAACTAGCTTCTTTGTTCACTTCATACAAATATTTTATTTCAATCATTCTGCCTAAATGCTTTTGTCTCAATATTTATTAGCATAAAAAATACTTGACACCATTCTATTGTACTAGACGTGGGTTATAACACCCCTCGTAGTCCAGTTTTGTATTTTTTTTAAAGAGATTACAGCTGTGGTAGTAGAATCTAAAACAAATGTCAGTTTTTCTTTTTAAATCGATACTGGGGCAAATGGGATATATACCAACTTGATATTAATACTAAAAAAATACTCAATACCATTTTCGATACTATATAAAGAACCTAAAGTTTAATTTTAATCAACTTAGTATTTATTCCTAGTGGTCTTTATTTTTTGACAATTCAAATTTTACGAATGGCCCTAAAATCAACTTTGCAATTAAATATCATATCCGGATGGAACATTTTCAGTATCAATCCTTTTCCCCAACCCTGCACTATATGCCTGTTGTATCGTTTAAACTAAGTATGAAAAACTACAACAGGCCACGTGACGTATGTATCTGGTGTAAGATTTATCACTCATTTTGATATTGATATTGGAATACATTTCACTTAGCCACAATAATGTCAACTGATTTTTGGGCATTCCCAGGTTACTTCCTGTTGGTTTAGGGGAATTTTAAGATTCCTTACTAACTCATTAAAGGCACTATTTTGATGACAGTTTGGCAAATGAACAAATGTGATTGTAGATAGGAACTAGAGCAGAAGTGGGCAAACCGGTCCTGGAGGATCCAACACAAACCATTTAACCAATGAGATTTCTGCAGAAAACATAAGGCATCATCCACTGTTTAAAATACCAGATTGGTGGAAAGATTTCCACTTATAGGTTGGAACAAAAACCTGCACCCACTGCCTTTATGAAATAGCTTGCCCACCCCTGAACTAAAGCAAAGTGCAGTACTGCACGCACTTGATCACACAACTCATTAACGTATGGTTTTGGAATAGAATTTAATTCTATACGTACAGTATGAATGAGCTACAAAATTCCCACCAGGCAGAACAACGCTGCAGGCCGCACATTTGACACCCCTGACCTCTTTTCTTTGATAGTAGTGTCAAAAAATGTTAACTATTCCTGGGTCCACCTAATTTTAATGCTTCATGAACAGCAACAGGGTTTTACAAATTTATGCCACGGTATTTCTAATAACTGCCATGTATCCATTGCTATCATTTCTAAATGAAGTGACATAATCCGCTCCATTCTGCCCTCCCCTCTGTAATTTCACCCCATCCCTATATCTGCACCCTCCCCTCCTCAGATGCCCTTTTACCCAGAATGCAGCGCAGCCCGACGACGCAGGCTCAGCAGTGCTATAAAAAGGCGTCGCGTGGGGGAGGGAGGGCTGCCGTTCAGAAGGAACCGCTCTTGCTTGCTGGTGGGGAGAACCACTGTGTCGGTGGCCAGCCCCTCGTAACCGGGTGATCTCGAGACGGGAGACGCAGGACAGGTTAGTCCGGACGATGTGCCATGTGGGCATGGGAAGGGGGGCAAAGGGGTGTGATGTCATCTTTGTCAGTGATGGCGAGGACATCTCGATGTAATCTGAATGTCACACAGAGGAGGCTTCTCTGACATGGAAGGGATGCATCTGCGATAAACAAGAATGGAGGACTGAGTTCAGCATTGGTCAGTTGGTGACCAGAACAAACAATGGTGTCATTATAGAGGAACAAGAATGTCAAAAATGAAGGCAACTCATTCACTGTTATTGACAGTGATGGCTGTTTTATGCCGCTCTGCTATGACGCTTTCAGTCAGGTGCATAGAATAAGTTAACATGACAGGGTTTGAAAGATAGAAAGTTGGACAGTCATTGACGGTGACGGCGAAAACAAATGTTCATTTGCTGTCAGGCCCTTGCAGGCCAAATAGATTGGATGCCTACAATTCATAAGCAAATTTCAATTCAGAGCAGTAGGATGAAAAGAGGAAAACAATTGGACATCAATCATTGTCAATTGCACGGAAAGAAGGAACTAAACCTTCTAGGGAAGAAGACAAGTTTGAGCTCCTCAAAACTGCGATTGATGACAAAGTTCAAGAAGGACACACTAAAGATGGATGCCAAAACAAGGGGTATAATACTTCAAATCAATGATTAATGAACTAAAATCGGCAGGAAAAACAAATTTGCATTGACATTTGTCACCCGTTTCTGATTCTAGAAAAAAATAGCAATGAATATGATGGGCTATAGTTTGAAGAAATACTTAGTGTTCAGCTTTTCACCTATTTCCTATACTAGATGATACTAGCTATCAAATTTCAGATTTTCAAATATATAAATGATCAATTATAAAAATTTAAAGTTGACATTGGGGGTTGGAAGAGGACTAGGGGGCTACGCATTGGGGTTGCCCCTCGGCCCAGAATTGCATAGACCCTTGTGTGCTCACCACCATTATGAAACATTTTCCATTAGTGTCCATTTTGATGCAATGCATTGCATAATTCAAATGTGTCACAAAGGCCTTGAAGCCGCTTTCTATCGATTCACGTGAGTGCTTTTTGTGGAAGCCAGACAGCATGCATCGATATGTTCTCCAACATTATCCACTGCACTGACGTCCAAGAGGGTCCTCCACGCTTGCACTGCCTGCCTTAAAGGGCCAGCCACTGAATCACAAGCAGGCCTCTCCAACAACAACCAAAGTGGGAATTGCGCCACTTGCCTTTTACGCGCCTAAATTGGCAGTTGGTGAACGCCTGGGCCGCCTGACATGCTATCCCTTAACAGCTGCGACGTGCTCTTTTTTTAGCGTGTTAACAAATGGGGTCAAGACATCATGGATGTGACTGGATGACTTAAAGGTGCTTGTTGAGATTTTGTCAAAAAAAGCTATGGGATATGATATTTTTGTTAACGGCCTCTCTCAATCAAAATGGCTTGGGAGTCTAGAGCCCTTAATGGCAGGGAAATCTGGCTATGAGAACAAAAAAGTTCAAAGTTTTATTGGGTGGGGGTGTCATAAACACAATGGATTTTTATTTGTATGACTAGTCATCAAAATATATTTTAAAATATCCTAATTGAGTTCTTAATGCTCTAGTTTCCATATAGGAGCAGTGCTGACTCAAAGGCGGCCCCCCAAGTGACCTTTATCATCATGTGGGGAGGGGCACAGGCATAAAAATGGACACCTTAGACGGAAGACAAGTATAGCTAGGACACAGCAATGCAAATTTTTGCTTCTCGTTTGCTGCTACGACTTAATTTGATTATTTTTTTAATCTACAGAGTTCAATGTACTTATTAGAACAGTGTTTTATTTTTAAAATTTCAGTCCCAATAGCAGTAGTTATAGTTACATGCTTTTTTAAAGTTACTTTTTACATTTTTGACACATTGGCTGCTATTGACAGCAATAGATGTCCAATCTATGAACTTGGTAGGGCTGATGTGAAAGAATGGATGTTAAAAAATAACTCATTGAGCAATGACAACAGGGGAAAATGTTGGTTGATTTACTCTCTACTATAACTAAGTACTTTTTGCTCTTTTTAGAATTTTTTTAAAATTAGTAAGCTTTGTTGGAATTAATACAAATACATTTTAAAACATTACCGTTAGTCCAAATACCAACACACACATACAAAGCACATAAATAATTTTTAATTTGAGTTAATATTCAATAAACTACTTTTTACACCACTATTTTACACCAGTACTTTTACTTAGGTAAAATTTCATATTAGAAACAGTCTTTTATTTATTTTTTCTTACCTGAGTCTGTTTTTTTCCATGACAGCTTCCATATAATAATTATGTCACCTTACCAAATTCTAATAATGAGTAACTAATTGACATCCTATTATTATTTTGGGGACTCATGTTCATCACATTTGGCATATTAAAAAAATGAACACAAGCATCTTAATTTCAAGGTTATTACAGAGCTATAACATGCACAATGGGCATTGGGGTTTGGACTTGTCAATCCAAACCTTGTCACGCCTTCTTCCTCATTCTTAAACCATATGCGGAAAAACACCAAAAAGAGGAAAACAATGGGTTTGCCGACCTCTTTGGATTGGATTCATTTAAATTCAATTCAAATGTAAGACACTGTCATTGCTTTTGTTGTGTTTTTGTATTTGAGGCTCGCCCATGACTTGACAAGACGCCCCTTCTTTAAAAATCATCACTAACATGTTTTTCCTCTTTGTTTTAGTTGAAAAGGAGCTGACAGCAAACGCAACACAATGGCAGGTGAGTGACGCTTTAAATATGACACTCTGATGACAAAATGTCAATGTCGTGAATTTCTATGACAAAAGAAAGCGTTATTTGGCTTACATAGAGTTGAATACTAAAGTCCAAATGACGCTTTCATGTCATCTGTTGCCACCTTGTGGCTATAAAGGAGAATACTGCTAAACAGGACTGTAAAATACCCATTTGTATTTGTATGATTCATCATAATAATCATATTTTTCATTGTACCAATGTACAAAAAAAGAAGGTAAAGTCCAATTTTTTAATTTTTGTAGATTAAAAAAAATCTGATCTGTTAAATTCTCTTTGGCAACAAGCCGTTGACATGGTTATTGTGTCAACACAATAGTAGTTTAAAGATCGTGCTGCAGATATGGGGAATATATGCACCTCACAAGATTTCACCTGCCGAAAAGGTCTGTCTAATCTATTTAATTTATTGCATTTAACTATCAATGTTTTATTTTATATTAGTTTCTTGGAAAGGGCATGTACTGCTGTTTTCTTTATTTTTTAAGGCAAATTTTGGTTCATGGTTTTTTTCTAATGACACTTGTTGTAATACCCTGCCAGTTAAAGTTATTTTTTTGTAAATCTTCACTCTTTAAGTGCCATTGATGATGATAGACATCTAATCTTGTTTCTCTTGAAGTGAAAACTCTTCAACCCACTGATGCCCGATTTACATTTTACAAATATACTCCAAAAAGCAGTGAGGAATTCATAAGCATATGAAAATTATATGTGTGCAGGTGTGTGTGTGTGTGTGTAAGTTTAAAAATACAACACGAATGTAAAATCCCCCCCCCCCAAAAAAATGGAAGAAAAAAATACAAATGTAAAAATAAAACAGTTAAAATATTAAACATAATATTAATTATATAATTAATATTTTCAATTTATTCTATTTATTTCTCATTTATATATTTTTAAACGTTTTTAATTTGCACATATTTTTTAAAATAGTCTCTATTTTCTTGTATCTATCTACTTTACATTTTCTATGAAAATATACTGCATATATTTATGTATATAACTTTATATACATTTAGTTTTTTACCCATGTATTCATCCAAAGCTTTTTGTATATTTGTTAAATGTAAATTCAGGCATCAAAGGATGGCAGCCCTTCCAGTGCAAATATTTTGGACGTTTATCACTGTCAATGACAACTAATAAGCGTTTGTCCTAATTAACTAAGAAAATCTCTTTTCAGACAAGATCAAAGACGCTAAAATCATCTTCGTGGTCGGTGAGTAAAAACACTCGTGTGGATTTTGGCTCCCCTACGACGGCGCTCTCACCTTCAAACAACTGTCATGTTCCCAGGCGGTCCCGGGTCCGGCAAGGGCACCCAGTGCGCCATGGTGGTGAAAAAATACGGCTATACTCACTTGTCGTCGGGTGATTTGCTACGTGCCGAAGTGGACTCTGGCTCTGAGAGGGGCAAGCAGCTTAATGCCATCATGCAGAAAGGAGAACTTGTGCCTCTGGTGAGAAAAACCACATTTCCCAGGAACCCACATGAAACCTTTTGGAAAATTCCAACCTTGTGGCTTTTAAAACGTCAAGCTTTTTAAAAGAGTTTGTCACTTGTCGACATGCAATCCATTCATTCTTTCCCTCCCAGTTCAAATGGATTGGACGAATAACACCGTCAATAGCCACCCGAATTCATATATTGCTGTTGAAATATGAGAAAAATACCAGTGTCAATGAAAACATAGATGATTCGTAACCAATTGTAGGACACCAATTCACATACTAAGAATAAAAAAAACTTATGGAAGCCCCTAAAATCAACTGGGAGTAACCCACAAATGACCGTTATATACAGGAAGTGACGTGGATGTGAAAAATCAGAAAGCGATCTGAAAAGGCCGGAAGATCAACTGAAGGTGATCAAAATTGGCCAAAAATGAACAGGAATTGACCTAGGAATGCCCTAAAATTAACAAGAAGTGACCCAAAATGAGCAGGAAGTGACCTAGGAATGCCCTAAAATCAACAAGTGACCCCAAAAATGCTCAGAATTAACAGGATGAGACCCAAGGTTTTTTTTTTAACAAACCACAGAATAAATTCATAGGCAATTAAAATAACATTGTAGAGTAAATTTCGTTTTTTTAAAATAGCATTTTATTCATTACTACATGTTCTTTCAAAAAATAACAAAATAAACATTGATTAAAAACAACAATTATCTAATAAGATTTTTAAAAAATAGTCATTTACCCTTACAAGGGGTAAAAGTGACTATATAATAACATTGAAAAAAAAGTCCTCAATTGTTACTTATTCCTATTTGTATTAAATATCAGAAACACACGTATACAAATACATATTATATGTTTAGAGAATCAACTTAATCTCAGGGATTTTGAAAAGTATTGCAATTATTTTAATATATTAGTACACAAATATATTTTCCACATGACTTATGTTCAGGAAACTGTATTGGACATGATTAAGGACGCCATGATCGCCAAGGCTGACGTGTCCAAGGGCTTCCTCATAGATGGCTATCCCCGCGAGTTGAAGCAGGGCGAGGAGTTTGAGAAAAAGGTAAAAAGTTGGGACTTTTAAGTGTTCAGTAAAAAAAATAAAAATAAAAATAACAACACATGTCTGTGGCATCTCCAGATCGGCAAACCGTGCCTGCTACTGTATGTGGACGCCAAGTCGGAAACCATGGTCAAGAGGCTTCTGAAGCGCGGCGAGACCAGCGGCCGCTCCGACGACAACGAGGAGACCATCAAGAAGCGTCTGGACCTCTACTACAAGGCCACCGAGCCCGTCATCACCTTTTATGAGAAACGCGGCATTGTCAGGAAGGTGAGGACTGCAACGAACTTCAATGGGGAAAGATGTCAATGATTTGCATTATGAATGAGCTCACACAACAAATTCAACATGTCAATTATAATATTGCTGTAATTTCATCAATAATCTATCTGATAATGTCATTATGTCATCTTGCTCAGGTGGACTCTGAACTTCCAGTGGAGGAGGTCTTCGCCCAAGTCTCAAAAGCTATTGATGCATTGTAGTTAAAAAAAGAAAAAGAAAAAAACCATGAAGACACTCTTGTTTGTTGCTTTGAGTTTCCTGTGACTGCCACCAAGGCCCATCCATTCATTCATTTATTCATTCTCTGACATCTAGCAAGATATTGCAAGCCAATCGACAAAAAAGCCTTCAAAAGACAGAGGCCTTTTTAGAGGCCTTTTCTCATGTAAATTAGCTACAAATTCACAGTTGGCCATCATCACGCACATGTGCCCTCCACCACACAAAAGAAAAAAATAAAATAGAAGGCCATTCTGAGAGCAGACTTTTGCCTAAGGAGACAAATTCAAAGCATCATCACATCCTGTAAGTATAAAACTAGCTATTTCAAAACTCTTTCTGACCTTTGACCAATGACTTACTGACTGCAAAATGTAGTCATCTCTTCAATTTCATACTACAGTTATCCTACAAATTTGATAATAATCCCTGTATTCATTCTTGAATTATCTTTAACAGAACTATACAGACGGACATACCTCTGGGACCTTTAATCTCATTACCCCAAAATTTGAACAATTATTCCATTTCATTTTACACTTTGCAAGTTTGAATCTAATCCTTATGTTGAAGACCACCACCGTGCCATTTGACCTCACTACTCAACTGAATCACCTCATTTATTTTTACTACAAATATCTACAAATTTCACAATCACTTCTTGAATTATCTTGAACACAAACATCCACGCAAAGACAGACATAAGGAACATGTATTTGAAACTGAATTACTTAAAGGAGGAAAATATACAACAGCCAAGAGAATATATATTTTAGATATATTTGTTACTTTTTTTAAAATCAATGAATGAACATTGAAATTAAGTCCACTGAAACCACATGAAAATGAAGTTTACATATACTTCTGCACCAAAGCAGGAAAGCCGACGGCCATCTTATTCTTTTGAGCTACGTGAGGCCGAAACCGAATAAACAAATGTTCATTCGCTGCCAATCACTAGGAAACAGGAATTGCTCCTCTTCAGAAATATCAGGGAGACACAACAGGATGTCGGACATCGCTGTCTGCACTTGTTGCTGCGGCTTTGCTACCAAGGCAACAGTTCGTAATAATACACGCGCACTTCCACCAGGTATCCGGACTATCCTCCAAGGAGACCAGGGATGATGATGAGGAAGACAGAGGGGGGTTCACAGGATGCCTCCTTGTCGGAAAGCCCGGACAAGAAAAGGCGTCTGTAAGCGCTTTACAACGAAAGTTATGTGTGGAATGCTGCAGAGAAAAAAAAGGTAGCTGATAAAAGACGAGGTGGCAGTGCGAGACATCACGTACGGTGCTAAAATGGACAATGGGGCAGGAAATATAACACGTGCACAACACACGGGGAGTATTTCAAACATGCTAATTAAACAGAAAATGAGAAAACAGTTCAAATCGGAATGTATGAGGACAATTCATCGACTTCCCTTGTTTATCGCCCTCCTGTGGCAGTACAAAACTTCAATGTGTGCTAATCCGTATGTAATGAAAGGTTTCTATTTTCTAACTTAACACTTTTAATGCCATTGACAATGATAGACGTCCAAATGTGACGTTAAGCCATTCTGCTGAGAATTTCAATGTGTTTGTCACTAGGAGACGGAGCCCTGCGATTGGCTGGGATAGGCTCCAGCACCCCCCGTGAACCTTGTGAGCGGTAGAGAAAATGAATGAATGAAAAAAAAGCTAGGAGGCGGATTGAGACATCTATTAATGGTAGGCAATGAGTATATTTTGTATTTTGAACATGAATATTTTTTGGCTTATTTTAAACAGTAATGTTAATCGGTCAGTTTCATTAAAACTACTGAGTTTCCGCCTTCATATTAATTATTAAAAATAATATAGGTAAATCAATATTTTAGAACCTGCAATTGGTTGGCGTAAATCCCGCTTCATGTCTATAGTTAGCAAGGATCGGCTCCAGCACCCTCGCTACACTATATGATACGGAAGATGAATGAATAATTTAGAATAAAAATTTAATTATTTTAAATGTATTTTCATAATAAGATGATGTAAAGCAACACTACTTTCACATTGATTTTTTAAGTAGAATATTCAGACAAATTAAAACTGTTTTCCTTACTTTGATATGGGATACTCTGATACATATCATTTTGAATATATTCTCTTTTTCGATGGAGTCATTCAGTTTGTTTTCATTCTCAAATCTGCACATCAGAGGTAATCACATTGATTTTTTGTCCTCAAATAAAATAAATAAAATTGACAACCTTCCCAAAGTGACCTGAAAAATGAAAAGGACACAAAATTGTGACCTCTGAATTGATAATGCTCATGTTCCTATTATTTCACAATTGAACTTAATGTAAAATATGAGCCCTTTGACCCCTTTCACTAGCATTAACACACTCAATTATTGCTCCTACTCGCGAATAACTCATTTAAATTCCCTCCCTCAGAATGCTAGAAGGAAACACGTCAACTGACTCATGCTCGACCTTGCAACCCTTCTCCCAGCCCCCTCACCTTCCATGCCCGATGGTGTGGTGACTGGTAGGCTGGCACCGTGCGAGAATCGGCGTCAAGCTGTGATGAAAGATGTCGGCCAATTGTTTCCTGTTATTGAAACATGGAGCCCTGGGAGGGGAACCGTTTACTACACAAGAGCATGCAAGCAAAAATTTGGAGGTTAGTCAATGATTCAATGCGGATATTACATTAATACAGCAACTCTTTTGGAGCCGCCTCGTGAATACAAATATGAAACAATAACCTGAACAATGAGCCACATGCGACCTCACCACAGTATTTTCTGGTATATTTCCATTTACAGTAACAAATACAGACGGGAAATAAACTAAGTAGACCTGACATCATTCTCACGCACTTGGAAACTCTGTCTCCATTAACAAAAATATGTAAGGATAATTGGAAATAATTTTTCATCACACGTATACTTTAGCTTAATCAAAAACAAACAACCAAATTGTCCCAATTTCTCAATTCCGTTTTAAAAATTAGCATAATAAAAAGTGTATGCATTATGTGTAATCTGCTTTTATGCAGAGGATGCAATGACATTTTCACATTCATTATATATTGCCACATTGGCTCCAGCACCCCCGTGACCCTTGTGAGAATATGAACTGATTGAAGGAATAAATTAACACAATCATCTTTTATTAACATAAAGCAATAAATAAAATCATTTTACAAACCGCTTATCCTAACAAGGGTTGCGGGGGGTGCTCGAGCCTATCCCAGCCATCTATGAGCACCAGACGGGGGACCACCTGAATCGGTGGCCAGCCAATCGCAGGCCAGTAGGACACGGACAACCATTCACGCTCACACTCATACCCAGGGGCAATTTAACGTACCTGGAGAAAACCCACGGAAGCTCAGGGAGAACATGCAAACTTCACACTGTGAGGAACCACCTGGGATCGAACTCTCGACCCCAGAACTATGAGGCTGAAGTGCTAACTAATCTACCACTGACCACTGCCATAAAAAATACATATTTTAACATGTACGACAATTTTGCTGAAGCAAATAACAAAACGGCATATTAAAATTGTAGATGTATTATCCATATACATTATCCATTTTGCATTTCAATTCATTTGGATTCATTTGGGGCGGCAGAGTGGTTAGCGTGTTGGCCTCACAGTTCTGGAGTCCTGGGTTCAAATCCAGGGCACTTTGCCTGTGTGAAGTGTGCATGTTCTCCCGGGCCTGCATGGGTTTTCTCTGGGTACTCCGGTTTCCTCCCACATTCCAAAAACATGCATGATCAACTGGTGTGAGCGTGAATGTCTGTCCATCTCCTCATGCCCTGCGATTGGCTGGCCACCAATTCAGGGTGTCCCCCATCTCTGGCCTGGAGTCAGCTGGGATAGGCTCCAGCACCCCCCGCGACCCTAATAAGGATAAAGCGGTTCAGAAAATGAATAAATTGATTCATTTGTGCTTACAAAATCAATGCATTGATCCATATTCATTAATTGCTGCTAACACATGTCGGATATTGGAGTTTTGCACTCATAAATGTCAAATTTATTGAAATCTTTAAAAGAAAAAATATAATATTAATTTGGTGACACTTGGCAATGTCTTTTGCCAGCCCTTGCTGATAGCCAATGAGTTCTAAAGACCTGTTGGGTTAGCGTGGAACGACAAAACCTAAGAAAACAGCCCATTTTGAGTTTATATGAAGCAGGCAGGCAGTGGGCGTGGGTCTCCGTGGGGGGCGTAGAAACGTCCAAGTGCCCCGCCCAGACGAGTGGCCAAAGTTTGGGACAAGTCTGACTCGCACACCGTCGAGTAACGCCGCATCCTCCACGCGTGGACTAAAACGCCGAGAAAGCGACTTTTACCCACAACGCTTACAAGGTATGTTTGTGCCACTTTTCCTTAGTTTACTTTTACAATTTTTCTCGTGCTTTTGACATTTGTCCACATTTGGCTTTTGGGGCTAGCTGTTGTAAAATAGACATCATGAACGCCCCTTTACACTCATTACAATATTAAAATTGTCCATTCAGCTTCTATCTAAGTTCATTTTATTTGATATTAACGCCTATTATTTAAAACAAAAATACATTAGCCCTTTTTGAATTCGTTGTTGCTAACCCTGCTAAGAAATCCAGCATATTCTGGTTTGTTTACCAGCAAAAGGAGAACAAAACATAACTAATCCAGCAATGTTCTCCTGGATTTGCTGCTTTCTGAACCAGCAAAAGGAGCAGCAAAACATAAGAAATCCAGCAAAGTTAGACCTGGATTTGTTATGTTTTGCTGGTTCAGAAAGCAGCAGATGCTTGGGTTTCCTAGCAGTGATTTCACACCTTCTTAAGCCGTGGATAGAACTTTTACTAGAGTTTTAGTTGAACAAACTGTTTTCTTTAGGCTCTTCCTCCGCCCCTTCAATGTTGAATGAGTCTGGCTCCTGCACCTTATCTGATCCCTCATTGTGATCATTATTTAAAGCAAAAAGTGTTGCCTATAAGCATTTCCTGAAACATTCCCAGACGATAACGCCGGATCTTCCGATTGTGCATCAAGGAAGCCGGGGAGAAGATGTCAGGTGATTGTGAAAAATCCTGACATCTTTTTTTCCCCTTCTCCACAGCAGCTATCTACTAGCATGCTTGTTTCCTTTCCAGCAAGACCAGTGCCAAGACAAAACAAATCCAGCAGAATCTCACTGGTTTTGTTGTTGTTTTGGTACTAGTCTTGCTGGATCGGTGAATTTAAACTGGTAAGACTGACTGAATGTTCATCTTCTGAGTGATAGACATCCAATCCATTCGGACTGGAATTGGACGTCTAGTGCCGTCAGCCCATGAGTTCCCTAAAATGTTTTTAGCATTCTGTGTTTTTTATGGGCTTTTTAAACATGTAGTGGTAGCAAAACAAATGAAGAAAAATTATACATGTCAATTAAGGGTGAAATCAGATATTTTATTTTTAGGCCATGTTACGCAACCCTAACAATAACTCCTTACAATGCCAGTAAATGATTGCTGCCGAACCCCCTAAACCTAACCCTTTGAGTCAAAACGGATTTGACATCAAGTGGAGCGAATGAGTGTATTAATAATACAATTTTCTTATTTTTGACTCTTCTCCAGGTGTTGAATTTAGCGTAAGCATCCACTTCCAGAAGATTCCCAAAATTCTGCTTCCAAACAACAACTGGAGTCCAACATGGAATCGTTAAGTTCTTTTCTTTGCCTGGTAGTGGTTGTCTCGGGTGAGTCACTTAATTTATACCTTACTTTTGTCATTCTGTCCTTACTCTACTTAATATATACTATACTATAAAGCGGTCAATTAAAAAAAAATCCAGAAGAAATGCCTAAACCCAGGCTGCAAAGCATTCTGGGGGATGTCGGCTGGGTGTTTTGACCGATTACAAGCCAAGTAAAATATGCAAATTTCGTTTTTGTTATCAACCCCTTTTGTTGACTTAAAAATGAAATCATTCACCGTTTGATTGTTTTCACCTCAAGTCATTTTTTCAAGATTTTTCAGGAAACTGAACAATTTGTTGATTGTTAATGTATTTTTTCCTAACAATTTTTAATCAGTTTTGTAAAAAAGATTGACTAAGACAATTATTTTAAGAAGGTGACAATATATAAATCGAACCAATTATTTGTGTTGTTTCACACACCTGTTTTGCTGGTATCGGGACATCTAGTGGCTGTTCCACTTCATAGATATTATAGTTGTAGAGAGGGGAACAGCTCACATTTGAAATCGACCATTTAAATTGACATTAATGACAATAGAAGGAATTAGTGACGATAAATAGTTCCTTATTGTTTTGGTGAATGATATAGTCATATTGCCCAGTGCCAATGGTAAGTATAGCTGTAAGTATTACAATCATCTCCTCATTTTCTGAACCGCTTTATCCTCACTAGGGTCGTGGGGGGTGCTGGAGCCTATTCCAGCTGACTTCGGGCCAGAGGCGGGGGACACCCTGTATCCGTGGCTAGCCAATCGCAGGGCACGAGAAGACGGACAACCATTCACGCTCATACTCATACCTAGAATCAATTTAGAGTGTCCAATCAGCCTACCATGCATGTCTTTGGAATGTGGGAGGAAACCGGAGTGCTCGGGTAAAACCCACGCAGGCCCAGGGAGAACATGCAAACTCTACACAGGTGGACCGACCTGGATATGAACCTAGGTCCCCCACTGTGAGGCCGACGCGCTAACCACTCAGCCGCCGGACCTCCCTATTACAATCATTACACTATAATTCAATATAACATCATTAAATTCTCATTCAGGACAATTTGTCTTATTTTTGAACCACAATTTTATGTAAGAAATAGTAACTAGGAATTCTTCCCTTTCAATCTTTTTTCTTTTCTTTCCTAACATTTTAATTTTCATCTGAATTTCATGGTCGTCATATTTTTCTCCTCTGCAAATATTTTTTATTGATTGCTTCAAGATGTTCAGTTCAGTTTAATTTTCCACTTTCTTTTGAAGCAAACCTCAAGCTATAGCCTTCAGTGTAAAACAAACAAAAATATGTATATTCATATATATATATGATATATATATATATATATATATATATATATATATATATATATATATATATATATATATATATAATTATATAATTATATATTGTATATAATACGTACCCAACTGATGAACTGATGTTAGAATATGGTTTACTGGGTACTACTGAGTAGCATGCTATTGTACTTTTACTAACAACCCGTTAAAACCACTTGGACCCCCTGCTGTGGTAGTGCCTACCCTGGAGTATCCCTCCGTGGGTTGAAAGAAAAGTACAAAGGCAGATTAGCCAGCGCCTGGAGAAAAAGGGAGGGGTGTTGAAAACTGAAACAGTTATACAGAGATAACAGGAATCATAAAACATATTTTGTCAAATACCATTTTACCTGATTGATATGAAGCTGATTTTGTATCACAGCAGTAGAATTTTACAGAAGAAATGATAAGACACAAGAGTTTTCTCAGACGAAAGGGGGCCAAAAGCGGCATGGCGAGTCAAAACAGAGCACTTCCTGTGTTTTAATGCGGCGTGAGCCAGCCTCGGGCGGCCGTCAGACTGGGTGGCAGGGAGACAGACGCGACCACTTGTCGCTGGCCCAGACCGATTTCAATCTCTTTCACTGTTATGTCCCTCCCAAAAAAACAATCCATTTCTGCCAGCCTTGCTTTTCCTCTCTTAAAACAATCAGCTTTTTTTCTTGATGTACAATCCCTAATATGAATACTTGCTGCTGCACCTGTTGACAAAGTTGTTGCAAGCCTACCATTCTGTTAAAGAAAATCTACAGCTCCTAATATCAGAAATTGTTTTATCTTTGTGGTATAGGAGAATCATCATTGAAAAATTCCAATAGTAGTTTCAGCTACACACTGCGGCTTTAAGTAATAAACTACTATATCTTACTAGGTGTTTATGAAAACCATAATGTAGGACTTGATGATAGATCAATTTTATGAATTATTTTTTTAAACTGCAGGTTATTTAAAAAAAAAAAAATTAGTAAATCCTTCTTTTTTTTAGCCCAAAAAAAGGAATCTAGCTACAAGATTTTTCGATAGATTCTTTAACGAGAAAGTGTTTGTTTCTTTGTGATGTTATTACTTCATATTCGGGGATGACAGCACAAAGGTAGAGAAAACAACATATTTAAGGCAAATTTACTGAAGATTTACATTACTTTTTTCCAACATTTAACTATTTTTTACCCTTGTATAGGGCAAGTGACCATATTTAATAAAATAATAGGCACATAAATGAAAATGCTTAACTTCATAAAGACTTGAATCTGCATGAAGGGCCATTATATTTGGTTCAAGTAGGTCAAAATATTAACATTATGAACAATAACCCTTGCTATGCAAGTGCTGTCCACATGTTGACAGCAGATCTCAATTTTTCATTCATTCATTTTCTGAACCACTTATCCTCACAAGGGTCACAGGGGGTGCTGGAGCCTACCCCAGCTGACTTCGGGCCAGAGGCCGGTGGCCAGCCAATCGCAGGGCACGGGGAACTAACCACTCAACTGCTGGAACGCTACACTTTTCATTGTATATATTTATTATGAATCAGTATTGTTATAGAGATTGATGCATACATTATCAATGAAATGTTAGTAAAAACAAATTCAAAACGTATATAAAAAAGAATGAAATAGAGGGTAGGATCGGCAAAAAGTCAATCAAATTTTGGGCCCAAAAAGTCTCACCCTCATTGTGATCTCTTATTCCGCAGTGTGCCCTGAATGGCTCATTAGTTGTCGTTGAGATAAATGCCTCGTCAGCATGGCGACCACTTGTGCCCCATGTCAACATGCCTGCTGTCTGCACCGATAAGACCTAGCATTATGCGCTGTTATCTCTTGACTGTTTTTGCCCACTGGCAGACCCAAAGGCTCTCGCAGGATAAGTACTGGCACTTACATTTGGATGGATCGTTGAGAGTGCAGCTGCAAATTTGTAGGCCGTTCTGACCTACCAGGGAGTTGAGCTGGGCCAAAAACGTTGAAGGCTCCAGCTCATTGATCGTCAAAGCTGAGTCTTATCTTCAGTAATTTAACTTTAATCATTCACTCTGGATGTGAATTGATGAGGATAATATTTTACGGGGGAGAAAATAAGCCCATGAATTGGACCCAATAGATTCATATTTTACACAAATGCATCGTCTCTTCACCTTTTGGTGCTTTAGTTTTCTTTTTCAAATAATCAATTTACAAATCGCACTACAAAGTTTTATGTTGGGCCATTGTAAATTAATGTTGTATTTATTGACTTTTCTTTATTTTTTTGACACCCAGCTTTCACTTGGTGGAGAAAAAAAGTGTTGTTTAAAAAAAAAAAATATATATATATATATATATTTTATATATATATATATATATATATATATATATATATATTTATATATATATATATATATATATATATTTTTTTCAGATTTATTTCCCTGTACAAATCAAATGTGAAAATCTTATAGACATTACTTGCACCCGAAGTGTTTCTCTCAGCTTTTTCAAGTTCACCATAAAAAATGTATTGTTAAAAACAATGAGATTTCAAAATGGAGGAGAAAAAAAAATACAACCTGTGAAATATTTGAAATAGCCTGATTCCCAACGAGGTGCCTCTTGATTCAAGCAGTGGGTGGGTAAATTTCCTGTTGATTCAGGTACCACGCTGCTCAATCTGTATTTATAGACCCGAGATCTCTATCACATCTTCATAGCTGTGTGCGACAATGTGTTTGACGCAAAACGAAAACACTAAGTGGATTTAAAAAAAAGATTAATTGCTAACACCACAACAAAAATTTCTCATGTATAATTATTACAAATCGGGTTGCATATTAAACATACATTCACAGAAAATTACCCACTTTTGTTAGTGTAAATAGTGTACTTTCATTCCCTTTAAATGATTATTATTAACCCCATTTGATAACATAATTTGTACTGCTTCTCAAGAATCACATGTTTATATTATGTATTATATCTGCTGCCACCGACATATAACAAGGTAGATTTGTTTACTCATCACTGAATTTATGAAATGCAATGATGCCAATTGAGATTCCTGATGGTAGTAGCGAGTTTGGGTTTTTGCAGGGAGTGTATTTCCCATTACCAAACATCTGAATTCCCGCAACAATACAATTTTTGAGCATTAGATACCAGTAATTTTGTCTTGTGTGTATAATACTGGTTCATGGGTACAAGGAAATATAATAATTATTTAAAAAACCCTACAACCTCAATGTGAGGCGAGCTTGAGTCCTTCAGCAAGATTCGAGCATGTCGACTATCAGTGACCACAGCAATTTGAACCTCGAGTAGACCTTTTTCACCCCCCAACCTTTGCCTGGAAACTGACTTAGGATTTTTTTTGAGTTAGCGGCGTAGTTAATAGCTCCCTCACAAATCGGTTTAGATTTCCGCTGATTCTGAAACCTTGACGTCGTTAACATTTTCAACTTTTCCTCATCACTGGAAGTCAAACTCCTAACTGCGGCAACATTTTAATTAGCTCATAATGTTTTGCGGGAGTATTAAACGAGCTATCCGAGACTGATAACCTCTCTTGTCTCGTAAGCGCTGTGCATTTCCCCTTGTTGTTTCCACTTGGCTTGCATCCCTCGCCAAAAATCACAGCCTTCGTTGTGCTCCTGCTTTCAAATCTGGGGGTCGTCCATTTTTGCTGGAAAGAATTCCCCAAAAATGACAGAACAACAAGATATTTGCCAGTCATGGATGATGCATAGGTTGTTACAGAGCAACATTAATCCCCAGAAATTGGAAACAAGTCACTGTCTCTGCTTTCACTTGCCCTTAATTAGAATGGAACTTTTTAATTTAGTCTGTGCATTCATCTAACACACAGATGACTGATTATGTTATACAATCGATCTTTTGTGGTACCAGGGAGAGATTCACGCATAGCATCGAATATACTATCCATACACTTTATAGACGGTCGTTAGTTAACGGACTTAAAGGTTACCACTGGATGTTTTAATTGGATTGTTTGTTTTTAGTGTTTATATTTGGCAAAGAAGTGTTCTGTAATGTGTTCTATAGTATGACATTGCTATTTTGTCAATGTAGGTTAGTGATAGACGACAGGCAATTCAATTTAGGATTACGATCATAAACTAAGATTCGTCGTCCTCATCGATTTATGATGGAAGAAAATAATAGCATGGTCTTAAAGCTGTGCAGCACTGCTTTCCAAAATGGCTGTGCCCGCTAAGCACAAAAGAGATGAATGAAACATTTGTGGCCCACAGCAAGGCTGGATGAAGCTCGTTAAAAAAAAAAAAAAAGTAAAATGGCCGCATCGTTGTTTAATTCACAGGGTGGGGAAAAAAACTAGCTTCTTATTTTGGAATCCACAATAAGCAGGTGAAAAATAACATTGACAAAATATATCAAAAGTGATACAGGTGCATGCAGTTAAAAAATTGAATTTGAAAACTGAATTGGAAACTTGCAAACTTGGTGTACTGTAGAAAAATAGTTTAAAAAAAACTGGTTGGCGGCCGTTCGAATACATCGTCTAAGAAAAGCAGTCTACCAAGCTTTACATGTGGAGTTTTTGTGAAAACTTGACAAAAATTGATGGGCTTGCCTTGTAATTTTTCATATGCAAAGTAGGATTTGTGGACTCAATTCCTCCACTGACGACTTCCAATCATGTTTCTCTTTTCATCCTTCTGCTGTGGATTTAAATTAATTTCTTATTCGGAAACGTCTGGTCGATTTGGAACAGCAAGGACTGGTATTCGTTCATTTGCTGCTAACCCCCGCAGTTCAAAATGAATTTGACGTTTATCTGTCAATAGCAGCAAAAACTTATATATATATATATATATAGTGATAATCGTAGCAGTATTGGCAAACAACAATTAACCACTATGTACTCTCAAAATTGTTTGGTTTTACAAATTATTTCTTTCCCTTTCTGATGTAAATTAATGACCCAGTTTTTTAAAAATTCCCAATTCCCTTATGGGGTAAATGGGGTGTACGGTACACTAGTTGAGTGTGTAGGTAAAAGTGATATGTTTTTTGTTTATGATGCGACAAAACCTACCATAGACGCGAACGTGCCTGCGTGGATATAGAACGTCTCATTACGGGCATAAAGCGAGCGCAAAGGAAGCGAGCCATAGACCTTCCATACGCCGCTGCTGTACTTGCTGTTGCGCCGGCTTCCGACAACGACTAGGCGACGGACAAATGGCTCCCCGAGGTGTAAACAGAGCTAGTGTGAGGACAGGCCGTGGTGTCCAGGCTTGCCGATTATGTCCTGGCTTCCTTTCAGAGTGTGGTCTGGCCGGAGCGCCTTTTTGGCTCACCTCCTTTTTAAGCCGTCAAAACGTTGACACCATTAATCGTCGTGTTGTCCGTGCGTGCGGGCGCGGTGGTTCTAATGGATAGCGTTTCAGGTGCTTGAGGAAGCGAGATGCTCAGGAAGCTTGTGCGGTGATGTGTAGCAAGCGTTGAGGTGAGAGGCCAAGGGACAGTGCGGGCCCCTGCAGAGTACTGATAAGAGCTTGTTTACCTTCCTGTGGATGGTCAGGCCTCAATCTGCAGCTGCGGAAACGCTGGGACAATAGGTGTGTGTGCGTGTGTATACATTTGTGGGGGTGTGTGTGTGTGGATGTGTTGCTTTGGGGGTGCCTGTGTGTGGGAGGAGTGTTTTTGCATGGGGTGTTGTGGCGTTGACGTTCCCCTTTCGCGCCATAACTAAAGGAACTTTGGCTCCTCCCATTTCTCGTTGCAATGACTTTAGCAGGCGCAAGTACTGACTGTCATGAAAACACATTTTTATTGTATTCCAAAATATTTAATTAAAATGATTAGAAATGCTCAAAATATAGAGATTAGCTAGCAAGGGTGTCAGACTCGGGTTGGTTCGCGGGTCGCATAATGTCAACTCGATTTCATGTGGGCCGGACCATTTTAGATATAATATTTTGATATTTATTTTTATAAATGGATTAAAGGAACTTGATTTAAAGCCCCAAATATTCAGTTTTTTTATAGATCAAAAACAATGTTTATTTTAGCTTTTTTATAAATATTTTTAGATTTTACAAAATGATTTTTGAACTAAAAACACAGAAAAAATTGATTAAAAAATTACAATTATTGATTTAAAAAGGGGAAAATCAGGAAATTTAATATACATCTATACTTCATTTTAATTTGATCCTAAAACAGAAAGTCGGTACTCATGATTTACTTTCCCGGGCCACACAAAATGATGCGGCGGGCCAAATTTGGCCCCCGGGCCGCCACTTTGACACATGTGGGCTAAGAGAACATTTTGAATTCCAGCATTGAGTTCCTTCCAGAGACAGGCTTCACTAAGCTCCACTTCGAAATCAATCGGAAAGTGCAACCAGTCCCATCTCCACTTCTTGGGAAGTCTGTTGCTTCCCCTGGCAATTTGTCGGAAAATTACACTCAATAACATACATGTGTAAGTTGTAACTTGAATGTAAAAGCTCCTCCAAAATTTTTAACATCACTTTCCGTCGTCTCCCACAAAAAGAAAATCTCCCTTCAGTTGCCTTTATTCACGTTGAGCCAAGATAAAAATTTCCTTATCACCCTGATGTTTAACAGACTGTGAAGTAATGTGTTACTCTGAAGGGAGGATTATGGGCAGTTAAAAAAATTCAGTGCATAAATGCAGTAGACCCAGCATTGCATCAGTGGTTTCCAGAGTGCTCCTTAATATCTATTTTTCTTTAAGCATTCCCAAACTGTGTCCGTCTTGCTGACATAGACATTTTAGTCGCAACGTGTCGCAGAGGTACGCTAATTCCCTATCAGGGCAAATAAGTCTCGGCACTTACTGTCATGGATTTATCTACTTCTGTTGAACCAAAAAAGAAAAACGGAAAAAGGAAAAATACAGGATGCTATAGCCAGCCAGCTCTGTGTCAGGTTGCATTGATCCCCGAAGAAGATAAATCACCTCGATGTCCAGGAACGCCCAAACACAGTCACTAGCTACTCTTAGAGCAGCTCGAGCGCACTCTGCATAATTATATTGGTCCTACGTGGACGGTGAGCTTTCATTTAAGGAGGCCCGGCTCGGCCTTCGGAATAATAAGAGTGTTTTCATTTAATCCTGGAAACAAATGAGAAGAATCCTCTCTGAGGGAAATGGACTCCCATGGATAGTCCATTACCAGGAAGATGATTACAATGACTTCTTTGTCTTTACATTGTTAAAGAAGCAAATGGTAAACCGAGCAGTAGCTTAGTGGAATATATAGTATGTGGAAAAGCGCTAATCTATATTTAGGTGGGAAAAAAACCAATAAGATTTCTGGTATTAGGGAGAAACAATTCACAAAGTTGATATTTAACTCATTGGCTTCCCCAGTTTCAATTTAAATGGAAACACTGCTATCGGACTTTACTACAGGTGTGGTGCACATTGCTTACCGGCCGTTAAAGGTAGTTAATAGGCAATAGATGATTTGACTAGGAGGAGGTTCACTGCAAGCTTTTCACATTTTAAATGGTTGGACTAGATGTTGGACTTGATGTAGTCATATCTGAATTTAGAAGTTATTTTTCTTTTTTTAAAGTCTACAAAGCAACGAAATTATCAGGACGTACAAAGATTTCGTAAAAAATAAACAAACAGATAAATATGCATGTTTTATACTACACATTTAAAGCAGTGGAACTAGATGTTGGACTTGATGTAGTCATATCTGAATTTAGAAGTTATTTTTCTTTTTTTAAAGTCTACCAAGCAAATAAATTATCCGGATGTACAAAGATATCGTAAAAAATAAACAAACAGATAAATATGTATGTTTTATACTACACATTTGAAGCGGTGGAACTAAACACTGATTAATAGAAATTGTTATCTCAAATGAAAGTCGTTGAAAAAATGTGTGATGGAGTGAACCCTTGGTTGGAATTATGTCCAAAAAGGTAAATCTTGTTTTCGTCAGCCATTTTTATTCCCTCAAAACATGTTTTCCTAGATGCCTTTTTTGTTCTTTTAATTTGAAGTTAAAAGGTGACATTGGTCGATTTTTTTTGGGGGGGGGTTAATTGCTTGGCATTAATTCTCAGACTGTTAGTCGCACCCACCAATGAAAAAAACAAACATTTGTTCAACTCTTTTTAAATTAATTACGTGTAATTCATGCATTAAAGTCCCACCTCTATTATTAACTCTAGCAGTCATTGACTGTGATGGCTTTCTATTCCATTTGGACTGGGAGAGCTGGCATCCTACATTTGATTATGACCATTCAATGCCAGCTATCCTGGTGAAATTGAATTTGATGTCCATTGTTGTTATTGGGTGTGAAAGAGTTAACAATTACATCAAAGGTCTGCCTCAAGTTTGGATTGTTGCGATTTCAGGCCTGGTACACTCAAAAACATTTCAAGTATAAAAAGAATATATTTATATTTATCTGTGACAGAAACACAATACATACCACACACAAAAATATTATTTTTCACCACCAATCTATAAACTAGTCCTCCGAGGTAGAGCCAGGGCTCGAAGTTAACTTTTCAGGGCACATGCCCTTCATTAAATATGACCGTGGCAAATGTAGGTTTGCCCTTTTGGTCAAGTTGCTAAAAAAATGTTCAGTTGCCAGAGGCAAGCTTGAACTGGCAAATAAACACATTTTATTTTTGCGTTTCAACTTGTTTTAAACACATTTGTTCAAAATTCTTTCTGCACATTGGTTGCCATTGAAGGCGAGAGAAGGCCAAACAATTTGAACTGCAAGCTTACATCTTACAAAACAAAACTTTTAGCTATCTTTTTGGTACTTGTAATTATCTTACCGTATTTTCACGACTATAAGGCACACTTAAAAGTCTTAAATTTTCTCCAAAATAGACAGGGCGCCTTATAATCCAGTATGGAAAAAAAAGTGTCATTCATTGAGGGTGCGCCTTATAATGCGGTGCGCCTTATAGTCGTGAAAATACGGTAATTTATAATCGGTGGCCATCTTGTAAAGGTTAATAAGAGCTGTTTTTAAAATTCCATTTGCAATTGTGGCTATTAGAGGAAGGGCAATAAGTGGCTGGAAAATAAATTTCTAAGAGCACATATTGCGCAACATCGGCTCATTATTTATTTTGCTGCATTTAGCAGTTTGTCGGATCTGCTTCCAATATTTTAGAATTAACTAACTAGCCGCTCTTTGACGACAATAGACATCCTGTCCATTTGACCTAGGAAAGCTGACAGGGGATGAAGATCTGGTCATCTACTTGTTTCAAACTCATTTAAATTCACAGCACAACATTGAAAAGAACCACAACATTGGATGTTTATTATCCTCAATGGCACTGAAAGTTTTAATGGCTGAATTTTATCCAAGGATTTGTTTTTTTTTCTTCCCATTTGAGCTCTTAGGCCACACTTTTGTTACCTTCTCTGTATGCACAGGTTTGCCCTCGCATGACTGGCTTTGACTTTCCACCCAAGCAAGCACGAGTTACCTGATATTGGAAATAATCGGGAAGGGAGTCAATGATGAATAATAATGAACCAATGATAGCTTGCAGAAATATAGCAAATTAACTGATGAATTTATTTTAAAACTAAAGCAGGCCACGTCATTCTGACACGGTGGGGGAATAAAAAGAGAATATAGTAATACTGGCAACCGCTGCATTGGGGGCATTTGTCTGTGTACTCTTGAACAATGGTTGTTTTTTTGCTGCCGACGCGAGTTGATGTTTTATCTTGTCAGATGCAAGTCTGTCTCCACGGGGATCCTTTCACGAATAAATCTGTCAAATGGAAAGTCTCGCTCAAGGAGTTGCACTGTGAAATCTGGTGGGAGGTGAGTCGGTGCAAGAAGTGTAGAAAATGAGTGGGAGCTTGTGCGATGTGCTGTAGGAACATTATTTATATATAGTTATTAGAAAATCTAAGCAGTGAGTTGTGTTCGTGCTGCCCCATACAAATAAAGAAAAAAAGATGCCCTACTTCACAATATTTGAAATGGCCTTCTGTCACACCTTATGAAGAGTCGTCAGGGATTTTTTTTTAGGCAACTGCCAATCACACTAACAGAACTTCACTCCAGACACGACTATTTTCAGCGAGGTTGGAGAGTGAAAACAATACAGTTAGCGTCAGATATTGTGCACTCTTCTAGTAAAATCAGTAAAGCTTGTCACAAACGCCAACGTGTGTCTGAATGAAGCATGACGTGAACACAAAAGTTATTTCTCTGGTTCTATATCTAAAATTGTTTTCCCCAGAGAGCAGCAGTCGATGTCATTGTCAAGAGCTACTATTAAGTTGACAAAGTGGAAAAATGTTTAAACCGTTATGAAGGACTCATTGGCTCCTCCCAGTCAAAATGGATTGGACGTCTAGGTCCTTCAATAGCACAGAAACTTAGGCAGATGATTATTGTTTATAGTTTTCTTTCTTTTCTAGTGAAAAAAAATAGAAATGAAGTGCAAAAAACATCTGACTTAAATAACCCACAAATACAAATTCTAATAACTATACAAGAAAATCCAATCTCTTTCTTGAAACAATTTATTACATAACTGGTTCCTAGATTTCTTTGTAGGCAAAAAACAGCAGCAAAATAACCATTCATTATTAACATTACAGCATGAATTTTCTTTGCAATCACTTGCAATAAAAACACATAAATCAGAAAATCAATTTAGCACCCGGGCTTAGGTAATGTATACTTTTCTCATCTGAGCCACAAAGCAGGCCATTGCACATATTTTGCCTTAGAGGAGAATTAATTTGTGAGGTGTTGGCGTGTGTAGCTGTCATGAGCTAATGGTTTTCTTATAAAAGCATCTATATTTGTATTCTGTTGCAAGGTAGATTCTTTGTGTTTGCTAATGGTACCTTACTCTTTTCAAAAAGCCACAAAGCTCTTTCCTCTGCCATGTTGTTTGCTTCAAGGTGAAGCGTGACGTGAACTGGATTTTTTGGTAAATACCTTTTTCCAGGAGTAGGTGGGTAGTGCAGTCAATGTCATTAGCTCAAGGGCATTTGTGCCAAGTTGTGCTCGGAGGGATCACGACCGAAATGCAGTTTGTTCTCCAACTGCTATTTCGTGGAGATTAGGAGAGCTGAGCCAAGGCTCTTAACTAAATGTATCATGTACATTTCTCATCCAACCACCCACCTAGCCATTTGCTCAAATTTGTGTCTTTAAGTAGTACGATATGTACAATAAGGTTTCTCTCCGGGTTTTCGCATACTTTCGTCATGATAGCTGCGCTGTCCCTTGGGCTTACTTAACAGCTGTTTCGTGGATCTGGTTTTAAAAGTACTGCAATCACCCTTCAAAGCACTCACTTACTTGTCCGTATCGGCGATATGCCGAGGCATAATCGGTGGAATTTGGTTAATTTTCCATCTGTTCTCCTGACTTTGTTCCCTCTGTCACAGCCCAATCTACAAACTGGAAATCAGCAAGCTGCGAAAACATGTCCCACCGCTCATGAAATTGGAAATGGAGGCGGTTGATATAAGTGGATAAAGAGGACATGGGATGGAATAGCCCTCCATACCTCATTTACCAGCAAACCGCTTAGCGAGGCCATTGGCATTTCCTGGGTCACAAGGGCAAAATGAATGTTGTTCATATCCTACGGTACCTTGTAAAAATGGGACTCATGCCCGCACACACTTCCAAAGGCAATCTGCAATCAAGACGATTTACGAGCGAGACCCCTCGGGGTGACTGTCATGGAAAGTTGATTCCGTCACAGCAGAACAAGAGAAAAATGCCTTTATGGTCGTGGTGGCTACTGAGCTAGAGACATGAACGCAGAGGCAGAATAACAGGAAACCTGACCTCCCGAGTAAGGGAAGGGATGGTGTCATGTGGATGGACAAAGACAAGCTGTAGTAACAGACAAAATAGGAAAGAGTGAAGAGGCGATTCCACAAATAATACAGGTTCCCTTCATGCTTTATACACAAAAGCCTAAAAAAAATCTGCTTCTTAACTCGTTGGCCAACGTTGACAGCGCTTCATATTCAATTCCATTTGAAGTAGTCAACCTGAGTAACACGTTCCATTTACTTCATTACTTTTTTAGAAAAATGTACTCTCAAGAGTCATTTTACCACACCATACTTTTTAAACGTTTAAAACCCATTACACAGTTGTTCAGGAGGCACGCGCAGTGTAATAATTTCATGACCGGTGCTTCGCTTAAAACGTGTGAATATGCCATAGTAATAATCCAATATGCAAAAAATAAAGGCTTACATATGTTTTTTAATGTCCTGTTTGGACAGGAGACCCTTAATTCTGGCAATAGTTTTAAGTGGTACTTATCAGATTTAATGATAAACTTTAAATGAGTGTAAAAGTTAAGGTCAGAGTCAAGAATTAAACTGCCATTTCTGGCTTGATTTGTGACCGTCATATCGAGCCAAGGTAAGCACTGATCTTAAAAAATTCCTTTGTTGAGCCAAAAATGATTATCTTTCTTTCCTTCAATTAGCTGGCACATCCGTGCATTGATTTGCTAAATACGTTTACTCAATGAGAGTAAGGCGGACTGAAATGTAGTGTCTTTTCAATTTTTCACTTTTCTCTTTGTTTTGTGCCTTTTCATTCTTATTTGTTGTGCATCGTGTGGACTTGTTGTTGATTGTTTTGGGCCGTGAAATTCGTTTTAGGGGAGTGACGGCAGTTGTTTTGTGCTTTTATGCTGCGATTGCTGTGGATTAAAGCGGCAAGTTTTGGCACTGCTGTGATTGTCGCTGCTTGTTGGTGACGGTAAGGTCACAAGGTCCTAGTGTGGAGCTGAATGTGTTCATAGAGTCTGTGCTGAAAAGTAAAGTGAAGAGAAAGCGAATGAGATGGGACACGAATATTTGAATCTTGTTTTTCTAGTATCTGTGTTGCTGTCACCTGTTGGAGGACTGCAGTTGATTTGTTAACTTGGTTGCTGGACCTTTGGCTTATAGCCTTCCGTGTCGAGCACACTTTCACTCTCACTTACTTGGCGCCATGTTATAGTGATTCGGTTTCCGGTTTGAACTCGTACAGTAGAATCATGTTATTCGGGACTTACTTCATCCTCTAATCCACTCTCACAATCATATTTGCATTCGTCGCACGATAAAGTCAAGTGTTTCGACTACTATCCATTGAGTCATAAGCCCTCTTGCCTTTGGTTACTTCGTTGGTCTCAACTATGCAGAGACAAAACGTTTCAAAACAGATTTGTTTTGCACATTTTCAATAATTTTGGATGTGTGCAAGTCTTGATAATTTGTTTTGCATACTCTTTGACAATATTCTATTTAAATTGAATGCAAAAACTCATGATAGTGGTATTTCAATATATATATTCGTGTGACAACTGCTTTTGATTGGCTTGTAAAAGTCAAGTGACAGTTTCACTGCTGTTTCTAAACAGTGTTCTTTTGAGGAAACAGGAAGTTCTCTAAGGGGTATTTTATCACTTCAGCCGCTGGTCAGATTTGAGCATAATATTGCATGTTGACAGCATCAGCGCCAGTCTGACATAATAGCATGGACACATGTTGCTGAGGTCAGAGCATTTATTTAACCACCCAATACCTTCTCCCTGACCAGAAAGACCAGTCCATATTGATTCCTCCTTCAGAGACACAGGTCTCCGTGGGGTTAAACGGCAGCCGGTACTAGTGGATTGATGGATGACTGTGGCTGCTTATCCTAACACGTTTGATAAACGTATCCCAGACGATTCGTTTTTAAACAGCGCCGTCCGAGTCGCACATGGAGGGATGCTCCCACAGTGGCTACAACAAGTTCAGACATACTATGAATCTGATACGCATTACTCAATTTTTCAGTGATATGAAAAAGCACCCTCAGGAGAGCACACACCTCTACTTGGGCCAAACAATTAAATGTTAGATGTATTGGTCCCTTTTGAAGTTCACGCAACAGGTCAAGTATAGTAAATATGAGAATGTTATGAATAAATATGCATGATTTTTATGGCACAACTTGTAATGCACAAGTGTTATTTCACAGTGACGACTGTTTTCAACTGAGGAATCAGCCTAGAATTTCACACAGTAATTTCTAATATTACACTGCTCAACCATTTGTTCCTTGCTCTATGTCTTGCAGCCTCACGGCCGATGTGTGAACCTGTGGAAGTAAACAATAATTCTTGGATTCACGTCAAGGAGTTGCAACTTGGCTGCTGGACCAGCTTTGTAGGAGAGGACAAGGCCGAGGTCCACATCCTCAAGCTCAACTTTGCTACCCCGGTAAGGACGTCGAGCTGAGGCTAATTTACGTAAATAGGTTATTGATGCAAATTTGAAAAAGGAGCCAACGTTTAAAGTGATTTTTTTATGTAGTATCTGTTTAATCCTTTATTTCTAATGTTGTTCTTGGCACTGTCTATAGACTTCTGTAATTTAATAAACTACTATAGCTGCTAATAAAAGTGCATTAGCAAATTGCGCAATAGCACCCATCATCACTGTCAGGTGTTAAGACGCACTACCTATTCCATATTTACATGCAATGCACCACACCCTGTCACACGTCCAACATCGCAGCCTGATGATTATCAACAGCTGACAGGACAATATAATATATCAAGGCCGGTTTCTCTCTTTAATTTTCACCATATCTTTCGCTCTAATGGAATCTGCCATTCACAAATACCATCTCAGTAAATACATTTTCCATATACATTGCCGTGAAAAAATATCTGTCCGCTTATCAATTTCTTGTACATGGGGAATGTATGCATGGCGTGTGTGTTTTACACCCTGCTATTACTCTTCGGCTGCCATTAACAGCGATAGATGTTCAATCCATTTGAATTGGGACTGTTGGCAGCGGGTGAACAGTAACAAGCGATAAGCGCATTTAGATGATGAAATGTCTATTATCATCAATGGTCCTGAAAGAGTTAATAAATGAAATTAACATTCAACAATTGGAATTTCATGTTACTGCTGCACTGACTTGGTACATTGATGGGATTTCATATGCGCGAGTTGTACCAAAAGTCGACCTCAAGATGTTTTTATAATTGGCCAATTGGATCACACTGATAACCGTATATGAGTAATGCATGCAAGACAATTGAAAATAGTAAGGCAAAAAATAAATACAGAATACAGACAACACAATTTATTCTGAAATCGATATTATTTAATTCATTGATAATTATATGATGCTAATTTAAGATACAGACGTCTTAAAATAAAATAAAACACTAAGTATTACTAGATAATTAGATATACTTAAATTTTGAGCAAAAATATGCATGCTACTCTTTTGCTTCTGTTTACACTGGATGGTTTTAGGTTGTAGCATTACTTGGTACAGTTAACATTTCAGAATACTGTGAGTGGGTGAAAAGCCGCCATACGTGTTGTTATTTTTCACCAAATAATTAAAAATGTATTATATCGTGGTATAATATGGCCCGTGTCATGCTAGTTTAAAAAAATATATAGGATGGTACTAGTGTTTTGCTGAATGGTTAGGTTAAACAAAATTGTTCGGTTTCGATTTCAGATATGAACTGAAAATGTCCTAATATAGACTATCAAAATAGTACATCTATTGCATAATAACAGAAACTAGATATTTAATTAAGATAGTGAAATTGCATTAACTTTCAGTTGAAAACAATGCATGAAAGACAAAAATGTTCTGAAATTACTGCCGATAGATACGAATATTTGGAACCCCTGAGACCACACTCCAAAATGGAATAGTGTGCAATTTATTTTTGTAAACTGGAATTCGCCTAGTGGGAAAAAGAGTTCCGGAATCTTTAACACTGTCACTTTTTCAGACTCCATATTTCACTGACGCAGTCCACATTTGTCACAACCTTATCAGTGTGCTCATGCTCACTCTTCAGTTTGCTTTCCTATAAGCTTCTTTGTTGCTTCCATTCTTCTCATATGTTCATCATTACGATAACGTTCTGTAGTCACTCAGTCAAGTTTTATATCGATTTAATCTCCATGGTAACGGCAATACGGGCAAGTTGTTTCATAAAAAATATCACAAACTGAAATGCATTTTGTGGGTGTTCAACAAAGGAATTTGGACGCTTATAATGCAACCCAACATTTTAATACATGAAAAAATGCACAGGAGGGCATTGATCAAAGAGATAATGGGTTAAAAAGTTCCCTCCATGAGTAAACTCAGTACGGTAACCTTATTTTATAGTTGTAGCATGAACTAGCAGTAGCAAAAAAAAAACATGAATAATGTGATGTGGGTTTTTTTCCACTACAATTTGAATAATTAGTTTTGATTTCTGAGGAGTGAGTCACAATAGAGTCATTCCACCCAACCACTCGCTCCTGAAGAATCAAGTGTTAAAATCCTCTTCAATTTACTGTAGCAGTATGCCCGTGTTTTGACCCCCACCCTAAAAAAAAACCCCAAAAAACGGGTCATGCCAAAACAAATGTTATGTCAATTGATCTTTTTACTGTTTGAGTTACAAGGGAATTCTTCCCCCGCACCATATTAAAAATGTTAATCGGCCCTTCCTTTTAGATTTGCAACATATCATAGCAACAAAAAAAAGCACAAATTACTTGGTAACCATTCATGTTTCTCAGAGGAAGTGGTCTTACTTCATCCCTTGCCAAGCTGGGTGTGAAGGTTGTCAGAATCCACAGGGAAGAACTTGCCTGATGTCCAACTAAGGTAGTATGTAGGCTGGGTTAGTCAGGCTTGTTGCCACCAGGCAAACACTTGACAAGCAGAGCCAATTCCTTTTCAAGAAAGGATACAGAGGAATAACTGGAAATGGCATCAGCAATCATCTTAAATAAATTAGGGATGTGAGTCAATTTTGAAGGTTGCATTCCCAAATTCCTTGAGGATGCCATTCAATTTAACATTTCAATACAACCACTGAAGGATATCAGTGACAGAAACCATTGCACTTGGAAAACAACCGTAGTAATTTCTTTTGTTTTTACACCCTTAAAACCATTTAAAAAATGCAAATAAATGCCTCGGTAATGTTATTATATATATATATATATAATTACCGAGAAAATTAATTTAGTGTTATATATATATATATATATATATATATATATAATTGTCTGAAAATCAGTAACAGTATTTACTGTAAGTGAGTGCCTATGTTGGGTTATATAGGTATTAAGATTGGTGTAGTTTTACAGAATAATTAGTCTTCCGGTAGCTATTATACAAACTATATGTTTAATTGAGTAAAAGACACAATTTAAACTCTTAATATATTTTGTTTCATATTCCTGGAGACAATTAGTTTTGGAAGTCTCCTTGGACTTAATTTCTTTAGCACGGGGTCTGTAAATTTTCCTTGGCCCGCCAGGCTCATCACAATTCTCTTGGATCCACCAAAAAAATCATGTAAAAAGAAAATTAATTTAGTGTTAGACCTGCACATTGCCTCCCTGCTGAAAACAGCCCAGAAAAAAATCTTACCCCCCTCAAAAAAAAAAAAAAGATTTCAACCTAAATGAGTTTCTAAGAACATTAAATCCTCACTACCGGAGGGACGTTCCTCTGTTGGGCTTATTTATAATAACATGCACTGTAATTGAACACTACCAGTCAAAAGTTTGGACAATTTCCCGCTGCTTTTTAGAGGAACTGTGTCCAACAATAAAGTGGATTTAAGATTATGAACATCGTTTTATTTGCCTCCAATCCTCCCAGTTCCAA
Organism: Stigmatopora argus; assembly: GCF_051989625.1. Lineage (NCBI taxonomy): Eukaryota > Metazoa > Chordata > Actinopteri > Syngnathiformes > Syngnathidae > Stigmatopora > Stigmatopora argus. The sequence continues at coordinate 7,443,432 of NC_135402.1, forward strand.
ATGGATTAGACGTCTATAGCTGCCATTGGTAACCAATGAGTAAACAAGGAAAATTACAAAATGGTTCTTCATTAACCTATCAAGAGTAACAGAAAGTCAAAAAGCACATACGACGCACAGAACTAAAACTGTATTGAACTGTTTGTATTATCTCATATCATCTTTTATTGTAGTTGTTTTTTTAATGGCGTATGCCGCGACCTTGCCTATGTTTACAATATCCAAGTTGTTAAAATCTTTCCTTCAACATCACTTTTGCTTCAAACCCATTGTTAGAATTCGTTAAAACTGGAAAACATGTAAAGCAACTTGGTATAGAGTGTCAAAGACAATATTGATCATCATTAGTATATGTCTAACAACAATGTGGTGTAATGTTTTAATCATTTTTACATCATTATTGCATTAATTTATGGTATAACTGCTTGTTTTTTTTCTCATAGAAAAACGACCTTTAAAGCGCTAGACTACATTTTTTGCTCTCCTCAGAACCAAGGTTGTCTCCGCACTCGTTAAATAGTTTAACATTTATTTTTCTACAGTTCTTGTGACCCTGCACACTTTGCTGGCAAAACACCCTTTTGTGACTCTTTTGGTCATTATGTCAGCAGGGCAAAACTATGCCAACCAAAACTGTAGCAGATAAGGTCGTCTGTAAATTCTCATTAAAAATCGGCATTTTCTGTACGGTGCAGCAATGTTAAAAATAGAAACATCTACCTCGTTAGTGTCCTTTTTGAAAACTGATTGGCGTACTGCTTGTTCTGGAAACGTGTTGACATTGCATCGCTGTCACACCCTTGGCTGCTTACGCAATAGGCTAAGAAGTGTAAGTCAAACTCATCTGAAGCTGGAAGTTATTTTTAACACTTCAAACAAATGTCTCACTTCTCCAAGCCAATTAGAAGCCTTGTTAATTGAGTCGATGCTGTCATGATTTGTGGAAGAAAGAAGGAAAATGGCAGGATTACAGTGCGCATCCTTTGCACATTTAATTAGCATCATTGGCAAGTTGTGTTACATTAACACGGTCACACATACACATACAAATTGTCACAGACAGTATAAAGTATGTGGATTATTTCTGGCCTGGTGTTAGTTTCCATAAATACCAACTGGCAAGAGAAACAATCTTATTATGCGTTCCGGGTGAATAAGCATGGCGTGCCATGGATTTTATTTTCTATTATCTGTAGTTATGTTTATTTCAACTGTGCATGGTGGGTTTCATGAATAACTAGAGTTAGAGTAGGATTGTCAAAAGTATCAAAGAACTGCGGCACCTCCACTTATGAAATAAATTGGTTCCAGAAGTCATTTTTTGTTTTTTAGAGACGCATTTTTACCTGTAAAACCCCTTATTCCTTCTGCAATACTACAAACTAAACCCTTTAAAAATGATAAAAATGTTCCAATTTTGGAAAGAATATGTGAGAAACCCCAAAAAGAAAAAAAACATTCGAACATGCACATTAACACACAAATTAAAAACAAAAAAAAATGAATTCAACATAACTTTCTTGGAGCCCATGATGAAAAAGAATAAAGAATACAGTTGCCTTAAGCACAATTGGAAACAAAACATGAACATTCGTGCGCGTTACTGTTGCAATTGATTTTTTTTGTATTATGTTCTGATTCTATCAATATGACAAAAGAGATGTGATGGAATTTATTTATTTATTTTTTTAATGAACTGTGATCATACATGACCAAAAATAAATTTTCATACTTTGCTCACTGTTTCAAAATATTAAATTTATAGCAGTTGTTCATTGTTACTATTGTTTTGAATAATTGGAGAGAGCAACGATTGCATTAATTCAATGACCGAGGTCGTCGTGCTCTCTGTGGATTATTTTTAGTCTTTGATTCATGTGCATAACCACCGTGCGTGCACGCTGGTTCTTATTAGTAACTGGTGAGAGGGACTTATTAAACATATCAGTATAGTGTGCATATGCATGTATAATATTTAACATTCCAGTAGCATGAAAGGAAAAAAAAGTGCAATTGTAGGCAGATCTTGTCCTCCAAATTTGTCACAGTTTTTTTTATTTGACTTTGACAGCCCTGGTATATGGGCTTCAATAGCACTTCACCAAATAGCAGTTATCAAATCTAATCAATCACTAATCTCAATGTTTGAATACATGCATTTCTGAACTAACATGTGGTTGGAAAATGTGAAACTTTATGAAAATTTTATTGTGGTCATTGAGTGGCCTTCATCTTTAATAGTGTTCTCATAGAATTGATTAGGTGCCATTGACAGTGCTAAATTGCAATAGAATTGAAAAAAGTTTTCATAGTTTAAATGAATTACCGTATTTTCACGACTATAAGGCGCACTTAAAAGTCTTAAATTTTCTCCAAAACAGACAGGGCGCCTTATAATCCAGTGTGCTTTATATATGGAAAAAAAAATCAAATGTGTCATTCATTGAGGGTGCGCCTTATAATGCGGTGCGCCTTATAGTCGTGAAATACGGTAGATGTATATATTTGTCAATGGCATTCACGCTAATCATGTGGCTCTTTTAATGCTTCTGCAGTAAATTTAAATGAGTCACATTTTAGCCCAAACCTGTGTACCAAAAGGTTAATATTGTTGCTTACATGACCTAAAATGTGATTTTATGTATGTGGATGCCACGTCTTTCTGATGTTCCGATTTTGTTGAATTACCTATAAAGGGTGAAAGATTACATTTTCACTATATTGATCGTCCTAATGCCAGAATGGATGATGTGCCATCCAAGTTGTGCTTTGTTTGTGCAACACTGCATACACTTGGCAAGCCTCATTACTTGGCTTGCGCTGTAACTCTCACCGGGACACTTTGACAGTGCGGGGGAAAATATTTACGCCACTTCGCTGGAACGTCTTTTCCTAATCACAGGCTGGCTTTTCATCTACTGCCAAACCTCCCCTGCGACAGGACCGTTAGCGCCGCATTAAGAAGATCTCTTAAGCATTATGGGTTATTATCGCATTCTCATTCTAAAGCAGTGGAACACTTGCATATAAAAGTGACTCATTGTTCAAACCATCCCGCTTGGCTTAATTATTCATGGCGATGCGACAACATACAAACTGTATAATACGTATGTATATGTAGTTTTTTTTGTGTTTTCTGTTCATGTCAAGTGTTGCTGTTTTTCATCAGGATTCCACTTTTTTCTCACTGGAAATGACAGACGCCAAGCCCATGAACGTGATTATCACCTCTTCATACACCGCCTATGGGGTCTATAACATCAACGCTGGCGTTAATATTTATGTAAGTAATGTTCTTGCCTAGCCTTGTGATGTGTAACATTGTAGGAAAATCTCTTCAAATCTAAAGCAGGAGCAAACATTTAGTGCAAAAGAAATGCCTAATGGGTACTTAAATGGAATTTAAAATACACGTGTATTTAATAGGGAGTTGTGAGTTTGGCAGAGTAAAAGTAAGGTAACAACTGACATTTACAGTGGTACCGCGACATACGATCTTAATCCGTTCCGGGACTGAGATCGTATGACGAGATTCTCGTAACTCGAGCGGACGTTTCCCATTGAAATGAATGGGAAACAAATTAATTCGTTCCAACCCACTGAAAAAACACCAATAACAGGATATTGGATTGGAAAAAATGTTTTATTTATTCTAATTCGCCATCTATTAACAAAGTAACACATAACTAGTGGTTTAATAGTGATAAAATGTGTTTAATCTAACTAAAATATTGTTTTAGTTGTATTGTAAGATATTGTTATACACGAAAGATATGCAAAAAAGGCTTGGTCGCATCACGAAATTTTGATCGCATGACGGCCGAATTATTCGATCGAAATTTCCGTCGTAAGACGAGAATATTGTGTGACGAGCGGTCGTATGACGAGGTACCACTGTATTATGCTATTTCCTTGTACAATTCTGGTTAAAGATTTTAAAAAATTGCTACACCTTTACAAGGAAAACTTTGATTTTTAAGAACCATGACCAAAAGGATAAATGTTTTACAAGCAGAGGCAGCCATCACGTTAACAAAGGAGTTGAAAATGCTGAAAATACTCCAAAATTAATAGCAAAAGACCGAAAATAAACAAGGAGAGCCACAAAGTTTTCAAAATTTTCTCCAGAAATTGCATTTCCTGCTTTCTATTATAAGTCTTGATTGCTTTAAAAAATCCTAACAAATTGTATGTCAGTTTTTGAATAGCCAAATGTATCTGAAATATTTCTCAATTGCTCTTATTTATCCAATGACAAGAGCTTCAAATTTCAACGCTGTGGTAATGACGGGGGCCGGCGCCAGTAGCGGGATGTGAACGGACAAAAAGCACATTTGTCAATCAAGAAAACACTTAGCGGAACAAGCAAAGTTCAAGCTCACAAAAGTAAAGTGCTACGTGTGCAATAGTGGAGGAAAGTACAATAGTGCTACACGACAGCACAGGGACTTGGAGCTGCTTCTCGGGCCAAAACACATTGGATAAAGCGCTGCAATCAACGGTTGGGCCAAGAACCTGAACTATATTATCAATGCGCTCAAGCAAGATGCTACTTTAGCTATCAATGATTCACGATTCAAAAGCTGATGGCTAGTCCACCTGGATTTCCAAAGACTATTTCAAATGCTAATTGGCGAGATCACAGTAAAACATTAATAAAAATAAATATATAATACATTTTCTTTTCTTAACTCCCTCACTGCCTTCAACGATCATAGGCGTATATAATATAAATACCCTTATTTTTCCCAAAAACTATTCGGAATGATTTCTGAGACCGTAGTACTGCATTAATGAAAATTCCAACTATTGTTTGCTTAATAACTGTCAATGGCTGTCAACGAATTAACAAGGAAAATGCAAAAATATGCTCCAATATTACTTTGGTACCCCTATTTTTAGACTAGTAAGAATAATGTAGCCATTAAATGATAAATCTTGTTTTTTCGTGTACAAATGAACCCTCAAGAAGTGCTCTATTCCACAAATATTTCATTAGATTCCAAAAATACTACATCACATCACAAATTATTATTTTGACATATAATGTTAGTTCTGGGTTTCTGATTATTTTAACGATTGCCTCCAAAAAATGTGAATACTCCAGTACAACATTTTTTTGTATCATTCATTGTGCATTCTTAGGCTGGCGTGACTCGCATTCCGAAAATTGATTTAAGGTGCGAAGTCTGGCTGTGAATAGTCATGTTTCTATGCTCCTGATGGCAACAAAGGGGTCATCCATTTGTTGCCATCATAAATTTCCATTAGCGGCACTGAATCATGATCTTTCATTAGTGTATCGCCATCATTGGCTGTCAGTGAGTTGAAGATGTTGCTAACCTTCTAAGCCAGAGGGCACTAATTATAAAAGGAAAAACAATAAAATTGTGAAAGTGCAACATACTTGCAAGAAATGTCATGTCTTCCACTTGTGCTGACAGTCATGTGATAGTGTTACCCTTGTCATGTCTCACTGAGAGTCTGGACAATATTACCTGTGAACCGCAGGATGTTTTGTTCAAAGTTTTGTTTTGTTTTGAGGGATGAGCCGCTTCACTGGGTGATAATACTGTTTAAGTGCTGTGTCAGAGAAAACAGCAGCTGCTCTGCATCAGAGGACATGCGTCATGGCTCTGACAGTTTGACTCGGGGTCACCCTCACAGTTAACAGCAGTACATTAACACTGCACTTAGGTCACAGATAGTGGCAAAGGTGATATTTAACACTCATTTCTCATCATTATTTGGTGCTCTATTTAGTCATTTAAAATGGCATATTTTTAAGAATTTTTTTCTTCAGAAAAGTATAAAAAAATCTTTATTTTAATACTTTAGTCAAAGGAATTTTAAAAAAAATACTACTCAGTATTGAAGGAGACAGGAAAGTGCTTCTCTGAAATGTCATCTGTGTCTTTCTCTAAAAAATGGTAAGTACTTCTTTCTTTTCTAGTATATGTGTAGTTTCCCTTTGTTGTTTTTGGTAGGTTTTTCATTGCACAACGCTTACTATTTTTGGTGCCTTCATCAGGGAAACAGTCACATGAACCAATGACTCCTTGCAGTTTTCCTCGACTTTCAGCGTCCTTTCTTTTTCCGCACGTACACACTCAAAAAAAAGCGACTGTGTGTGAGTGAGTGTACGTGTGACCTCAGTGACTTACGCTGACACAAAAGCCCCAAAAAAGATAAGTCAGTTGTGAGTGTCAGCACTTTCACTGCTTCAAGATCAAACGCTGACCTGGTAATCATCTCTGTTCTCTTGGTCCTTAATCAAAACACAAAGAAAAGCCACTTGTTTCTTCAAGATATGAAGAAAAAATAGACATGACGCATTATCATCCCAACCAGGCAATTCTTACTGTTTTCTTTCTAGAGATGTCCAAATCGCATGTTTTTGCATATGAATCCAATTCGCCTGAGTTTAAGGCTCTGCCCATATTAATTCCTGCTACAAAACCTTTGGAATGTATTCAAAGGGATAAACAAAAACATCTAAATCTCTTTTTTTTCATGAAAATTGAACATAAAAGACTTATTACTACAACAGTGTTTTTAAGAAAGCAAAACCATTCCCAAACCCTTTTGTGGAACACAACATAAAGTTTCAACCAAATCCCCTTCAAATATTTTATTTGGCGTACAAAAAAAATCCATGACTCGTAACTACCTAAATGACGGAGGGAAAAATCCCCTTGTTTTGATTAAAAAAAACAATAGCGAGATTGCTGAGGTCATAGTTGGAAACCAAAAAACAGGCAACAGTGTGTCACCATTGTTTCTATTTCTATTTGCTTCTAGTATTCCCAGACTTAATTCCATATCAAACATGTTTATCGGCCCCTCTCTCTGTCTCGTTCTCTCATTCACTTATTCATGGCCCCCCACCCAGCTCTCCTTCAGGTCTATTCTCTCGATAGAAAAGAAATGTTTATTATGGTTAAGTGTCCGCAGACCCGGTTGCACAACCCTCTTTGGAGCCAAGGTCTTTCCTTTGCTTCCTGACTGGGGCCAGGAAATGGGACCTTTTTTAGCTTTGTGCGTCACCATAGTCGGCTGGAATCTGGCTCCATACAAGGGATAAATATATACATCCACACTGCGGACGACACACTACCGCTTCCGCGTCTGGTCCAAAGGGAAATAACGGACTCATGAGAGTTGCTTCCGACTCGTGAACATGCATAAAGATCAACCTGTCCAATAAATAAATCTTTGGGCATCATTATCATGTTGTGTCTCAATAGATTTCAACATATCGCGACTATTTTCGACTCAGAAAACATTTAGAATATTTAAGACAATCAAAAGCTTATTCCAAAAAAATCTTCTATATTTTGCTTCCACCTTCCAGAAACGTAACACTTCCACAGTGATCCCGCACGACAATGAGCACGGCAACAACATCCACGACGTTGACTTTCCAGTCCAGGACGAGGAACTTGTGAGGTGGACAACTCGCAAGTTTGGCGGCGTCACTTCCTTCACGACTCTGGAAAATCCTAAAGTGATGCACTCCAGGCCCACGGAAGGTGAGAAACCCATTTCTTGTCATACCTAAGTGCGTCGTTTTCCAATTTAAGCAAGGTGAAATAATAGCATAGTGAACTGGACTGCTCTAGCTTGTGTGAACACAATCATTTCCCCAACAAATCCTCCTTAAGGCAGCCTTATCCTCACAAGCGGTCCAACACGGATCGAGATGAATACCGGTGATTCTGGCGCTTGTTATTTCATCCTATTTCATTTCCCCCCGTTACATTGGTGGCTATTTACAGAGATTATTGTACATGAGCCAACACAGTTTTAAAAAAAAAAGTCTTCTCTTGGATGATTTATGCATTCGTTAATATTGTAGATGTTACTGTTGACACTTAGCCTTAAGTCAGTTAAATAAACTTGAGGACGGTAATTTTCCTGGGTGCAATTTATCAACATGTGACTGGGTTTTCGTGAACTTGGCAGACGTGCGCCTTAAAAGTTTGCCTATTGATTGCATATGGGACTCCAGTCCAGTTCCTTTCACCGATGTTTATTGGTCATCAACATACTATAGAACTAACTTTCAGAAATACAAAAAAAATGAGACATTTTTTTTACCTATCCAAGATTGGACAGACTTAGTATTGCTACATGAAAGACAATATATAGTTGCACTAATCACTTTAGCCTGCCTTTAACCAATAGCTATCTCCTCCAAAACCTAATTTTCATTGTTAAAGGGTGACACCTCAAACATGAAAACACGCTGCTTTATAGCATTTGCAAATTTGATGTTATATTAGATCAAATGAACGCTTTTGAATGGGTTCTAATGACGTTACGTTTTTTTTGTCTTTTATTTAAAAATAAACATTTATTGCATTTAAATAGGTGGTTTATTAGACTATTATATTGTCAATACATTAGTGCTTAAATTATTTAAAATAAATTATATTGCATGTCGACAATCTATATTATGTACAATTTATTTCATATTATTTATTTAATCAACAATATATCGCTCAATAAAAGTTGTTACCGCGACAGCCCTAGTTGTCACAATAATAACATTTTTCTGCATAAAAAAATATTATTTACGACTACTAATACTTGGTGCCACTGACGATAAATGCACTGTATAATCATCTGTCTTTTAAAAATTACATTGACACTCTTTTAAAAGTGTGAAAACTGGAAATCGAACGTTTGGTAGTTGTAATGGAGTGAATCGGTTAAGGCTTGTGGGCTGTGCGTATTCAAATATAATAATAGTTTGCTTATATACTACATGCACACACTATATACACTTGGTCTCATTGTAGATGAACACGTCATAGAAAAAGTACTAACTCAAATATGTAAACTTTTCCAACAATAATTTTGACTCATTTTATCCAAAAAATTCAAGCAGCAGGGACCTGTGCAGAGTGTTCTAGTTGGTTCTTTTTTGCTATGCACGCTGGGTAGAGGAGCAGAATGAGAAACAGAGAGGCAGGAAAAAAATTGAAATTCATTGTTCTGTCCATGATAACAATAGGGAAATACATAATAAACAGCTATGGGCATTAAAATTCTTGCCGCCTCCGTTCCTAGATAGTCTGACTGAATGATAAAAGACATGTAAGCGATTATTGGGACCTTTGTAGTATCTGACACTCTCACTTCCTTGAGATTGAGGCAGCTCTTAAAAGCTGTTTACTGTTTGCAGGCATACATTTTAAAAACAGCAAATTTGCTAAATTGTTGGGCAAAAAGGATTCTCAGACGTGCAGTAGTTACAAAGTTATGGATATTTAGCTCACGCATTATATTTCAGAATGATTTTAAAATGCAGCATGGCTATTGGAAATGAACAGTTGGAAGTTAAAAGAAGATCAAATTAAGTTTTTCATGTTTTGCATTATATCAGTGTCAATGTGGCCATATTTGGAATTGCGATGTAGTGGCGGAAATCCATCAGCGGCTGGCGGTTCAGGCTGGAAACCCATCAGTTACCTTCCCTTGCCCTCCAGTGTATTTTATTTGTGCACTTTTTGTCTGCTACGGCATAGCTTATTGTATAGTCTTGAATTGTATTGCATTGTTTTTTAAAAATACATTGACAATGGATTACACACCTTGTCAATACTCCTCATGTTTAGCCTCCCTAATGATTTAAAAAAATAATCTTTAATTCATGAGTGCCAAAATAGCATATGGCTAGTGCATCTTTTTAATATATAATATGGCGTAGGAGTATATATATTTTATGATAAGTTCAATGCCATTGATGGTAATAGACCGCCAATCGATTTGATCTGCAAGGGCTGGAAGCAAATCAACATTCAAACATTCCAGGATTTGACGTCTACTAGTGATAACCTCATTTAAATTCACAGCTAGGAAACCACTTCTGGCCGTCAATCAAAAAGTTATTATAACGTTTTTCCTCTAATGCACTCCTTTTTTTTCTTTTTTTAACGGAAATGTCAACGTTTCCACATGATTTTCAAAACAAGCTTTTTGTGCAGGGACAAAAGGCGGTTCTCAAGAGTGCGTGCTCCAAAGCGAAGATCCTTCAGAGAAACACTTCATGAAGATTGAAGCAGCACCATTGACGTCTTGGTTAAAGTCCTGCTCGCCGCCACTGGAGCGGGAGAAGCAGCGCCAACGTGCCTTCGTTGCCAACGGCGACGCACCGGAACTTCATATAATCAATATCCCGGAGGATGCCAATATTCGGTAGCCAGCGAAATATATATTGCAATGCTCCTCCTGAAGTGTAAAATCTTCAATCTTTCATTGTTTGTATTGCAGCAACGTATCAGTCCGTGTGGACACAAAGGAGTCCAGTGTGTTCCTGAGGGGTCCTCCAGGCACTACGTGGACCTTCGTTAACTTGCAGCACACTAAGTTCTGGGTAGGACTTTGCCAATTTCCATTAATTTCGGTAACCGCTCATGAGTCATGACTAATTAACTGAGTCCGCTCCCATATATTTTCAGTCCAACAATGAGATTGTGCTACCCAACATGCTCCCCAGAATCCAGCCTTTGTTTGAGCTGCACAGCGACAAGGCTGAGGTCGTACAGAAAAAGGCTTTGGAGTATTTTAAAGCCGACGCCTTCACCAGCTATACTGAAATGAGGCCTGATGGTTCCCAGTTGTTACTGGTGCTCGGTCGAGACGGCCCAGCAGGTAAGGAAAATATTGGGGCCTCCATGCTAATATGTGATGGAGTTTTAGGAGTTTTCCACACAAAAGAAAGAAATAAAATAGGCCTATTGGGAATAAAGTTGTCATATTGCAAGATTCAAGTCATCCATCATATTATGAGAATAAAGTTAGCACATTACTAAAAAATAGTCAGAATTTTGCGACGATACGTTCCTTTATGTAATATTCATGGTTGAATCACAGATAAAACATAATCGTGTGAGATATACATTGTAATATTATGTGAACAAAGTGCTAATAATACTAAGTCAAAATACGTTTTTCGAAAATAAGTCATCATATTTCCAAATAAGTACCGTATTTTCACGACTATAAGGCACACCGTCAATGAATGACACATTTTAATTTTTTTCCACATATAAGGCGCACTGGATTATAAGGCGCCCTGTCTATTTTGGAGAAAATTTAAGACTTAAGTGCGCCTTATAGTCGTGAAAATACGGTAGTAACTTTACAAGTTGGAACTTGTAAATTGTTTACAAGATTAAAATCATAATTACATTATTATACATACGTAATGTGTATGGATGGATGCAACAAGGCTAAATCGTTATAATAATTAAAAAAATAGGTACCATGAATTAATTATAAAAGCCTCATATGATATGTTTTTTTTGTGCACCTTAGGAATCAGAAAATGTCATTTGTAGTGAAGTAAATAAATAGTACATTTACATGCTGCCTTTCTGTTGTAGTTACAGAAACAGTAACAGAAGCAGTGCGGTTAACTACACCGGAACCTCATCAGATGCCTTTGCTCATGCAACTTTACACATCACCTGATTACCGCTTGCCCCTGGATCCCAATACCAAGGTGCAGAGTGACAAGAGAATCTATGCCGAGGTAGGAATAACAACACTTCCCCAGGCAGTCTAAGATCAAAAAGTGTGGTGTGATCTTCGTGACAAAATTAACCTGACGATTTCAAGTGATGAAGGATGCTAGTTTAGTTTACATTATCAATGTATGACTTAATTCAAATCCAGTCAGTGGCCAACTTTATATTCCATTCACCCTTAAAGCTTGGCGCAAATGCAATCTCATTTTCTGACAGACCTCTCAGTTCAATCCAAATTTACTCATGACAAACTAATTTAAAAGAAGTTACAATATATGTGCACTGTTAGGTCTCACTACTTGTTTATCTTACTTATTTGTTTCATATGTTGTCAGATTTCGGGACACACGCTGGGTGACATTGTCCTGAGCATCAAAGTGATGAAGTGTTTCATGCGCTCCAAGGGCTCCTGTCCAGTAGTCCAAGAGCTCCCCTTCATACCAGAGTTCTGCTCCTCTCATTTGTGTCCCAACAGCACACGTCTCAGCTTCTCCTTAGATCAGCTGCAAGAACTCAGCCCCACCACTTGGGACCTGGAATGTTCTGTCAAACTGTGCCACAGCGAGGTAGCAACTCAAAACACGCTCTGCTTTTTAAAAACAATTCAAAGCTTTTGACAGCTCATTAAATCGCTAGTGAGAAATGTAAGGTGCCACACACTGTCTGATAAAACACATGAAGATCATGGCAAATGGCAAGGATGAGGGCTCATTAGTAGCTGAAATGAAAGGCAATTCGGTTAAATTTGTTTTATTTTTGCTTACCAGAAATGTGTGGATGGAGGACGTGTGAAAAGGAATTTGGAGGTCACACCGCCTTGTCAGCAAACACTGAGTGAGTACAGATTTTTTTTGGTACTACTACTCCCTGCTTTTACCACACACATTTAGAGTTGACATTTTTGTGTGTCAAGTTTCTTGTCCAGCACGTTCGGACCTGGTTGTGCTACTACTGATCATATTTTGCGATTTATTCTAGTACCTTGTTTTACCACTTTGCTATTTCAATCTTGTTTTTTTTGAGGGTCTATTTTCTTTATTTCATTTTTCTCCCCACATTGGGAAAAATGACTTCTTTTTTTTTTAACAAATCTTTTATTTCTAAATATTAATTATGCAACTGGTATTTATTTATTTTTTACATGTCAGAAGAGTGAATTACAAATTAAAGAATGAAAACGGATTGATTTTGAATGATTGAATTTTGTTAGGTGGTTGGATGAGAAAAGAGTGATTACATTTTGGGGAGTGAAGGCAAATGTTAAGTGCCCAATATATTAAACACGGCGACTTTGGCAGTTTAGGCGGCAGTCTGCTCTCTGAGTCCTCCTATTTGTTAAATTATAGTTTTAATATATTCATATTTTTAATTTATTAATTTGATCATTTATGGTTTACGCCACATGTGTCAAAGTGGCGGCCCGGGGGCCAAATCTGGCCCGCCGCATCATTTTGTGTGGCCCGGGAAAGTAAATCATGAGTGCCGACTTTCTGTTTTAGGATCAAATTAAAATGAAGAGTATAGATTTATATTAATTTTCCTGATTTTCCCCCTTTTAAATCAATAATTGTAATTTTTAATCATTTTTTTTCTGTGTTTTTAGTTCAATAATCATTTTGTAAAATCTAAAAATATATAAAAACAGCTCAAATAAACATTGTTTTAAAAAACTTAATATTCATGGCTTTTAATCCAGTTCTTTTAATCCATTTATAAAAAACAAATCTAAATATTATATCTAAAATGGTTCGGCCCACGTGAAATCAAGTTGACGTTAAAACGGCCAGCGAATCAACCCGAGTCTGACACCCCTGGTTAAAGCTATTTTCCGTTGAAAACATCAAAACTGGGCGTTCTTTTTAACGGTCCTGTATTAAAACAATGAAAATGTTTGCCCAAAAAGATTATTATACCTAGTTTGAATTTTTTTAGATGAGGACTTGTTTAAAATACCCTCTAATTGGGAAAAACAGAATAATTAGTCAACTATTATGCCATGGCCTCATTGCTGGGCTGCAATTTGCACAGCTATTGTTACTGTGACCGCACCAGAAGCGGCGTGCAAGCGGTCGTCATCGCAGTGAACTCAGGATGCCGCCTCGCAAGTGGGCGCGGAGCCGCTTGGAGGCGGGGGGCTCGTCCTCTAGGAAGGCCTGCAGCCTGACCTTGTGGCCACAATCACAAGTAACGGCCCTCCGGGGACGTGGCCCAGAGGCCTTTGTGTTTTCCACGGGGGGTTTTGACTGCGCTGCTGTCCAAACATGGGCACTGGGCCTCCAGCTATTGTCGGCCATTGGACGGCTATTACTCAAGCACGCAGGAGCACTTAGATGATTCAAGCGGTGGAATCACGCGAGGAAGTGGAGGCTGATTAAATGGAGGGAAACCTTCTTCCTCCTTTATCTTTTTTTCCACCTCTTGGGTGTTTTACAACCATTTTCATGAGTTTTTAGTACCGGTTTGTTCACAAAATGAATGTTACGGAGTGTTTTAGTTTCAACATCTGAATTTGCCCTTACATTGGTTAAATTCAACCAAACATGGTATAAGTATTATTTCTTGACCAAGTATAATGCACTACACCTATATGAATGATAAAGAACTCAACAGATGTGACAATTACGTAATCTATGGCAAACATGAATTCAAAAATTCCATGACAGAGAACACAAATTAATCAAAGTCAATCAAGAAAGAAAATTGCATGAATGTATTATGTCTTTTTAATTTTGTAATCTTATTTTTAACAAAGTTTGGTCATTAAGAACACAGAAAAGACAAAAAAAGTCACAATTCATTCATGAAAATGCTAAAATAGACTGGACTTCTAGCCATAATTGAACAAGTTCAAAAATATATATTTAGATACACTGGTGATTAAAAGTCTTTAGTTTTTTTTTTTTACTCGCTAGTTGACAGATTTCTCATGACCTCATTGGCTGCCATCGATGGTGATAGACGTCCAATCTGTTTGACGTGGGAGGATGGCAGCGAACGAACAAACATTAAATCGCTGCCAATCGCCCACTCCAAACTGACTGAACATCTAGCGATATACTCCTTTAATGATTTTTAATTTACTTTTAAGGACACGTGATTGAACTATAATAACCAGTCTTAAATGTTCTTTTCTAATTTTGGCCTTAGTTTACAAATCTATTCGGTTACATTAAAGCAGTCAGAAGAAAACTCACTTAGGCAGCCTGACATTATCTTTGCCACATTTCGCCTCCAGGATGTTCAATGCGACTGTTAACACGTTTTACTTGCTACTTGTACCAATAGAGCTAAAGAGGTGTGGAAAGGCTCAGTGCTGTCGTTTATCTAGTGAGTTATGTTGTTTTCCTTTTTGTGAATATTTCAGATACTCCCTGCTTTGATTTTGGACTCCCTGCCATCCTGGGCATCGCTTTTGGAGGATTTCTGATTGGGGTCTTACTTATTGGAGCGCTGTGGTTTATTAAAATCAAAACAGGTAGGCTACTTTTATTTGATAAAACTTGCTGTCATTGTGGGGACTGGCCTTTTCATAAATATTGTAAAATGTGCATTTTTATTTATATCGTTTACTCGCATTGTTCCAACATGGAAACTAGGGTCGGGAATCTTGGGCATGATGTTTCAGTCCAGGAAACCAAATTGCCTCCGTAGAAAGAAACAACACAAATTTTTATTTTAAAATTTGAATCCTGCAATTTTACAATCTAGGGCACATGTGTCAAAGTGGTGGCCCGGGGGCCAAATCTGGCCCGCCACATCATTTTGTCTGGCCCGGGAAAGTAAATTATGAGTGCCGACTTTCTGTTTTAGGATCAAATTAAAATGAAGAGTATAGATGTATATTAAATTTCCTGATTTTCCCCCTTTTAAATCAATAATTGTAATTTTTTAGTCTATTTTTTCAGTGTTTTTAGTTCAAAAATCATTTTGAAAAATCTAAAAATATAGGTATATAAAAAAAGCTAAAATAAACATTGTTTTAGATCTATAAAAAACGGAATATTCAGGGATTTTAATCCAGTTCTTTTAATCCATTTATTTAAAAAAATCTAAATATTATATCTAAAATGGTCTGGCCCACGTGAAATCAAGTTGACGTTAAAGCGGCCCGCGAACCAACCCGAGTCTGACACCCTTGATCTAGAGTTTAATTCTCGTAATATTTTGTTGACTGGATGTCAAGGACAATTCTAGCTCCGGCAACTGAAGTCAGATAAATAGGAAAACAGATCTGATTGGTCGCACCTTCGTCGACTTCTCTGCGCCGCTTGAATTCAACGAGAAAAAGCGCCTCACCATGTCGTTTTCCTCAAACCTTTTATGCCAGGCCACCTTTCGACCTTTGCATGCAGAAGCATCACGCGACGATAAAGGGAAAAAAAAAAAAAAACGGCCGGTCGGAACGCAGAAACTCCTATTTACAGCTTGTGGTGGGGTCTAATAACATGTCATTTTGATCGGTTCAGGCTACCTGAGTGGACTGGACATGGCTTCCTCCCTGTCTTCCAGTTGTCCCTGCACGGGAGTAAAGCAGCAGCCCATTTCGTCAAACCCTTCCGCCTCGGAGAACAGCAGCGCGAATGCCAGCATCGGCAGCACCCAGAGCACACCCACTAGTAGCATGGCTTGAGATTAGCGCTTGCCCCCCTTGTAGGCTTAGTTACATTTGAGTTTTTTTCTTTTTTTTCTTCGTAAAGAGCCTCCCGCACCACCCCTTTTTATTTGATTTTATTTTTTTTGGAACTCAAAACTCGTCATCTTTGACATACAAGCCTGGAATTGATGCAATCGGGCTGTTTGTGTTGTCGGCTGGCGGCGGTGTCTAATGGATGGCGTGTGACGCTAACCTCTGCGGTCTCCCTTTAAAGTGCAGCTTCCAGACAGGAAGTTAAAGAGGGCAAGAGGAAAAGAAAAACAAATTGGCTCCCAGCAACAGGAAAAACAAACCCTATCCCCCCCCTAAGGGGGCCTGCAGGAAATTCACCGCATTCCTCCGCCAATTGTGACGGTTGCGATCGCCGACGCAATCAAAGTTTTTACGGCAAGAGATCAAGCAAACGGCAGGCGTGAACAAAAAAAAAGCTCACTGGCCACGTCCAAACGGTTAGTGACATACCTTAAACGTTCCCCGACAGGGGTACCTGTCTCTATATTTGTCGACGTCGCCCCTTACGACGTATGCGCAGCTAGGAAAAAAATAAAATAAACAAATCCCGATGAAACAAAAAGACCAGCATGAAATTCAGTATTTATTTATACTAGCCGCATCCTGTTTGTTTGTTATACTTAGCATTCATCTCCATATTTTTACCTGACCAGTACTGCATTTTTTTTGCTAATCGAGAGACGAGAGATGACGCAAATAGACAGACGTAAAAAAACATTTTGTAACTGTTTGTGTCCAAACGTTCAGCAAAATGTTTAAAACCTTCCGAATTTGAGAATCATTTCTAATGTAGATTAGCAGTTTGGTTGCAAAATTCTAGACAATGGAGAAAAATTTGTGCTCTTTAAAAAATAAAACTAAATTTTCCAAATTGTAATTATGATTCAAAAACTGGCTACGTGCTTTCAAATAGCAAGGCATCTTAAAACTGACCAGCGCTGTTCTCATTTCCATATTTCAAGTTAGACTTTTGGACAATTTACCGCAAAAACCAACAGCTCTTATTTCAACGTACCAATAGAGAAATGCCCAATGTAAAAATTTTCTATTAGCTTTTCCAGACCAATAATAAAACATTTAAAATGTTCTAAATCTAAAAAAAAATCCTCTGTCTCCACATGTCCTCTTGCCTTTTTTGCTGCCATTGATGCCAATTGATGTATTTCAACTGCCTCTCTCAGTTAAAAAATATTTTCCGTCTATTACATGAATGATAGCAAACAAAATAATGACAATTATTCAATCAATTAATAATAATTAGCCGTCTATTAATGCCAGCAAAAAAAGTTAATGATAGATTTGATGCTAACAAGTAAAAGATGGGAGAAAATACATACAGATGCGGGGTTAAAATTCATACACAAATGGCTCACTGCTTTCAAACAGTTAGCCTAGTTAAAATCACTCTGAAAGAGGTAGTCGTCTCCATATTTCCCATCACCACCGCTAGCAGCTTTAATATTCACTACTACCGCCAACATAAATGATAAACCATTCACTGAAGACCGACTGCAGCAGCCAATTACAGTTTTAGGAAATGTAGCAATTGTCAGATGGCACAACTGTTTCTCAACGTCAATAAAACGTTGAACCAAGTCAGCTCCTGGACACAAGCTGCAAAATGGACTACCTTTTTTTTTAAAACCCCAAATTCTGTGTTTCAAAAATGTATATTGTAATTAATGTAAAAAAATATATCTTTGCATGTCTTCCATTCATGCAATAGCAGGCAGTGAATTCTAGCTGGTTTCTTTTATCAATTCACTGTCCTTGATTTGTAATTCAAACGATGTTTTCCATAGCAACACTGCGTTTTGTGGCTCTCCAATGAGAGGAACGTATTTCTTCCTGTGTTTGTCCTCTACTCGAAAGGCCTTAGTATGTGTTTTTCCCCAAAATGAAAATATTCTACCTTTCTCGGAAGAACAAAAACATCTAAAGCCATCCGCTAAAGTAAAATCTGTTTTTCTTTGTGGTCTCTGGAAAGACAGTATATATATTAAATATAATTTTCCTCCTTTTCACTAAATGGAAAGCATTAAATCATTAGATATTCTAAGAACATATTCAGTCATATATAGGAAGAAAAGTCTTATTTTTAAAGAAAATTTAAGAATGTCATTTCATTTTCCAGAGCAACATAACGCAAACTTAAATTGCCTATCAAAAATGGGAAAAACAGACAAATTTATTGTTTTTTCCCAAAGAGACTATAATTTTTTTTCTTGTTTTTCCAAAGGCGTCATATTTTTTTACTAAAATTTTAGTTTTTCTTAAATATGACTTCCATTTTTCCCCCATTGGACGGTGTGGATAGGTTAAGTATTCTTGTCATTCATACGCAAGCTATGAAGCGCCGTCATAATTGTGTTTTTTTGTGCTTCTGTTCTGTTTTTTTATGAAATGTGGATCAAAGAGGGCCAGTACTAATCACCACTTGAGTATTTGTGCAATATCTATGGGGGCGACGACACACTGTTGTAGCTTCCTTTGTAATATTTTATGATAATTTTTAACATCATTTTAATCGTGCTGCTGATAATGTCATCACATCCTGTATCATTATGTTCGTCACAATATCCCCAAAACCTTGTATGTTATGTTTATCTTGTTTTGTGCAACTTGACGATCACTACTATTTTCCAGTTTGAAGAATTGGGACCAACCCTCAAAGAAGGAACTTGGCAAATGCACAATCAGTTGTTTTGTATAGTTTTCTGTTCAAGTTACTGTATACATTTGACTGACATTTATTAAGACATTATTCAATGGACTGTTTTATGTTGTCTGTGAAGAAATACCCTTTTTTAAAGAAAAAAAAAGAAAATTACCCAAATAATAAAATGATTATGACTTTATTAAATAAACATCATTCTTTAAAACAAAGTTAGGAGTGCCAATGACAACACTCCCATACGTTAAATATGATTTTATTTACTGTGCACTTTTGCTCTGCACAGGATGCCGTTCTTGGTGTTTCGTGGGTATTAAGTACCACCAGATGGTGCTATTTCTTAGTCTTATACGCTGGCCAAAGATAGTGTCAAGTTGCCAACCTAACCTAGAGCCATAGACAGAGATTTATACCATTTTCATTTCCACTTGAACATGCATTTCCACCATGCTAGAAAGTACATACTACACCCAAAATAGTGTTTATTTAATATCACAATGGGCATTTTTAGACTTCTGAATAAAATGGACCGTCGATGCAATGTTTCTTTAACCTTTTCTCATCACGCGCCATCTAAATGACTGATTTTCTCCTCATTTTTATTTATTTTTAACAAATTGAAACTGAAATTATACCAGGATTTGATTCATAAACACAATTGACACTAGTCATCAATGGTTACAGCATTAATACAAAATAATCTTACTGTTATTTTCAAAATAAATACACATCACAACAAAGTATATTGTTTTTGTTTTGTTTTGAAAAGACTTCTGGAGCAAAACATCATATATTCTTATTTAAAAAAATACAATTGCTAGTTTTATTGATTTCAGTGTTTGATCCAATTCTGATTGCTAAATAAAATCTTACATGCAGAACATAAAGAATTATAAAATCATTTACATGTTATAAAAATATTAGACATGGGGTTCGTAGAATAACAATTATAACTAAAAGTTACAGATGCTGTGCGTCGTTAATTTTCCCGCAAGGAGCAGGATCCGGATGTGACGTCATTGCATCACCTGCACGCCCTACTCTTGATTGATGTAGTGTGGATTTCGCGGAGTTTTTTTTTTGCATCATGTCCACTTGATGTGTCGCAGGCTTTGGTTTCAAAGCCATGGCGAGTGCATTTAGACTTTTTCTAAAACATCAAATCGCTGCTAAATAATAGACAAACAAGAGGGATCATTGATCAGCGACGTTCGTCGACCATGTGCCTTGACCGAAAGTTAACTTGGCACCACCTGTTGGTTGTCGGTGGCCCGAGCGAACGGGAAAACAGGCAAGAAAGAAAGATCCAATGGAAATAAGTAAGATCAGTATTTTATTTTATGTTTAATATTATCAATGCCACATGTTTTGATGTTCTTCATTTTTTGTTGTTGAGTGGTTATTGTGTTTTTACTTTGGAATGTTTGGTCCACATGGCAATGATGATGCTGATCAAGCGTGATTAATCACGTCGTGTCTTTAACCCGTTGGCTGCCTGATGCTTGGGTGATTTATGCTTCCTGAAAATTGGATTTTACTTATAGGAAGGATCTTTTTCCTTCTGATGCATTAGTTTCTGATCTTTTTGAGACCATTTCCCATCCAAATACACCAATATTTCCTTTCTAATATAATTCATATATTCATTTTGAGTATTATGTCTTGAAAAATGAAAACCTTTTGTACTTAGAAAGCCAAAAATATCCAGTAAAATGTTTGTCTGCACCTGCCTTTTGTTTACATCCTAACAATTGTTTTGTGCAGGGTGATTATTAACCGCTTAACATAATAAATATTGTTTTCGTATATTTATTGGCTTAATATAGTCAAATACGTAATAGTTTAGAATAACAGTTCATATGGAGGATGTTGTGCTGAGAAGAATTAAACCAAGCAAGTTACCCAGGGCATGATAACTGTTTTAAATTAAGCAGACATTTATTTTGTTTTTTTTCTTTTAATTAAAAGACCTTGATCATTTTTGATTTTCTACGTGCTTATGCCACTCAAACATGCACTTAATTAATTCTAGGTTAAGTCAAATAATTAAAAAAAACTAAAAGGAGGTTATCAGCAACAAGGTGTCGTTTATTTTTTGTTTGTTTTTTCATGGAGTTGGCAACTCTATGTACGCATCGGGTGAAAAAAATGTTTCCTGTATATATGTGTGGGTGAGCTTTTCTTAGTTATATTGGTCATCTGTTTGAACCCTTGGTAAATATGCATGATTTCGTTTCACACTAGAGTTCTTGGGTAGGATGTTTATTGATGTCAGCTAGTCCAGTTTGTCCTATGAGACCAGCGCCCATACTTATAGATAGACTATCCCGGCGGGATATTTGAGTTGAGAGATTAATAAAAAAAACATCCAGTGTTGCCCAGTATCGTCCAGTGAGTCAGCCTCAGGGTTGTCTCTGTTGCCATTTTCTCATTCTTAATCTTCCTGATCCTCCAAATACTCCTCAAACCTATAAGGCTGTATGCCACAGGCCTCCCCTGAATCAGTAATGTCATAGGAGAGAGCCACACTTGAAGCAAAATCGCTGAAAACGTCTTCCTCCCTCATCCGACCCACTTCTATCCGTAAGGTCATCACCGGCCGGCTTGGGTGGGCATGGATTCTGTCAGCTATACCAAATTTTATGGACAATAAGTCGCACTGTTTTTCCTTGTTTGTCACTACCTGTGACCAATACTCGAGTGCGAATTATGTTTTTTTCCTTTCCTCTGACTGCTGAAAGCCTGTTTTTTTAGGCTATAGTTATCCCCCAAAACTGTTAAAATTACATTAACAGGTGCCTATTTTGCCTTCAATTTCCTTCAATTGAACTATTTTGACTTTAAAGTACGCTTGTGCTTGTTTTCAGATCAAATAAAAAACAAATGCCTTCCCTAAAATGCGACTTATACTCTCCAGCGTGATTTAGATCTACTTTTTCCTCTTCATTGACCATTTGTTTTTGGCTCGTGCGACTCATAGTCCAAAAAATATGGCATCTATGTACAGGGTGACCCGAAAAGATGCGTACCCATATTTTATTCGATAAAAAAATCCATTTTTTAACGAATGTCTTTTCTGTTGCAGGATGGTTGATCGTTTTCAGCTATAGTTGTGTAAAAGTGTGTAAAAGTGATTGACAACTTTGTCAAACGAGTACAGGTTTGCTTGCAACGGAATGGTGGACATTTGGAACACATCTTGGGAAAGCCATAAATTGACTAAAAATTGACAGAAATAGCTGAAACTCTGGTGAATGGTCTTCCATAAACTGAATAATGTGTGGTTGTAATTTGAAATAAATAGCTTTTTAATCAAAGTCGCAATTGAAATTTTCATGGGTACGCATCTTTTTGGGTCACCCTGTATATGCAGCTTTGTCTATGTATTACAAATAAATGATAAGATGTTTTGCTAGAAGACATTGTGTACTGCTATTTCACTAATACCGAACTAAGGGTGCATCATACAGATGAGTAAAAATGGATGAAAAAGCCTTTTTTGAGGACCTATGCGGTGTGGCCCACGGGCTGTAGTTTTTCAACAACGATTATTGCTGCTCATGTCTGTCAGTTTATTGTGAGTGCTGTATTTTTTTTTAAAGTCAACGTGACTGATAGGCCTTCTCCTCCTGTGCTGAGGAAGATATGGAAATAGGTTGCAGGTACAACACACGCCCGCGCACACGTGAATGAAGAAAGCGGTAAGTGCAACTGGAGATAAACCAGCGACTGGCTGCAAAGTCGAAGGCGGCTTCGTGTGCTGAATGCCGAGGTCGCCTTGTAAACAAAGCCGCTGCTATTTAGCTGCAGTTGGCTTAATGAAATTGAATGATGGGGCGTGGGGGAGACATGGAGGTCTTTGTGCGCCGTGGAGGTGGATTGGTCATGGTGGATTGAGAGCGCTGGACTGGGCAGATAAATGTACTACTGGCCATGTGAGCAATTACAAAAGCAGTGAAGATAAGGTTCATTCAAGCCTACTGCAAAGTTCACATGAGATGGCTGATGCTTTCTTCTATTTGCGTATGTGGAGTAAGTTGTTACCTCTGAGTATTAACAAATCTAATTAAAATACAAAAATGAACGAGTCAGAGAATGGGGGTTTTGATAACATTATTTTCAAATGAGCTGTAAAATGTCCAAAATTAACATTTTGAATTAAAAAAAACACTTTGTATATGTTTTGTATATATATACTCTGCCTACCATTGACAGCATTTGAAGTTCAATCTATATTGAGTTTCTAGTCAAAATGAATTGGTCGTCTAACACCATCAATGGCATTGAAACATGAGAATTCACAGCCCGGGCTTTCGGTTTAACATAATTGGGCGTCTATTGTTTTCTGCTATTTCAAATGAGCTTATCAAGAGTACTTTGAACTTTTTCCACGCTTGATACCTTTTCTAATTATAGTTGCCAATATGTATCATCTCAAAGTATTTCTCTTTTATCAATTTTAATTGTTTGTTTTTGTTCCAATTTTACTCCTTAGATCATATAAAGATATAATAATCATTATTCTTATTAATAAATCCATATATCTCCAATTATACATTAAAGCAAAAATAGTCTTGCCTTTTTAAGGTTTCAAAATGAATCGATGATTAATCAACACATCCGACCTGCCACAGGTTCCAACATTTAAGCAACAAGAGCGGCCATGTTATGTTTCCAAACGGCAACCATGTATTGACTTTGTGTCAGCCGACCCACTTGGCCTTTTATTTTTGGTGGGAATGGCCTGTCATGGTGTGAAAGGAGATGGACAGCGGGTCCGGGGAACAGGATTTCACTCAGGGAAGATGGCCGACGAAAGGTCACGGTGTATAAAAGCCTTTTAATCCCACCACCTTGGGTCCCGTGCCCGGGGAATATCAAAGTTCCACCAATCTCTAAAATAGCTGGGGGATTGATGGGAAAGAAAGGGTGGCTCGTTTGGTGGGCCGAAACAGCCAAAAGGTTAGAAGCAGCTCTGGTGTTTGTTTTCTCTCTCACACATACACACACTTTGTTTGGAGATAAGAGATGAAACGCGGCCGCTTGCAGTTTAAGGCTTAGTGGCGTTAGCATTTCCGCCATACACAACTGCACTGTTGTTATTTTTGCATCACGGGGAGCAGGACAATTGTCTTTGTCGTCGCCAAAATCCAAAAAAAGCCTTTTTTTCTCTTTTGCTGCTCTGGAAAAACACACACATACACACACAATCATCATCTTTTGCATTGTTCAATGTCACATTTACTGTAGCTGTAAAAGTGATGCAGAAAATCCCCTCCAATTTCGGCAGACCATCTGTCAGCGCACCTTCTTCGACCCTTAACACACTTGGTTGCCTTTAAAGGCTCCCGCTTTGGACCCAAACAAACCACTCCTTGCCCAAACCAACACTCCCAAAGTCAACAATTGGGGAAAGCAAAAAGCTATTACCTTGAAAAGGGGAACAGCACAGCTGAAGAGGCTGTCGAGAATAGCAAATAATGTTTAGAGCCAGGTCTTAAGCACACTTTTGTCCATGAATCGTTGTTTAGCTTTTGGATGCTTTTAATGGGTGAAATTTGAATCTAGATGTAAAACTTTCATATTGGCTGGCATTGATAACTTGATTTTAACAAGAATTTAAATGGATTAGAGGTAAGATTTTTCATATTGTTGTCATTATACATACTAGCTAAAATGTAGTATGTAAAAATGAAAACCCATCCATCCGTTGGTTATCTAAATGAGTACTTCATGTTAAATCATTGGCTGCTGTGACATCATTGAGGACTGCAGTATTGGATGGAAAACAGACAGGTGAAAATCTTGTTTTTTTTCCCAACTTGCTTCAATTTGTCATACTATGAAATTCTATCCATGAACTGAACCTGCCCCTGAATTCTATATAGCTGAAATAAGACTTCCCTAGACCTTTACATTTCCTACCCGATCATCTCTTGGGACACAAGCGCATACAAAGGTGTGTCAGATGTGATATCATGACATAATCTCAGATAGGCTACGCTTCTCGCTGACCTTTTTCTTGCACAGGAATACTTTTCCAGGAGGCACTTTTCAGAATTAATAGATTTCTCTGTTCTACCGAGAGGGATTAAGTGACTTAACAGGATCCATGTGCCCCCTCCCCGAAAAAGAAGTCAAAACGTGCCAAGAGAGCGATGGCCTAAGCGGGGTCTAATAAGAACTCACGAGGTAATTAAATGCAGCGAGTTACTCGATTCGTTTTCAAAAGCAGAATTGCGGCGTGAAGGTTGATGGAGGATGGCGGGGAGCGAGTCGAGCTTAAAAGAGGATGAGTCTGCGGCGCCATTAATCAAAGATGGCAGCACTCATCAAGAGCTCGTAACGTACGAGGGTGTAAGTCAGAGGTTTTGGCAGGTGTTCGGGTCTTTGTTTCCAGAAAAAGTGCCATTCATCTTTCTCAAAGCTCATTTTTTAACTATTCATTAGTCTGAGCCAGCTGTTGGTGTCTGGACGCACCCCGAGAGATGGCTAATTATTGTGAAGTGTGGAAAGTATCCTGACCTCTGTAAGTAGTCAGGGTGAGAAGGCAGGAAAGGACGAAGCTGGGTTAGGGTTTTGTAGTGGCTTTGGGTTCAGTGTTAGGCAGTGGTCAGTTCCAATTTTTTTAACGAAGGTTGAGTAGGATTCATTTAGGCTGTCATTGATGGCTAAAGATGTCTAATCCGTTTGAATTGGGCAGACTGGCAAGTATGAACATCTAATTCTACGATGCTTTACGGAAAAATGTCATGGATTCTTCAGTTCATAAATAACTCATTGTCTGCCATAATGGAGCCAGACGTCCAATCTGTTTGAACTGAGAAAGCTGACGGTAGAGATGTCCCGATCCGATAAGCTTTATCGATATCGGCGCCAGATAAGGCTATTTTTGGAGAATGGGATTTGGTGGCAAGATCGGATACGATCCAGTAGTCTGGTTTTAGTACCATGGCGCTTTTTGATTGCTGTGATTCTAATCACTAGGCAAATATGCCAGGCTCTTTAGAAAGTAATTATAATAACAAAGCATCATGTAATATTTGTAGGCAGAGCATTTCTTGAGGATGTACAGGCAGAAAAAGTGCCACATGCTCGGATGTCTATAACCGGTAATGGCAATAAAAGATTTAAAGATAATTTTCCTGACAAATACCGAGACACCTGGCAAGTTCGTTTGATAACGACCGAAACAATACGTCTCTTTAAATTGTAGCGAAATGGAAGCACAGCAGGGATCAATACTTCAATTATGTTAACCAATCTAGTAAATGCTTTTTGCGGGAAAGATACATTCTACAAACGAATAATGATTGCTAAGTTGATTCATCTTAATAGCATCACGTCGCATTATTGCGCCGAATCATGAAAAAGCATGAACATTAACGCTTTAAATGTGCAAATTGTGCTTGTAGTGTTTTTTCATCACATTAAACCGTAGTGTAATTTGTCCTTGCTATTATTCTGGCTTCTCAGGCGTCTATGTTACCGTTGTGATGTCCCGAGGGGGTGTGCGAGGAACTGTCATCCAATTTAAGGCAAAATGTGATTTCACTAAAAGGCCGCCGTCATTTAAATCGGTCTTTGAATGAGGAATCGCCAAGACGCATCTCTGCTAATGCAAGTTTTGTTTGGGATTCATTTACGTGGCTGTTAGTGCATTGCTATGTGATTAACTCCTCCCGTGCCGTTGGCGAGGATAGACGCCCAAATTAAAACGCTTCAAATTATAATGTATAATTAGTAGAGACGCCCACATACCAGTGGCGGGCCGTCTGGGCCTTCAAGGCCTTCTCTGCTGGCCTAAGAAATATCTGAATCATTTTAATATTTTGTCCATCAATACTTATGAAATAATTCCAAATTGTCTGTTATCTTCCTTTCATTGCTTTTCCCCCTGGTTGCACTGCTTCCAGATGTGTGTTTTCATATTGAAGCATTTACCAATCACATTTCAGCCATTATTTGTTACCAGGGTCAGAAATCTGCCTCAAGGCCTTCACAATCGGTTCTGCTGGCTCTGCCGCTTTAAACAAGCGTCGATAAGACTGTTGCTTTAACCAATCAGAATTTGAGTTGGCAACACCACAATGCATTGACGCAGGCGGAGGGATACGTCATTGCCTTCTCGCAAGCGTAGGGATACGTCATCGCTTTCACCAACTATGAGGCTAGTCATTAGCCAGAGCTACCAAACTGTATTTGGAGCGGGCTGCACAAGCAAATATATTGTTGTGTTGATTTAAAGCCATTTTCAAGACGGACTATGCCAGAAATACGACAGGACAGGCTCGACTTTCAGCATTAGCTTTGATGGCGATATAAAAGAAGGAAGAAAGAAAGGAGGATGGATATTGTATACAGTTAAAAAGGATTTTTGGTGAGTAAAATATGGCTATATTCCTAAATAATATTTCAATTGTGGGCCAAGTTCTGAAATCTGAAAAGCTCCAGTGTTTTTAGTTAATCACTAAATGCTGCTAGGAAGTGGATTTTACCCCATTTTAGTGCAATTTTTGCTGTTTCACGAATGGACGTATCGACGTTCATCGCTGTCTTTTTCCCGGGGAAATGATACTCCGGGCCCGGTTCTGATGTCTAAAAAGCTCCAGTATTTGTACTTAATCAATAAATGCTGTTTTCGGCTGGATTTTACCCCATTTTCGGGCAATGTTTGCCTGTACGCCATTGACGTTCATCGCTGTCTTTTCCCGGGAAAATCACCCCCCGGCCCGGTTGTAATGTCTGAAAAGCTCCAGTATTTGTATTTAATCATTAAATGCTGCTAGGAACTGGATTTTACCCGTTGAAGGCGCTAAGAGAAAATGCACGGACCGCCACTGCCACATACGTATATAAAGATTGTAAATCATATAAATTTTAAAGGAATCGTTGGAGCATGCGGCCTTTGAGGATGCAGAGACAATTTCAATATTACCTGACGTGGGGAGCTTTGCAAAGTTACCCACAATAAAGCTCTTAGTGGTCTCCAACATATTAAAACATTCGCAGGCTAAAATTAAATTAGACTCTCTCATATCTTCATGGCTGGCACCAACATTTTTCTTCTTTTTTTTATCAAACGTAACCTTTTCAAGAAGACAAAGCCACATCTTCAGAAAAAAAATGCAGTCAGGCTTAAATTAATTAAAAGCAAAAGGGCAAATTATTTTTTTATGTATGTCACTTTTGCTGTCATGCTTTGCATTGGCGGAGGCAAGACATGTCACGATGTCTACGTGTTGCTTGCCATGAGAGTTAAGGACCTTTAAGTGTCGTGGGAGCTGAGATTTCAACAGATTTTCCACTGTACTGGCCAACATGAATGGAGAATTAAGCTCTATCCTATTCTTAGCCTTCCAAAACTGAATTCTGTGCGTCTTCTTATCTTGTGTTTCTCAGATGCAAGAACGAAAAAAAAAGATTCTCCAAGTGGAATGACAAATATCAACTCAAAGACTGCCATCAACACCAAGTACAAGAATCAATACAAGGTGAGATCATTATTCAAGTTCATGTTAACCCAAAAACCTCCACAAGAATCAGAAGAATTCCAATTTTTAGTCTGATACCCCTGAGCTAACATATAATGTGAATGACATCAACAGGCTAGTTGAATTCAGCATCTTACAGGAATTATAAATCTCAAAATGAATATTTACACGAGAGTTCATCTTAATATTTGATTCCATTTTGAATTATTGTTCCCATGAATCGTAGAACGGTTTCAATTCATTGTCTGCACTTGATAGCATTTTGCATCTAATCTTACTACATTTGTACGTTCACATTGGACACATGAATGAATGCAAACCAACTAATTGATTAGCAAATGAATCCCTAACTGTTTAGATATTTATGAGAAATTATTTTCATTTTTATGAATTTATTTACATTTCTAATAAAATAACAAAATGGGAGAACTGTAAATATTCTCTATATTTTTAAATCAAAAAAGGAAATACTATTAAATATAATTATTTATTTGTTTTAATTCATATTTTTAAACTAAAAACAAGAGGAGGAAACAGTACACAATCTTTTGTATTCTTTTTGAAATACAAAAATACACTTCATTCATTCATTTTTCATTCATTGACAACTACAGACTACATTATTTCAGTGAAAAACATTAAATCGATGCACATGATATTTTAGCGGGCCCCACCAATTTGCCAACTGTCCCCCATAACAGCATGAGGCTAATGGAAAATACCAATGGCACCTACAACAAACTAACCTTGGCTGTCATTGGCGGCAATGCAAGTCCAATCCAATTTGACCCTAGTTCAAATTTTTTGTTTTGGTGAAAAAATAACGACTGGCTTATTTCAATACGTTTTCGATAGGAGATAACAGCAAACTGAGCGAAAGTTTCATGACTAATTGTGGTTGTGTGCGAGTACAAAGTCAATGTAAAACGATGGAGCAAACTTCTTAATGTGCTTGACGGGCCATTAAGAAGAAGGAAGGACATCTGACTGGGCGCTGTTGCAGTCCATCGACAGTTGTATTTGACTGGAAAGGTCAGAGGATACGATGTGATGGGACACCTGCTGAAGCGTAATCATTAATTGGCCTGCTGTCCTGTCAGCGGTCTCCGCCTGGCTTTACCAAGCGTGGGTGTGACGCTAGGGATGGGGGAGTCAGAAAAGGCGTGTCATGTTTTCCAAGACATTATTATAAGCTCTTTCCGCACAACTTTAGAAAAAAAAAAGTGCTAACTCCTAGCTTTATACCACCACAGTGGTCGTTAGTAAGACATGTGACCTTTTTAAGGAGGACGGATTGCATTCCACAGCGTTGAAAAACATCCAATTTAACTTTTTGTGAGACATTTCCAAGACAGGCATCTGTCATCAAGGGCACCGGCCGGTTGGCCCTGTCGCAATATGAATGGTACAACATAACGAGACATTGCTTGTCAAAGAATAAAAATAAATAAGCTGCAAACTGTCGCATTTTGGTTCAAGATATTTCTTAAATACTAGACGCTTGACCGAACCGTTTATGGACAAACAGATTAACACGTCAAATTTCAATGATTCTCCAAAAATATTCAATGCACTGACATTTTAAAAATAAACAATCACATTGTAACTGAGAGACATTAAATCATGTGATGTCCATTCCATTTAAAGTGGGAGAACAATTCAAATGGATTGGACGTCTAATAGTGATAAACTCATTCACATAGATGAAATGTAGTTTTTAATGAGCCACATGATTGGACATCCATCATTGCCAATGGCAATGAATGAGCAACCCAAAGTCGCATCGATTTGCTACTTGCAAACTTTTTCTTACGTAGCGTTTTTTACTTCCGCAATACTTCGAGTTGCTGAGAAATAAAGTCTTGGATTAGAATCGTGGGTTCTCCCTTTAATGCAAATCATTCTTCTGTCTTGCAGAGGAGAAAAGGTGGGGGGACTAAATTGGATCGAATGTAATTCAGTTCAGCGAGCAGGGAATGAATCGATAATGCTGAGAAATGCTTTTCAGAGGTGCAGGCGGCGAAGAAGTGCCCACCTTCACACGGGGGGCTTTTCTTCTTCTCCTTCTCAACTCGAGCCTCCATGCTGATGCATTTCCAACAAGTTAATCAAGTCTCACTATAGCTGCACTTTTGCATTTGACATCTTCACTTCAGAATTTTATTATTTTTTGGGCCTTATTTGCATTTCGGCGAGCTGCTCCAGGTGACCTTTTTATTGACTGTAGTCTCGCACAGTCATTTTTCATGCTGTGCGAACAGAATTGGAATAGTTCTGAGTCCGTGTCGTGTGCAGTGGTACACAACAGGGAAGTCCGTCTAGTATAGGTAGTATATATTTATTTTTTGGCAATATTCCTCAGGAATATTTCATTTATTGTAGCAAAATTGCAATGTGATGGATTGAGCTGTTTTGATTTGGACTTTTAGGCTGTCGCTGGAGTTTTTCTCTTTGTTGTGCAAATGTTTCATTGGTGTAGATCTGAATATGTATTAGTATTTTTTTCATAATATACCTCAGGATTATTTGGTTGTTAACTCTTTTACTGCCATTGGCAGTTATAGACATCAGATCCGTTTTAATCGTAAAATATGGCATTGAGTGATTGTTTCACTGAGGAGCAAGAAGCAATCGAGGAAAGACTGAATATTTTAAGAATTTTATTCTTGTTTCCGTAAAAAAAAAAATAAGTGGAAAATTGGAAATAATCAGTTTTATGTATTTAATTTTTTAAAATACTGGGAAAAAAAACCAACGGAAGCCGATATTTTGCATTAAAATGTTTTTAGTAAACTAAAAAC
The DNA here is from genome assembly GCF_051989625.1 of Stigmatopora argus. Taxonomy (NCBI): domain Eukaryota; kingdom Metazoa; phylum Chordata; class Actinopteri; order Syngnathiformes; family Syngnathidae; genus Stigmatopora; species Stigmatopora argus. Next base: position 7,474,604 of record NC_135402.1, read on the forward strand.
TAAATATATCCTAAATATTTGTATATAATGGTTACATGCTGTTTTTCTTTAAATATATTCCGCCACTTGAAGTAGAGAATTTGTGCTTGACTACCAATTTCGTCATATGCAGTTTCTAGGTATGATGACAAGTAGGCTTTTTGTCGAGTCAATGATGATGACAAAGCCTATGTCTGATTATTATTATATCTTTAATCTTCATTTGATTTTTATCACAAAACATGAAGATTCATTTTCGTGGGCCACACAATGTGACGTCGCGGGCCGGATCTGGTTCCTGAGCCGCCGCTTTGACACCTGTGTCTTATCATTTGGCTGAGCCTTTGTCTCATTGCAGTGCAGAGAACTGCCCGTGCAGGGGAAATCCAATGTGTACAGTATAGAGATACCAGGAAAGCACGGATCCATTAGGGGGACATTAGCATTTTGTTTGAACAGTCGCTGGCTGCGTCCCCGCTTGTTCCAAGATGAAGGTTAGCGGGGGCCGGGCGGTGAAGAGGTGGGGGACGCCCAGTCAAATAGACGAAGTGATGCACCAAGTAAAGGGTGGAGAAGGAGATGGAGAGGGAGGCACAAAAATGCGCTTTTCATCTTGTGACAGTGATGAGAGAGGAGCTGAAGGTGCGCCACGGGCAAATATGATATCTGGGTTTATTTGTTTGTTTCTTGGGGGGAGGAAAACACACAACAGTCTCATAGATACCCTGTGTTAATTGTAGGAGATAAGGCTCTAAATAAGGCTTCCATTAAGTGATATGAACTTGAAATTACAACCCATGTAATTAAATCCACTGTAAAGCGCAGCAATTAAGTCATAATAGTCAACTTGCAATTAAAATAACCCAGCTGCCTACTAGGTAAGAGTCGTTTTACATTTTCGGATGTGTTTACAGTAAAGAGTAATTAGCCAATTGTGCTAAGTGCTCATCTGGGGGAAACGAATCAATCATTCTGACAGAAAGGGTACAGATTTTAAATGTGACAAAGACAAATTAATTCTGATATGACATATTTTAGCTGCCCTGAGACTGGATTTATTGCTAATAATGACATATTTGGTCCCACTCACCAACAAGATTGTCAATTTCTGCTAATCAAACTTTGCAAAATGTATACATTCCAAATCAAATGATGTAGGGAGATCGTGTAAAACAGATGAAACACATAATTATTATAAAATAAAATGGGAAATGTCTACTCTTTTCCCCTTTTATTTGTCAATTAAAAAAGTAGAATATTTACTGTTTGTATTTTTCAAATCAAAAAGAAAAAAATATTTTGTTTTCTCTTTTTATTAACAAACAAAATACATCAATGTTATTAATTAAATTAAAAATGCAAGAAATTATTTCCTCAAAAGTAGGCATTGGACAAATTTTGCTGTCTACAAATGATTTGACTATCTGAAAATCTGTTAATTCATCGATTAATTATGGCTGCTTATAGTGGGCAGACATTACGACCCCTGAATGAAAAACGAATTAGAACGTGGCCTGTGACAAAAATGAGGAAGAAAAAGTTTGACATGTCCCAATTGTACTAATAGACGTCCAAAGATCTTCCTGTTGCACGTAGGAGTTTTAACATCGATTATTGTAGATGAAGCAAGGACATTTGTGAACCGAGCACAAGAGTGAAATAGCCGTTTTTATTACATGTCGCTTAAGGGTCTGAAAGTGACGGTCATTCAGTGTTCTTTGACGCTTGTGTGCAGAGATGTGTCTTGGTTCTTTTAATGTTGTGAATTGTAGTTAATGAAATCCTTGAATTTTCAAACTTTGGACTTTTCTCATACAGCTATTCACATAATGGTTATCGAACGTGGTCAATGTAACTGACGTTAATAGCAATCACATTGCTTTTTTCATACATTGCTGTAAAAAGAATACCTTTTCGCTATTAGAGATCGAATCCATTCAAACTGGGACACCTGATGGTGAATGAACATTTGCTTTTGTGACCAACCTCTATCTCTGTCCAAACGAAGATACCATTTTATAATCCATTACCCTTTCGTGAGTATTGCACGTCCGTTTGCTGCCTTTCCCAATCTCAATAGTTTTGGATGCCTGTCGAAATGATTCAAATTCAAATAAGTTTGAAAAGATTCATCAAGTGTCCAGCATAAAAGAGTGGATGGGATTTTAATGAGCCTGTGCAACACAGGTGGCGGTGACCACAATTACAAATGGTTGTAAGGTACTGATGTTTAGATGGGAAGCTTTGTGAAGCTTCTGAATAAGAAAGCCCAAGCCTGTGTCTCAGGGGTGCACCATTAATGCTTCTCACGAATCCTTCACAACAATAGACGGGGCTGACGGACTGTGTTATTTGGAGTAAATCCACCGCCTGATTACATGGTGGCAAAAAGTGAAGCATACAAAATGCCGTGGGGCCGAAGGGTGAAATGTCTTTTGACCACCGCCAAGTTTTGAAGAATGAAAAGGTAATACAGTGGTACCTCGACATACGACCGTAATCCGTTTCCGAGACTGAGATCGTATGTCGAGCTTTTCATAACTCGAGCGAACGTTTCCCATTGGAATGAACTGAAAACAAATTAATCCGTTCCAACCCTCTGAAAAAACACCAAAAACAGGATATTGTATTGGAAAAAAATGTTTGATTTCTTCTAATTCGCCATATATTGACAAAGTAATAAATAACGAGTGGTTTAATAGTAATAAAATGAGTTTAATAGAAGTAAAATTAGACGCATTTCGCCGGGGATATAGACAGCGATGTACACACTGAATAATTCGATCGAAATTTCCGTCGTAACACGAGCATGTTGTATGACGAGCATGTTGTATCACGAGGTACCACTGTACGGACATATCGGACAAGAAGCTAAGGGAGAAACGCTGTCAGCGAAACGTATGCTTCACTTTGGAGCTTCTGTCTATCGTTATGTTAGCGAGGCTCACATAATGTACATATAATGTTGCTCTATGCTCGCCATGACATTCTTGGCATATGTCAAAAATAAAAGAGGTCCAAATGGCAACCCTCAAAAGTCCTGAATGACATCATTAAAATATTTGCCGAGACAGCCAGATGGAGAAGGTCACGGCTTTTGACTACAACGGCACGGCGCTAATAGAGTTTTAGAATCCCAAACAAACAAAAGAAATAATAAATACAAAGTAAAAAAAAAGGTCAGCCTTTTGTTTCCCGGCCAGGCCAGAGCTCTTTTGAAGAGAGCAATTATGACATCAGCTGCCGGCGTGAACCTGACTTATTTCTCCTGCGAGACGGCTCGCCCCGCATGACTCGTATTTCGCTTCGCTCCAATTTGCCATCGTTGTGTCCTTGCGCACTGTTTTCCGGGCTTCTTTATTACGACGGATGCGGTTCCCCCTTCCAAAAGCTAATTACGTTAATAGCCAGGGATGAACAGATAAATGAGGAGGCGCATGTGCTGTTTGATGATACGAAAATCCCGATCGCTGCTAAGGGGCGCATGTAACGCTGGTTAACTCTTTGAGGAAAAGATAGGAATGGATATTTGATATTTTATGGGAAAAAAGGGAAAAACAACAACAAAAATAACAGCTGCAATGGCATTGAAACAGGATCACTCAATGCCAGCTTCCCCTTTCAACTAAATGTGATGCCAATAGCCGTCTATGGTAGATCGGGACAACTCTAATTTACATTTAATGAAGTAAACATGCATGACTGACATGGATTCGGGGTACATGGTCGATTGGTCGCCGGTCTTTTGGTCGCCGGTCTTTTGGTCGCCCGGAAGGTTATTGATAATTACCATTTAAATCGTTGCTAAATACAAACTGCCAATTACTATTTAGTCATACTTAATGCCCGGACTTTTATTGTTTTTTGTTGGAGAACTTGTTAAGACCCTGACTGACGTAGCTTCTTAAAGGGACAACGCATGTACATACAAACTCTTATACACTCACACGTTGGCTCAGTGAAACTGCTCATGGCCATTGTTGGCTTTTATTGATCCGTAGACCGTGTTGTTTTACCTCGTTTTATTGCCGGTCTTTTGGTCGCCGGTCTTTTGATCGCCCGTTGTCACGGTCCGGGCGACCAAAAGACCGGCGACCAATCGACTGCACCCGGGATTGGGAACGTTTCTGATGTAAGAGTTTGTTCACAAAGCATTTAGAAAATGACTCTCCTCGTCAATGGCAGCCGTTAAGTTAAAACTCGGTTTTGCCATACTAATAACTTTTTTCAAATATCTTATATTCATACCCACCCAGAATATTTTACCATGTAACATTAATGTACACAGCTGTCTCGTATTTTGGATTATCCCAATTTGACGGTATTGACAGGTACTCGAAGATATTCCAAGCTTGTGCGGTAACAGCCGCAGGCGTGCCGGGTCTTGTAACGCTCTACGGGAAGCAGGGCGACTAATGAGGGCACGTTTACACACCTTTGACTGGACCCGCGTGCTCACTCGTGTCCGTGCACCCCGCAGGATGATCAACAAAGTCTCTGTTTGGAGTCTGGTTTGGAGCAGAAATCCAAGGATATGTTGTTGGCCTTCCGTGTTTGGGTTATTGACCCAAGAAAGCCCACTCAATCATGACCGTGGGCCTAGTTCAGCCTGCAGAGCTAGCGAAAATCCCATCGCCACGCTTGTTGCGTGAAAAATTCCCAGGAGGAGACTCAGCTTCCCAACACAAATGCTGGATTTACACAATTTCCCGATGACAGTAATTGCAAAATGCTCGAGGCAGCTCACGGGTGTGCATCACTTAGAAAAGTTCTTTGACAGCACCGGGTTTAATGATGCCCCTCAAGAGCAAACATTTGAGTAAGCACTGAATGGATGAATCGCATCCTGGATGGACATAAAATGAAGAGCACACTCTCGTGTAAATGTTTTTATTTATCTGTCAGGTATATTTAATGGCGCAGTGATAGCTCGCTGACCTGTTCAGCTTGTGTTAATTATCTCCAGGCAGCTTTAATTTCCTCCCGGTGCTGCATAGAATGATTAGATTCATGATTTGTTTGATGAGATATTTATTTCTCGGCCGCACATAAATACGACAGCATGAGGGAAGTGAGAATAATTCAATAATGTGTCCGTTGATAAAATTGTGTACCTGTACTGATTGGGGTTGACTTGATACTTTTTCTGTGGCTCATTTGAAATAAATCATTGTCTCATCTGGTGGGCAACCACACAAGGCTAATTCTGGAGTACATCACATACCAACAAGCAGCATTTCATTCTATTTCAACAACAAAGTTAAGATTTGGGCCAGGATCTTTTGCTGCCCCAAATATACAGCAAATTACATTTTAAATTGAATGCCGGACAAATATTCAGTTTTCTTTTTTTCATTCGTGGCAACAAAAAACCCAAAGGTGACCCTGAGGCAGATTTCTGACACTGGCAACAAAGAATGGCTGAAATGTGATTGGTTAAATGCTTCAATATGAAAACACACTTCTGGAAGCAGTGCAACCAGGGGGAAAGCAATGAAAGGAAGCTAACAGACAATTTGGAATTATTTAATAAGTATTGATGGACAAAATATAATATATGATTCAGATATTTTCTTAGGCCAGCAGAGAAGGCCTTGAAGGCCCTGACGGCCCGCCACTGGTATCCTAGCTTTGTAAAATCTGCCTCGGAACAAGAACCGGAGCCATTTTCATATGTTGCCAAGTATTCTCGCTAGCTAGAACTTCATTTAAATTTGTATTTTATATTGAGTACAAAGTAGAATATGCGTTTACATAAACCGTCTAATGAAGGTGGCTGCAATTGGCCAATATTTTCACTGTCCTCAGGGCGCCTTGTAAAATTCTGCCTGGCAACACTTATTCATTATGTCCAAATGCTTGCCCAGATTTGAGTTCAATTGCTGAAATTCAGCTTTACTCAAAGGATATGCACAATTAGAGAGAAAGTTAATGAGCAAAACACATCAGAAGGCTGATCTCACTTAGAGAGCGCACTTAGTTTTGTATTCATTTCCAACTGCAAAACCAGAAGCACAATTGTCAGCATTCATTAGTAGGCCTTCAATTACTTGTACAGGTGAGCATATGGAGCCAGCCCATGCATGCATTAACCACATGGACGGACATCAGTGAAGTTTTGATGGCACCGGTTCAGCACTTCTGTTGTCCGTCATATCCTCGCTGCTCAAAAGGTTGATGCTGTGAATAGTGAGGGGAAAAGGAGAACTGGCTGTTTGTGATGTTAGAGAGGGAAAGGAAAAAAACAGGTGCAGCTGATCGTATAAAATATTTTTAAAATGACTGTCTAATGGGATCACGCCAGCTGCAGTACCAGCCAAAGAGTCAGTACAGTACGTTTAACACATTAGTATTGCGTTTAAGTAACATTGCACTGCAGTGCATTTGCAATGGACTATGTGATTGTTAATTGTTCTTTTTAAAATGTGCATTGAGAAAAAACTTTAAATATTCTCTACACGCTATTTAAATAGAGCTATTACATTTTCCTAGTTGTTTGATTTACAGCAGCCAAAAAGCACCAAGTTACTGAAAACACACGACAACTTGTCAAAATCCGATACTGTCCAATACCCCAAAAATACCCGTATTGGGTGCCGTTACCAATACTGAGTATCAGATCGGGATATCACTAGTGTGTTGGTAGAACAACTGTTTTCCAGTTTTATAAAGGGAGTCTTCGGGTTTTGATGTCCTCAACCTACGACGTTTGACTTTAAGACGCAAGTGCACCATCTGCCATTTTGTCCCCAGACACTTAATTTCTGTTTAGCTACTGCAAAGTGCTTGTCTGTGTTTGTGTGCTGGGAATATCTTTGCCTTCATAGCAGTATTTCATATTCATAATTGCACTGTTTGTCTGATTGGAGGGAGAAATGGCACGGCGGATGAACTGGTTGCAAATAAACTATCAACCCACCTCTCAATAATGTTAGATAATAATAACGCTATACAGCTTCTATCTATTTTACATTATTTCTACTAAGTACGCTGACCTGCATTCTGACATGAACTTGTTGAGGAAAATTCTAGAAAACAAGAAAACACCTCTCAATAATGTTAGATAATAATAACGCTATACAGCAGGGGTAGGGAACCTATGGCTCGGGAGCCACATGTGGCTCTTTTGATGGGTGCATCTGGCTCTTCGCTAACCTGTGAGAGCTAAAATATGGGAATTGCTGGTGACAGAACTGAGATATTACATCTAGAACTGCTTTAATCTTCATTTTTTTTGGCAGTAGACTCTTCTGGAATGCATCCTCTCATTGATTAGCAACAGTATAAGAATCTTTTTTAAAAATATTCATTTTTTTCCACTTTAAAAGTGGTGAAATTACAAAAAAAAAATGAAAAGGCACTCGTTTACATGTATGTATTTTGACTTTTAAATGCGTAGTATGGCTCACAAAGAATAACATTGGAAAATATGAATTGTTTGTGGCTCTCTTCGTCAAAAAGGTTCCCGACCCCTGCTATACAGCTTCTATCTATTTTACATTATTTCTACTAAGTACGCTGACCTGCATTCTGACATGAACTTGTTGAGGAAAATTCTAGAAAACAAGAAAACATTGAGGGAAAGTTCTTGTCTAACACTTACTGTTGAGGGTTACTAAAGTCCAGTTCTGCACCCAAACTGTAAAGGTCAAGTAGCACCTTTTTAAAAAGGGCACCATTTCCTAATGCCAGGCACCGCACCATAGGACACAATCAGGGACATCTGCCACCGTCACTCTCGTCACCATCACGTAAGCCCTTGTCCGACCCCCAAGGACGAGCGCACTCAATAACTGTCTCTGTCCAGACACGCTAAGCCTGTTCCGCAATCCCTTAAAGCCCTGAACTCTGACATGCTTCAATGCAGGACATGAAGCAGACTCCTCTGGGACATTACATCAAAAGTCTTTTGCCACTCATCACCTGATTAATTGTTTCTTGCGCTTTTCTTTTTTTTTTAAATGGGCACTGGGTTGTCAAGTTGTGCTAAGCTATGTGAGATGTGCTGTCGTAACGACCTTTCCATTTTTTTTAAATTTTAGATCTGTTTGTTTCACTTAGCGCATCTGTTTGTTTCTTTCTTTTCTGCATCCCACGATAAATGTGTCACTTCTTTTCCTCGCGGGGCTATTGTCACTCACTTCCCTCCTATCTTGAGTCCTCCACACAGTGCCGTATTTACCCTTCACAATCCTTCAGCTGGCGATGTCAAATTTGCCTGCGTGAAAGTCCCAGACAGCCTCTTCCACACAGATGTATATGGGATTTTTATCATTTGTTTCAGCCGTTCCCTTTGCCACGCACAAACGGCGACATTAATCAGTGTTATGACAGCGAGACCAGCTGCAGGGATGTGCGCATATGCACCACTCGTGATGTCTATCTGTCTTTTACATTTCATCTATTTTTATTTATTTTTAGTACACAAAAATGTTTCCTCAGTTGAAAAATAAAAAAACTAAACAAAACCAGCCGTCTTTTTCCTGCCTTACTTTTCCCCGTGTCAGACAGTCTTGTAGCCACTTAAGTCAGTCCTTGAAGGGTCTATGCCGTGAAGTTCACAATGTTTCCCTTTGGATTTTTATTGTGTAGTCTTGTAGTGTCAGTTCTAGTGCAGCGCCTGGATCATATGATACATAATTTTTCCTATGATAAGTTATCTTTGTTTACATAGACCTAACCCATTTCCTGGCTTTATTCTGAATAAAAGGGATGCAGGGTAATAAGAAGATAGTCAAGAAGCGTATTTATGCCTCTGAATTCTGAAATGTTGTTTTTTTCTAGCCTTACTTGGAAGTGGGGATATGTTGCTCAGAGATGGCAGCGGTACCTTCAGGGTTATGATATCGCAAAGACCCTGTTTCCCTTATACAACTCTGCATATTCGCCCATCATCATCCGTACTGTTTTGCCTATCCTCCTCATGGGTAAGTTTGTTTTAAAAAAACATTATTTTCATTTCAATAGACTTAATTATTAAATGCCTGTTGAACCATTTTAAGCTCCAAAATACATGTTTTCTAAGTAGAAATAACTGTTGAAGGACAACGTAATATTTTCGAGAGACGATTCTGAAGTACTTCAATTGAGAATGGTGTCAAAAGCAGAAGCAAATCCAGCCGTTACATTGAAAGTAGTCAAAAAAGACACATTGTACGTATTCACTGATGAATGAACTGAGCAATCCATTTGGACTAGGAGGGTTCAAGTGAATTGGGTGGGTGATAAACTAATTTAAAGAGTTTTAACCTAATATTTTAAGAGCTATATGATTGGATGTCTATCACCGACAAAGGCAGCAAATGCAAGTAAATCTTTATTCGAAAACATACACTCTTTTAAAATGAGGTTTTGAGTGTTTGATACTAATTATACTTATAACCTCATACTGTTTCCATGGATACATAAAAAGGGAATATTCAGCCTTGTTCTTGCAGATGATCTTTTCCTTTTACGTATCCTTTCTGTTTGTTTCTTTCGCACCAAAAGATGTTGCACCTTTTGGGTTGTGAGCAAAACAACGTTCACTTGAAGGGGCGCTTGTGTTTCCAAGCTTTACAAGTATTATTCCTTTTTTAAGCGCTTTATCTGGGACTAGACGTCAAAACAGGGCTTGATTCCTTGGAGAGCTCTGCTGGATATGTGACTCCTGCTATCGGCCTTCTTATCATTTCATATGCTTAGTGTAGGACCAGCCAATTTAAAAGATAGCTCTCATCTTTCATTTTTGGCAATATAATTCCAATGTGTATTTTTTTTTTCAAACTCTGTTATCACCAGGCGGTTATAAAGCGTGAGATCCCGGTGTGGGTTCATTCCCAAATGAGCACCTTTTGCGTTATATTGTTATTGTTGGGCTATCTTAAAACTTTAAAGGGCAAGAAACTCTTTTTGGAAATTAAAAAATAATAATCTACTTAACCTTTTTTATGGACAAGGGTCACAGCTATCAGATCTGTGGACGCTAATGAGAGAGGAAGGTTGAAATCGTCAATTTGTTCCTTACTCGGTGATTGGTTTGCATTTTTAATTCGCTGTACCTGTTGAAAGGAGTGGACTTTACTGAAAGTGGACTAGACTGACTGAAACCGGTCTGAAATTGCACAGAAACTGCACTAGTCTGGTGTGAAACTAGACTGGACTGAAAATGGATTGGACAGAATTCTAGTCTGGTCTCTGGTCCAGACTTTCTTATTCTGTTTACAGACTTGTAAAACATTTAGGAAAATAAACATGATTTACTTTTGTTTTAATCGGTGCATGAAAGGTTTACCCCCATAAAGACGCCCATTATCAGATATTAACGAGATGTTTCATTATTCCCACTTATTTGTTTTTATAGGAATAAATAACAAATACATTTGGTTATGACCCTCAATAATGCTCTAAAGTTGTAAAGTTTTGTAAAATCAATTTAATTTCTTTTTCAAAAGATGGCAGACGTCCATTACCTCCATCCTCTTGCTGCAGTCATTTCATGCCCTCTGTCGCTTTAAGGCAACTTACAATCTCTCATATACTGTTTGTTATCTTATACACCAAAGAATGGGCAATTTAGTGAGTATGTCACTTATGTTTTCAAATACAACCCAGGTTGTTAAAAGTTGACATGCTTCTCCTCTGCTTAAATTGCTTAGACTTATTTGAATGTCATCAATACTGACCCAGAGGGGACTCGGTCCACTTTTATCTCTTTCAAGCTGTCTCTCAGACTATGCTGTGCGTATAACTGTCGTAAAACAGCCTAGCAAAAAGTCAAATAAATACAATAAAGACGCCGGCACTGTGACAGTTACTGGCCACCGACAAGCTCGTTATTCATCTCTACCTATTGCTAAGATTCATTTCGATACACAAAGTTCACCGCTGTCCATCACTTGATTTTGCAATGACGGATGTGCATCACTACATATTGGAATTCCTGAGTTATTATCACAGGATCCACTCAAAGTGCAGTCATTAAGACAAAGTTGGCTCCTTCTGCAGTGAATCTAAATTAATTTATAACTAGCAGACGTCCAATCCATTTGGAAATGAACATTCGCTCATTCGCTATGACACCATGTTTCAAATGTACTGGACGTCCGTCGCTGTCAATGGTAGCCAATGTGTTGATGAACTGCATGCCCACATAAAAAAAAATCATTTGGTCCAAGACTCCTAAAAACGATTTATGCTCACCTGTAGGGACTTAAAAGCCTCATCTCTAATCATTCATTGAATATTCATTGGTCACATTGCCACATGTGCAAATGACACTAGTTTATGCAGGAAGCAATAATGGAAAGAATAATGTTATACACAAAATGTAATTGTAATTCTTGCAAATGAAAAAGCCAGTATAGAATAATATAATAACATTGTTTTGTAGTGCCCCAATGAGAACATAAAGAAGGAAATGAGCCCCGATTTTTACTTTCACCCGCTTTACTAACATGCATTTACATAGAGCACAAAATACAATTACTACTGTTGACTGCATATTAGCAAAAAAAAATGTAATCACTGCTGCCGCCACATTGACTTTTGACTGATTTGACGATATTCTATAATAGCCAGTATCAATTGCTGAATATAATACCCCACAACTGTGGCCGAATATGATCCGAATAAATTTGAAACGTCGAGAACATGTCTTTCATTTTGAATTTCCTCGATTTCTCATTATGTAGCAAACATGTATGTAAATTGAAATGATCTTGTATCCGTTTTCAAAATAAAAGGTAGTTCTTGATGGAGTCAAAATATGCATTGTATGTTAAATATGACACGTGTGTAGCTTAAGGTTAATTTGATTGTTGATGCAAGTGGCAGCTAAGAAGAAACTTTCTTTAAGCCAAATATTTTTTTTCCTCTCACTGGAATTGATAAAGCATGAAAAAAATGTATAAAGTCAATAGCATCATGTGCCTCAGATCTGTTTCCTTGGCTTAATAGTAGTTGTTAAACCTCAGAAGCAAAATTGTCAAATACCTTTTTCAAGACATTAAAAATAATTGGGAAGGTGTCCAGGTTACGCTTTGCCGTTGCTCACAGGCAAGAAAACACAAACACACTTGCAAAAGAAGACTGCTGTTGTTAAAAAAACAAATAAAAAAAAGAGAAAAATGCCTGAAAATGCCCTGGATCCAGGACTTAGCCTTCCCCGGTTCACGAGTAACTAAAAAAAAATCACGTGATTGGATGTTTATGATTTTTAATGGCGCGAAAAGACTTACACTCAGTCATTTCAATAGTCCCAAAATACTATCTTTATTATTTCCCTCCTTGTCCTTTTATAGCCTACTTATTTACCATTTGCAAGTTCAGTGAGTTAATAAATACGGCATTCTGGAAAAATCCATGTAAATCTCATTTACAGTAGTATTTTTATTTTTTCATAATAGTGTTAACAATAATGTATGTTTTTTATTATATTGCCTAATAAGTGTCCATAAAAGAGGTTTCAACTGCCCTGCATCCTATTACAGGCAGTCGTTTCGTCAATGCTTTATGTTCTCTAATATAATACGAAGCCATCATGAATGTGTTTTATGGTGTAGCCTGCTGCCATTCTGTATTGGTAATATAGACAAGCACAAGGACCTTTTTTTCCGCAGATGATGATTGGGAAAAAAAATCTTTGTTGTATGTCGTAGACTGTTTTGACTTCAAGGCATACTGATTCATTATCTGAGCAATTATGCAACGTAATTACGACGGCTAGAGGCGAACTCTGCCTCCCTAATGTCCATCTGCCAAGCATCCTTGAGCTTCTCTTTTACCTTTTTTCAAATTGGAGATGTGGCAAAGAAGTGCTGCCATTCATTTTTTTTTCCTGACACCCTTGAAATCATTCAATGTTTTGGTGAATGTTATACACTTTGACCAGCAACTGTTATAGGAAAGTTGCCAAGGACGTGTGCAATCCTCAACTCACTTATTTTGCATAGTTGCAACACTTGCTTTTGGAACTTGTTTTAAAATGATGGAAACACTTTGTGAGCTTTATTTTACAGTGGTACAAACATGTTGTTTTCCGAATGCACCCACGAGTTTAAGGCTAATTTGGATCAGAATACGTTTGCAAAGTGCTGACGGAAATGAGCAACAATTTGCTTTATTTACTGTAACTCTCGACAGAGTAAATAGAATGAAATACAAGAACAGTCAGTTTTGTTTATGTGCCAACAAGGCTAAAAACAAGTTAGATCAACCTTCGACTGTTAAAAAAAAAGCTGGCACCAGTTGTTCTTAACCTGGGTTCGGTGGAGGCTCTGCTATGGAGGTCAAGACACATCGACTCATCATGTCTATTCATGCCCCCCGCTTGACCACCAATGGCTGCAGATAATCACGTGACATTGCTTGGCCAATCAGTGCTGCGAGGAATTTATAGATCTTGAATTTGAAAAAAAAATCACATTTTATTTTACACTACAGTAGGGTTCGGTAAATGCGCATTTGAAACTGGTGGGGTTCGGTGAAGGCACATATCAACCTGGTGGGGTTCGGTAGCTCCAACAAGCGTTTGCGGTCGTTTGGTCGCCAGTCTTTTGGTCGCTGTCTTTTTGGTCGCAGGACTTTTGGTCGCCCGGACCCAAACAACGGGCGACCAAAAGACCGGCGACCAAAAGACTGGCGACAAAACAAGGTAAAACAACACGGTCAACGCATCAATAAATGCCAACAATGGCCCTGAGCAGTTTCACTGAGCGGACGTGTGAGTGTATAAGAGTTTGTATGTACATGAGTTGTCCCCTTAGGAAGGGACGTTAGTCAGGGTCTTAACAAGTTCTCCAACAAAACACAATATAAGTACGGGAAATTTGGAGCTTTTCTTTAGCCTAATAATTACTAGGGCATTAAGTATGACTAAATATTAATTCGTAGTTTGTATTTGGGAAATTTGAGCAATGATTTAAATGGTAATTAGCAATAACCTTCCGGGCGACCAAAAGACCGGCGACCAAACAACAGAGTACCCCAACAAGAAACACTGCACTAGTGTAAAGCTTCTCTGCAAAGTACTGCTTTCCAATGGCTATATAGTTGAATTTAAATCTGATCAAATGCATTTAAGTCTTAACGATATTCATGCCCATGTACTTTTGATTGCTATTCCCTAAGCTCTGTATGAGTTATACAAATAAATCTACATGTGATTAATCAAGATTTAGTGAATAACAAAGTTGCTACCTCAATTAAAAAAAAAAAGAATGGATTTCCATTCCTGAATCATCATAATATATTCATTCTGGGATCAGAATAATTTTTGTTCAAAGAAAAAAATAGCTCGGTATCAAGGCAACACTGGCTAAAAATTACCGCAAAAAGGTTACAATGGCACAGTTAAAACAAAAAAAGAAAACTGGCAGTCTTTGACATCATCAGCACTGCCAAATTTCTAATCACCCAAAATTCATTTGGACAAAAATACCAAACATATCCATGTTTCAGTGAGCATGGCCCCAGTCGCAGGCAAATTATACACAAAATGTTGTATTAATTGGCTGTGAAAAGGCTGTTAATTACGGCTACGGTTCAACTGAAAAGGATTAAAAAGTTACATGCTGCTTGCGTGAGTGTTTCCTGGCCACACTCAATCCGTTTATCACCGTAAAGCGAGCGGCCTGCCTGGGATAGATTGCTAAACCCTGCCAGTGACGAGCAGCGAAGGGAAAAATAAGGGAGCTAAAACTGCTTCCTGTCTGTGGCTAATAGCCATTACCTAAAATGCATTCTAGCGCTGCTTGTGTTTTTTAATTACTGACTCCCAACACTGGCTCTTTCTTCTCGTCCTCAATTATTGACCTACAAAGAAGACCCTATTCACAAAACTGCTAAATTCATTAAATTCATGTATCACTATTATTCTAGATTAATTGTCCATCTACCAAATAACCCATTAATTGCTCTGTTTTTTCCCTTTGAGGGAACTAGTTTAATTAACTTTTCACTTTTATTCCTACATTTGTTTCTGTCTGCTTGGCATCTGGCCTGCATTAACAAGATATATTCTTTTTAGAATAGTCATTACAATTGCTATGACGACCACCACTTATTCACTTTAATATGCTTTTCAAAATGCCTGTAGTGAAACTTGTGAGGTCAGATGCACCCGGACAAAAAAAGTTGGTCTGCTCACCTATTAAATGTAACATTAAAAGACGCATATGGGAAAAAAAAAAAAGGAAGACAATTCCACTTCATTTAACTCATAGGCTGTTATTGACGGCGATAGGAGGGCTAAATTGGTTCATTTACTGCCAACTCTCCCGTCTGAACTGGATCGGACGGCTACTAGTGATAAACTAAACAAAATTTACACCAGGATGAGAAGGCAACCACGTGATTGAACATCTACCAACGTCAATGGCAGTGAAATCCGTAGAGTTCGCATTTTAAATTGGTCATGGCTAACATTAGTAGCTAACATTAAAAAGTTCCTACTTAGGCAATTATAGTTTGTTGGCTAGAAATTCATTTAGATATCTAGCAATTCATATTTTGCATTTTTTTTTTTTTTTACTTTCCAAGTGCCAGCCAAAGGGGGAAAAATGTAGAGAGTATTTTACCCAAGATTTGGCTCAAGGTTTTACTTTTCTGGCTCTCTACAGCTGTCTCTGTACTGTTCTTTTTTATTATTCATTTATTTATTTTTTAAGGTTTGTGTCTTCTCCCTCCGCAGTTGAACATCCCCGGCCAATCAATGCTGAAATAACGTCTTGAACGTCTTGAACGTCTATCACGATGGGTGAGTTAGTGTTTTCCAATACTTAACTTTAACACTCCATTGAATTGCACTCTATTGCGCTACCAAACCAACATTATGACCGGACATTTTTCATCAAGGAGAGCAGCATAGCCCTGAATAAGAGAACTATCTCATATATGCAAACACAATAAGTCTTAAATACTTAATAATGACACATTCAAGAAGTTTGTGAAGCCACTTCTGTGAGTCCGAGATGATAAAGAAAACACTGTCACATCACCGGTACACGGTCGATTGGTCGCCGGTCTTTTGGTCGCCGGTCTTTTGGTCGCCGGTCTTTTGGTCGCCCGGAAGGTAAGTGATAATTACCCTTTAAATCGTTGCTCTAATTCCCTAAATACAAACTGCGAATTACTATTTTGTCATACTTAATGCCCTATTAATTATTAGGCTAAAGAAAAGCTCCAATTTTCCCAGACTTTTATTGTTTTTTGTTGGAGAACTTGTTAAGACCCTGACGGACGTAGCTTCTTAAAGGGTCAACGCATGTACATACAAACTCTTATACACTCACACGTCGGCTCAGTGAAACTGCTCATGGCCATTGTTGGCTTTTATTGATGCGTAGACCGTGTTGTTTTACCTTGTTTGGTCGCCGGTCTTTTGGTCACCGGTCTTTTGGTCGCCCGTTGTTGCGGTTGGGGCGACCAAAAGACCGGCGACCAAACGACCGCACGCGCACATCACCAATCCATCAATTTAATAAGAAATCAGAGTCCCAGCATTTATATACTGTTTATGACTATACACGCAATGTGTATGTAAACATTCTTGTGAGCTCCAACCTTGCTTCTGCCCCGCACACACACGCTGGCCACCCACCTTGCAGCAACATCAGTTACTACTTCTTTTTGTCCAAAAGCAGCAATCAAAAAGCTATTTTCTAATTCTGCCAGCAAGAAATGCAATAAAAGGTTGTTTTTTTTCCTTCTCCCTGCTGTTCTCTTATTTTTATTTTCAAGCTAACAAAAATGGCCACTTGGCAGCACTTTCACTCATGTTAGAGTACCTTGGAATTATTTTTTAATTTTCAGAACCAGCTGCACATGGTAGCATTTACTATCCAATAATGGAACAAACCAGGAAGGAAAAAGGTATACTTTATTCAATTTAGGTAGTTTTTAGATTTAAATACAATTATTATATTTTTTAAGGGATACTTTAAATGAAGTCCTTGGCTTAGTTCAACCTCATCTCACCTCATCATTTTTTTCAGGCTTTAGAGCACAGGTGTCAAAGTGCCGGCCCGGGGGCCAAATCTGGCCCGTCGCATCATTTTGTGCGGCCCGAGAAAGTAAATCATGAGTTTCTATTTTAGGATCAAATTCAAATGATAGATGTACATTACATTTCCCACATGAAATCAAGTTGACGTTAATGCGGCCCGCTAACCAACCCGAGTTTGACACCCTTGCTTAGAGGGTTGTTATTAGATATGAACTAACCGGATTGGCATTGATTTTAAAAGACATTAAACGCAAAGCACTATTAAACCTATTTTTTTGTCAGGTTTCAAAGGTTAGATAATTGTATTTTGGCACAATGCCTAAAAAAGGTTAAAGTAGTTCATCAGTCACCTGGGACAGCTCCACAATCAGTAGCCAATCATGGATCATCAATTTTTATGCCTAACAAAGAGAAAATTTGTTGCAATTTAGGCCCATTATTTCATTTACTCATCCCCCCCCAAACCCCCGCCGAGAACACCACATATTGACCATCTACATTGATTCTCATGTGCAATATTTGCCAATAACCAACCAGTCCACTCACTGTAGTGAAGCGTTAAAGCTCAGAGGCACGCTCTTGTCCCTTAGCAAACAAATCAATAAAACTCATTTCCTTCCGGTCAATTGTTAATTAAATGCTACTTCCCTTTTAATACAAAAAAACGCAGTTTGTCACGGAGGCATGTTTTGCGTCAAATACATTCCTGTAATTGGCAGGAGTACATACTAAATATTAATTTTCTGATGTCTATCTGCAAATTGTCGGAGCCCTTAAAGCTAGAAGTGGGCTTTATCAGCCGCTCACCTGTTTGATTTGAGCGTTTGATTGGTAGGATTAACCTGGCGCCATGATAGTAAAGGGCATTCTGCATTATCTAAAGGGCACGACTGGCAATTATACAAAACTGGCTGTAGGAGGTTTGGAATTCAGATTTTTTTAAATAGTAGGATGCTCCAAGCAAAGGCACATTTTTTAATAAAGTAATATTCCCCATTATAACTGGTTTGTTTTCACATCGTTGTGCATTTAGATGTATAAAAAGGTTTTGCCACCCATGACAGGTTTCCAGGCAGCTCGGTGGTTTGCACGTTGGCCTCACAGTTCTGGGGTTGAGGGTTCGATCCCATGTGGGCCGTCACTGTGTGGATTTTGCATTTTCCTTTCGCGTTCCAAAAACATTCTTGCTCGACTGGTTATAATAATGGATAAAGCTAAGGCATATTCTCACATTTTTATTCATCAAAACTGCTCAAATATTGTTTGGAAATGCCATGTTTTTCCCTCAAGTAAATAAAGTAGAGCGAATTTAGAGTCCTAATCGAAGTACCCACGTTTCCTGAAAGGAACAACCTTAAACTTTCCGTTTCAAAAATAATATTGGATTCTACTATTTTGCCGTTGATTTCGCTCCATACACGCTTCTCATATTGTTGATTTGAATACTGCCCGTGGCAGTCAAAGATGTCTTTTATCTACATTTTATTAATAGGTCTATATTTTTGCTACATTCACTATTATATTTAGTAACATTCACCGTGCCCTGAATGATTCACCTTTACCATTCACATCCTCATAGTACCATTTATATTACTATTCATGTACAGTTGTCAAATGCACCGCCACTGCTCATTTCAATCTCATTGTCTGATTTTAATATGTACATATATCCTTCTTTGATCTTCGACATGATTATGCTTGTTTGCTGCTAGAGTACACATTGCTGCTATAAAATTGGAGAGTCCCCATAGTATTGGGAAAATAAGGGGCCTATACGTACTATTCTCTTCTTTTACATAGACCTTTTCCAAATGTGCTCTGACGAAACATTATGTTGCCTTTCTGTGAAAGAAAATTCAGGATTTTCCTTTTCTTTCCATTTTATTTTTAATGAATTACCCCAAGCGAATCCACGCAATCCCCCTGACTGCAACCCAAAAGCATTTCACTGTGGCCCTCAGAGAAGTCCCCATTATGCAGGATCATCCATGAGTAGAAAGAAAGCACAGGGGTGGCGAAAAGCGAGGGGGCCACAGATCAAGCTTTGGTACTTTGCCTTGAGTTATAAAGCTCGTGACAGATGCCTCTCTTAAAAATGCGCCAGTGAGCTCCTGGGACTCGAAAGCATCGGAGTTCTCCAGAAAGCTGATGATGCTGAAACCCTCACAACTGTCAACCTGCATTCTTTTTTTCCCCCCACCTCCTTAAAAAGACACCACACACATCAGTCAATGAATCATGCAGTGTAAACCTACTGAAGTACATAAAAAAGGATGCTTTTTTATAGTATCTACACCAAATGTGCTTAAAATAAAATAAAAATTATTTTACTTTATGCACATTGCTACCTCACCAATCCAAAACATCAATATGTATGTGTATATGTATGTGTGTGTATATATGTATGTATGTATGTGTATGTGTATATATATATATATATAGTGTGTGTATATATATAGTGTATATATATAGTATATATATACTATATATATATATATATATATATATATATATATATAGTATATATCACTTTCTATGTCAAAAGTAAACATTAATTTAACCACTTATTCATCGCGCTTTTTAATAGTTTGAATCAAAATCAACATTAGAACTGCCCCCCCCCCCCCCAAAATGGAAATTCCCAAGAATCACCAAATGGCCTCTCATAGAACCAAAATTTAAAAAACTGAAATAAACATAAACTGACCTAAGAATGCCAAAAATCAATAGGTAGTGACTCATAAATGCACCTAAATTAACAGAAAGTACCCGAAATCAACAATGCATTTTTTGACAAAGCCCCATCATCAAAAAGTCACTTAAAATGAACAGAAAGCAGCTGGGAATTTCCCCTAAATCAATAGAGCAAAACGGAAATGCCCCAAAAATCATTGGAGATACGAAGGATTAATTTTGTTAGATTGTGATGGAAAGAAAAATGCATCCACTGTATCTCCTGTTTCAAAACTCAGAATAGGATGACAGCTTCAAGGTGCAGACACACTTCAAATAGGGCAAACTCCTTCACACACCTCCGTCGGCAACTTGACATTTTTATTTAAAGGTCGTCTCGCTGAAATTCTTCAAACACAGCAAACGCATTGTAGGGATGGAAGAGTAGAATGAGTGTGTCATTGTTACTGCCCATCTGTCCTCTGCTGTGGAGATGGCACACGACTGTTGCACACATGGGCCAATGTTGTCATGCCAAACACCTCCACAAAAGTCTTTTCGGCAGTTTGTGTAGGAATCGACTGTTCCTCTTTCAGTGCCATCGGCGGTGAAAGATGTTCACTCATTTGGCTCCTTTTATCCTTTGAAAACTAGTTTGTCGCAAGTAGGCGTCCAGTCCATTTAAAGTGGAAGGGCTGGCAACGAATTTACTCCCATTATGAATCGTGCAATACAAGTAATCTGCCCTTGCTCTGCCCAGAAACAGATGTTTGGCATCTTAGCATGATTGAATCAAGACGCAACACATTGCCCCACTGCTCCCAGAAAGCCAGAAAAGATGAATACTCTGAAAAATAAAATTTTAGTTGTAGAAGTTGCACGGCAAATCTTATTTAGTAGCGGCACTGAAGTAGCATACTGAGAATACAAATATTAGAACAAGTAATAATACATAGTGGCTCTCCTGATACTGATCTGTACACTGTAATCCTTTAACTTCAAGACAAACTATTAGATACAACTGACAATCAGCCTTTTGGTGGCTTTTGTTGACTGATTATCATTTGGTGGGTTCCATGGGCTCACCCTCATACTACCCTCAATTTTTTACTTGTGTTTACTCATGTGATCATGGAAGAGTGACTTTTTATGATTGTCAATGTTGATAATTTCTAAGCATATCTTGATGACAATTCACCCTAAATCACAAAGTCGCATCTGGCACAGCACATTATTTTGTGTGGCCTGCAAAAATAAAATAAAAATTCTAAAATAAAATGTAGATAAAAATCTTTGAAACATTTAGGTCCACTGAAAGTAGTCAATATCTCCTGCTTTTTAACTTGTTTAACATAAATAACTATATTATAAATGAATTCCAAATTAATATTTAGTCATTTTACGTTTTTCTTTTTAAATTAAAAAACAAAATAACGATAAACAAAAACTGCTCAGTACCACCTTAAAAATATTAATACTTTAAAAACAAATTCAAAAATAAAAATACAAAATTACTCTTTCTTTTTTAAATGCAAATAATATAAATAAAATGTGCATACTTACATGACCCCCTTTTCATTTTAGTTTTGCCAAATAAATGAATACAAATGGAAACAAAATAAGAAAATATTTACTAAAAAGAAGCTCAAATTTAGTTTTTAGAAAATTTTGAAGCTAGCAATGTCTCAAATTTTCCATCTACGATTAACATATAATTAGATGTCTAACAATGTCAATGGGATCCAATGAGTTAAACATTTAGATGGATTGGCAGATATGACTCTCCTAAGAAACCTATAGCCACGATTTAGGCCGTGACAAACTTGGCCCGATAATCAGACTCCGTTTCCTCATGTCTACGAAGCCTAACGGCAAATATATTGAATAAATATCCGATTTCATTTACTCTCATACATGCCCGTGATCTTTGAGCAAATCCTGCCATCTGACAGACATCAAAGCCAAGGAGACAGTGAGGGTGATTTCCATTCTCCAATCCGACTGGAGCGATGTGAATTCAACTAATGGAATAACGATGATTTTGTCTCGTAAATCACTTTTGTAATTTCCCCCCATTTCTACATGATGTGGGGCGGGCGAGGCACAATCTCTGTTGAGTGTGCCAAGTTTAATCAGTCAAGCGCACAACCGCGACGTGCATCTCGCCTTGATGAAGACAGATTGTTCAGGGAGGCGTGCGGGAAAGATGGATCATAAAAATCGATTCGTACCGCAAAGATGGCTTGGAGATGGGGGTCCTGAGCCGTCTAGCGCAGACCCGAGGACAGCCACAAATTGTTTGGGTCAGATGGTGTTAAGTGTCACATCCCGGCAGGACTGCCGCAGTCGTGTGAGATCAACCCCACAACAAGGAGAGAGACACAATAGTTATTGCTAAGGATTAGATTTCAACAGGAGAGTCAAGATGACGAGGGTGATATTAAACTAGAACTGACAGTAAATTATGAGGCAGTGCTTTTGGGACTGACTGCAAATCTTAGTCGTGTAGCAAACTGACTCAACCTAATTCTTTTGTTGGAATAGACACAAAACTACCGTAGTGGTGTGAGAATGAGAATATGCGGACACATAAGCAACCAGATTCAATACAATGCTAGGATTGAAGACCTTGTTCCTCATATGGACTCATTGGTCAAAAGCATCCAATATAAGATCAAATGCTGCTTTCCTTCAGTGATTCCCTTTGAGGTTTGCTTTAGTGTGTTGATATTGCATTGATTCAACGGTATACGGAAAGTTTCCACATCTGAC
Organism: Stigmatopora argus; assembly: GCF_051989625.1. Lineage (NCBI taxonomy): Eukaryota > Metazoa > Chordata > Actinopteri > Syngnathiformes > Syngnathidae > Stigmatopora > Stigmatopora argus. Next base: position 7,497,012 of record NC_135402.1, read on the forward strand.
AAGCTTTGTCCTTTGTTTGTTTTTCAGCAGAACTTTTTTTCAAGAGTCTCTGACATAGTATTTTAAATATCTGATGTCAACAGCTTTACCATCAACAAAAAGCTCATGTGATGACTATTGAAATGCTTCTTTTCATTCCATTTGAAACGGAAAAAGCTGGAATGTCAAATAGGTGACGGTCCCAAAAGTAATTGCTGCTTGTTAGGCCTTGTAAATTTGCATTTCCCAGCAGAATGGTTCAAGCAAACAGTGTTTACTCTTGTAGTAACTCCAAACTGAAGCATACACACGCATGCATAAACAGTCACATATATATATACACACACACACACACACACACACACACACACACACACACTCACAGACACCAAATTCACTGATGTGACTTGTCTTTAATTCAAATATTTTCAGACATCAAATATGATCAATTCAGATTTTTTAACACTAACAGATTGTGATGCTGTTGAAAACGTGTAAAATTTTAGTAAAAAGTGTATTTTTAGTACATGAATAGATACTAGACAGCCCTACACACTCACAATAGCTCAATTGAAGGATGTCACTAATACTTTTTAATGTCAGTTATTCACATTCAAATAGGTCGTTTTCATTTTAACTCCACTTGAAATGCTTATTGATTGCCCTCAAATATGCTATCCATCAGACAACCATACACACGCACATGTGTCCCCTAAGTGCAGCGAACGATCCTAACCCCTGCCTGACCTTCCAAGGTTAATGGAGAAAAAGTTATGTCATCCTACAAATTCATTTTGGCATGCTTCAAATGGATACAGTTGTGTGCATTTTTTAATACTTAACTGCACTTATCAATTTTAAAAGGAATCAAGACTACACCTATGGGAGTTTTTCTGGTGTGGGAAATTGTAGTAACCCTCAAGAGATATATGAAAATAGTCACAGAAGCAGTGTATTCAGAACTGGATCTTCATGAGGTCTAAGCATTTGATTAAATGTAGTTAGACAGCTCTTTGAAAGATTATTTAGTTTACACAAATTCCTATAGTGCTTGATCTTTAGGCGTAGTCAGATGTGTAGCGCTTGTGGTTCTTCAAAAACCACCTACATTGCTTACTGTATGTATTGACAGTTGACCTGAGCTTTGAGAAAGTGTAGAGCGGCTTTGCTTAAATGATTGGTGTTAGGGTTATTAGTCTTAATTTATTATATATCTGCTTGCAATGAAGAACGCTTTGATTTACTTAGTTAGACCAAACAACTGGAAGGTTGAATCATCTTAGACTGCTTGAATGCGGAGAAGAAATTTCGGCTCAACATGACCTTCATTTGTTTTGAGAGCTAAAACTTCTATTGACTTCTCACCTGTTTTCCCACCCCTCCCTTGAGAGGTCAGATGTCCATTAGGGTCCTTGAAGCTAATAAACAGGAAAAAGATGCGTGTAACGCCAGAATGAACCTGGACGAAGGCGAGTCGGTTCGATTCTCTCTTGCAAGAAACTCACAGATGATTGTTCTCTCACTTTTATTTGTGCGTGCATTTGGGAATGCCTATTGTTGAACCTAATAATTGGTCAAATTAATGATCCTCTCGTTAAATCTGTTTGAGATTGAAGCACCCGTATGTTTTACAAATAGCCAACCACAACAGCTCCGTTCAATGTTGCATCCTCAAACGTACCCTTGATCAAATAAAAGACATTATGCTGCTGTAACAAAGCAAATCTTGATTTTCTCCTCCCAAATGCTGTTCTTTCAAATTCAAATAAAGCACCTCAGTGTTCTAATTATCAACATTTTTGCAAACAAGTTGGCAGCGCCACCTGAAAAGCCCCAATGTAACCTTACTTCAAGGATAATTGGAGTGTGTTTTTCCAGTCGCTCCCGTAATAGTGGAGCCCTTTCTTGTCACAGTTTTTTTAGACCCACATTTTTCTTTTAATATTAATGCTTGTTTATTCTAATTAAATTTAGCAAACAGCACAAGAACAAAGTGGGGCTGGGGAGATCCACACTAATTACATTAGAGCTGGAGCAAGATTGGCGCCCGTGATGAAGTGGTTTGGCCGTTGGCGATCCCAACGACAGAGCTCAATAACTTAAAGCCCTGCCTGGTCGTTTATGAGATTGAGCTGTCGTCCAAGGCATCACTCACGTTTAGGATATTGCCCCACCACCTTTATCGAGGAGACTTTGCAAGAGATGCTAACGGGCGATGTGATGAATTTGACATTACACAACAACTCTGATTAGTAGGCGCGTCAGACAGAAATCCAGACAACGTTCCTGATAGTTAACACTATAGCACAACTTATAGAGCTAGATGGGGAAATCGTACGACACCACATGCATGAGTAAAATGCAACAAGTTCACCATTCACCTTTTTTTCCCAAGATGGCGCCGTTCACGCGGCAGCCAGTGGCAGTAGCTCTCTCCACTCTTATGTTTTTTTGTGTTTTACAGCCCTTCTATCTTTTTTAAAATTACATTTTAATATTTCTTAATACATTCCTTTTTACTATACGTTGTACTTTGTACTTTTTACTTTAATGTTTTTAGGATAAGTGGTCCAGAAAATGAATGAATGGTTTTAAAAAATTGCTTACCCACACATTTTGCAACCAATGTGAAAAACATTCTGGATTATTTTTGATGTACTCTAATTGGCACGGGAAAAAAATAGGGTTGGGTTTCTCACCTATTTCATATTTTACATTAAACTAGCTTTCAAATAATATGTTTGGCATTGTGAATGTTTGAAATATATATTCATTAGTATTATTTTGAATTTAAAAAATGTGGTTTTATTTCAGTAGACCAGTTATTTAAATAGTTGGTTTATTAGACTATATTGTCACTACATCAGTGGTTAAATTGATACATTTATTAGACAATAATATCACATATTGGCAATAATTTATCAAACAATATATCACCCACTAAAATCTTTTTCCACAAGAGGCCTCTGTGGATTACACATTTTGAGTTACACTTGTATACAAAAATCTTAATATTGTGGCCTCAATGACCTGCATATACATTTTGTGTTATTAACCATTATTCTATCTTTTATATATATTTTTAGGAACACATTCATGTAAATACCACCCTCCAAGTCAAAATGAATTGGACGTCAAGCACCGTCAACGGCAGGCAAAGAATTATAAGGTAAGAATCATTCACATTACACGACTTTTTGACACGGAAAGCAGTGAAATGTCATTAGTTGGAGTGTGCACATTTTTCATTGCTCTACTCGACACAATTTTTAACAGAATGTCTTCAACTGCCAGGCATTATTTCTCAATGTCAGAGCAAGAACTTTCAACATTTTATTGAGTGTCCAACTGGAGCCGCCTCGGTTCGCTCGGGCAATTGTCAGATTGCAGTGTATTGCTTGCCCTCCCTCTGCCTCTGACCTCCAGCATTTGTTCTGTGTATACATGTACTGTATGAGGTTTTACCATTGTTGAGGTTTATGACGACATTGTGGGGTTTTTTCCACGCTCCACTCCATCAGCTAGAGCTCAGACGCCTCTTTGTAACATCCCCCTGAAAGAGTGTTGCTCTCACCACTCTACCTTTTCAACACTGTCTTCTGTTTGTTTGCCTCTGTGCACTTGCGTATGTGTTTTGGTGTTTGTTTGTTTGTTTGCTTCAGGGAGGAGGAGGCGGAGGTAGATGGGATAAGTTGAGGAACATTGCAGTTTGCGGCTCCATCAAATGTCAATATTTATGACACGCTTTCTCTGCTTCTCTTCTTTCTTATGATGCCAAGAGAGTGGTAGTGTGATGTCGACCGTTAAATAAAAACGGAAATTCATCGTGGCACCGGGAAGCGGGACAAAATTTATTCTGGCTCACTAAAAATATGGCCAAGGCAATCCTCCTATATCATTCAGGCAGGGGACATAGGCATTTATTGACCACCGCTTGGTAGTATTTCATATTTTTCTACAGTTATCACAACAATGATAATAATAATGAGTAGTAGTAGGCTTTTGAAGGAGATTTAGTTCCATGTGAATGGTTGTTACTTGTCAGTCTCTGTGTGGTGATTGACTTGTGACCAGTTTAGAGTGTAGTCCAAAATCAAGTGTACCAGTGACTGCAAAGTATAATCTGCAGAATTTTTATATTTAAACCTATTCTGGTGTTGATGTGTGACCACGCCAGAATGTGTTAAAATTAATAATTTTGCTGTGTCAAACAATAAGTCCCATGTTGGAGTTTTTTTTTTTTTTTTAATTCATCAATTTAAAATTTCTAGCACCATGGACAGCGATTGACGAACTAGCATGTGGATCTTTCATCCCACTGACGTGATTTTCATTGAGTTAGGCATGAGTAAATGTCCAATTCATTTGAATTGGGAGAATTGGCGATGCATTAACACGGTCATTCGCTGACATCCCTCACATTTCAACCTGATTGGTTGTCTATCTTCATCAATTGCAGCCAATGAGTTAATTAAAAATGAATAAATTACTGTTCTTGATGTTGTCATGCTAATAAAAGTAAAGATATATTTTAAGCAATGCCTAATATTAAAAATACTTGTACAGATTAAAAAGGGTTAACAATAGAAATTGTTTTAAAATCTGAAATGATCAGTTCAATTTCAATCCATTCCAAAGGGGGGAAAGGACATAACCTTGGAATTTACTGTGTGTTGTTTGGCACTCCACCGTACATCATGTTTTCGATCAGCTTACCTTTTGTAAAACCATGACTTCTAAGTGTTTTATTTATAGTCGCCAACATACGAACTGTATTCTGGTTGGCCTTGAGTGTGTACACTACCGTGTAGCCACTCCACACCCTCCCCCCCGGGATGTGTGCTGACACTGGCTGACAACAAAAATATGGCAACGCACTACTGAGGAGGAGGAAATCAAATCTTGGTATTAAAAAGGCGTGAAGTTGTATTGACCAATGATATGGATGGAAGGGAGAATGCTAAGTCTTGGGGAACATTTTTCCCTTTATCCAGGTAGCTTATTACTGATGCCTCCAAGGATTCGGGTATATCACAGATAAAAAGATGTGATGATTTTTTTTTAAACTTACTGTAAGTGTAGTGAGGCTATGTTTTGAATTCTACTTTGTACTCCTGCCTTTTTCATATACCCATCTCTCGGTTTCTTTATCTTTTAATGGATCTAAATGAAATACCTCAACTTCAATCATTTCCTCAGTAGAATGTGTTGATTTATCAAGCTGAGATGCTCCACAAACATAAATAGAAGACATTGACAAATGTATTAATTTGTTCAAACGTTTTAAAATAATTCATGGTGGTGCAGAGAAACAGTATAACAAATGGAATATGTTTCACAAAGTGCCCAAAGCTGGGAAACAAAGTGAAATTCAAAAGTGCATAAAATAATGATTAAAAAAGAGAACATATTTAAAACAAGCCCAGAAAAAGAACATTTTAAGGAAGATGGGGGACACATGACACAGTAAAATCTATTCCAGACTAAATATTACAAACAAGAAAATGATATTTTTGGAGAAATTTGTGTGTGGTTGCTTCAATCTCCCTGTAGATTTTCTGTCCATCTTATTGCATCCTTTGACAATGCTAGACGTCCAATATTGGTGGCAGCAAGCTTGCTAGAATGTTTTGACATTAAGTTCAACGTTGTTATTCTAACCTTAGATTAATTCCTTATGGTAAGGTAACCCTTGACCTCTCCGCTGCAAAGATATGAGGAAACTTTTAGTCTCAGGCAGCACTCTTAACTTTTTTCAGGAGACTCTCAAATCTTTATATAGTAGTGTTATGTTCAATGACGTTAATTGACATGCACTCGTGCTGTGCTATTTTTTGTACCAGATGGGCAATTAAAAATATGGTAACCACACGCTGAGCACTGCGTACAACATGGTCACATATGGACAGATTAACACAGATTAGATATATATTGCCTTTCAATCACTTCCCAAACCTAAAAATGGGATACATAAAGCCAATGAAGCAAAAATAAAGAAATAAAAATTATCGATGATTTATTACAACGAGGGAAAATTCAACTATTCCTACCATGTACAGTTCTGTAATGAAACTTGAGGTCTTATAAATGCAATTAACCGTGCAGTGTCCCAAAATGCATGAATTAAGTCTTTTTTTGTGGCAGTCACTTTTAAAATTAGCATTATGCCAGTCAGATTTACCTGAATGTTTTGCTGTTCTGTAAAAGCCTTCATTGACAAATCTTTTAATTACATCACTTCCATTTTGGGCACTTATCTAAAAAGGCTTTTTCATGCAGAGCAGTTCTACTAAAACAGCAAAATGGAAAAACCAAATAACAAACTCTGTACTTTTCATTTCGTGTTTTCTCCCACCTGGTTTGCATTTCCCACTTAATTGTCCCACGGCCACATGCACGCTTTCAACTCCTTTCTAAGCAACATTTGTCATCGTCGGCCATCGCGCATGCCGTTCACGTTTACAGAAGTTGCATAACGCCTACTAAATGCACTAGCGCCCTGGCAGGTGCCGGGGGGACATAGATGGGGGACGGGGGGTTTGCGCTTAACCAGAGGTCGGTCCTCTAACTGAAGAGCCATCAGAATGGCAGCTGTTATCGAAAGTCGCCTAAAATTGGAGCCATTTTGCAAAAAGGTAATCCACGCTAATCCAATCGCGTGCGCTCAATTGCAACCAATGCAACAAAGGCCATACTTCCCATAAGACATGAGTCCCTACAGACACTGCGTTTTGAGGCGGAACGCCACAAACGGCTTATGCTAATGTTTACGTCGTTATCTGCGATTATCTGCTTGAGCTACTTTGTATGTTCACTACAAAACTGCCTGCTGTCAAAAGATATAAAACTATTATTTATCGGTATTCTTCACGTTTAAATCATAATCAAAGCACAGGTGTCAAACTGCCGGCCTGGGGTCCAGGGTACTCGGCCGTTTGGTCGCCGGACTTTTGGTCGCCGGTCTTTTGGTCGCTGGACGTTTAGTCGCCCGGAAGGTTATTGATAATTACCTTTTAAAATTGTTGCTCAAATTCCCTAAATACAAACTGCTAATTATTATTTAGTCATACTTAATGCCCTATTAATTATTAGGCTAAATAAAAGCTCCAAATTTCCCGTACTTTTATTGTGTTTTGTTGGAGAACTTGTTAAGACCCTGACTGACGTCCCTTCCTAAGGGGACAACTCATGTACATAAAAAACTCTTATACACTCACATGTCCGCTCAGTGAAACTGCTCAGGGCCATTGTTGGCTTTTATTGATGCGTAGAGTGTGTTGTTTTACCTTGTTTTGTCGCCGGACTTTTGGTCGCCGGATGTTTGGTCGCCCGGACCCAAACAACGGGCGACCAAACATCCGGCGACCAAAAGTCCGGCGACCAAACGGCCAGTCACGGGGGTCCAGAGCCCAGTTTATCATATGGTCTGGCCCGCAAAAGTAAATCATGTGCATCAATTTTATATTTTGCGCAAAAGTAATATTTCTATAAAAGTTCAGGAGTTCTCGGTCAAAGATCGAGGGCTACAGAAATCATATAATTTTTACCACCAAGTCAAGGGTTAATGCGGGGACACTCTTGGGATTGACTGAACAAATTAGTCGACCTGAGATATAAAGCAAGACTAGCCCAAAAAGTTTCGAGCTGGCTGTTGGTAACTATTACTCAACAGCCTCCTTCCAATGAGTTTGTTTTTCATTAGTGGAACAGAGAGGCTAGAACGGTGCCATCTTTACTCATCCCCGCATCGCCCCTCCTCGACCCCTGCGCGCCAAACAAATCCTTGTGAGTGATGAACCTGCGGGCTATTTGGACATCTGTCTTCTCCCTCGTCGCCGTCTTAGCAAAAAGGTCTGCTACAATGTCACCGGCTCCTCGCGACAACGTGTATTAACACTGGGAAGAGACATACCCATGGCCTAAGCCTCGGAGATCAGCCATTAGCAACCTGTCAATCTAAGTGGGCTTCATACGGGTAGCTGGGAGGAAAAATTGGCTTCATGTAAAAGATTCATCATTATGGATTGATTTAGCCTCTGGAATTGTGCAGCGCTTTGGAGCAATTGTTAAATTTACAATGTACGCAGGTACTGTGGTTCACAGTAGGAGGAGCACAGAGGGTGCTTGAATTACAAAAGACTTCTGGTCTTAAAATGACGATGTAACCTGAATCAATACGCTAGTGCCTTATCTTAGCTCACATGTGCCCTGACTAACAAGTTGTTCGTGTTATGAGCCGTTGCTTAGCCAATTGTTTTCCCTTGGTGTTGGGAGCAAAAATATGACCTAGACGTGTGCTTTATTTTTGAACCGTGCTGTCTTTCCCTTCGAAAAGCTATCCAACAAAGAGGCAGTGATCTTGCCTCGAGCTCTTCATTGCCACTTCAGTATGAAGTAGTGTGAAACTAAATCTAACACTAATGCAAGAGCCAAACTAAAGAAGCATTCTGAGAGAGTAGACCTCCTCCTAAAATCGGGGATTAATAGCAAAGCAATTTTTCTTACCTGTTTTCCTAATCATACCACCTACCCTTCAAATTGACATTATATAGGCCAATCTATAATGAAATTATCATTGAATTCTCACCTATTTGGTTACATATAAATATAAACTGCAATTTTAATAGTCCCTTTTTTGACAAACAAAAATAGACCCACATACATAAACTCCACCTTACCTTGGTTACATAGTAATAATAAAAAAAATAATAAGACAAAAAAAGCAATTGTTTTTTTAATCTCATTTTTAAAAAAATAATTGATTTTCAACTAATTGTTTTGTTTTTTTCCAGGGAAAATGGCACTTTACTTACCTTCCAACATTTGTTTTGCTTTTCACGTTTTGAAAAGAAACCTACTTCATATTTTAAAACTATAAAGTGATTTGGACAAGCAAAGAAAAGTGAAAGAATGCTAATTTACAAACTTAAGACTTGAATGTTGAGCATCAGCATGACCAGATGGCTGGGTGTCAACTAACATGAAACCAAACTTAGTGTGAAGATCTATCAGAGATAAATGCACATGGATCATTTTTTAGGAACATATCCATTGCCGTATATTGTCATTGATGGATTTTAATTCCACAAGAGCTGCATTCAAAATTGCACATAAGGTAAATGAGCGAATGGGCATATGACTTGTTAAATCACCTACCAAGAAATGACGAGGGTATTTAAAGTTTATACAGCAGCTTTGTTTACAAGACTTGACAATCATGATGAACTGGTGAAAAAAAGTTATACTCTTAATTGGAGTTTTATATTTTTTAGATAAAAGTGCAGTAAACTCCACATCAAAATGAATAAAATGTTGGATTGGGTGAAAGACCGTTTCAACAAGCCTGATACATTTGAATGAATACAAAAATCAAATTCTACAAAATAATGTCCGAGCCACTTGACAATCACACTCCCGGTGTTTTGCTGGCTAATGCATTTAGCATGTTTCCTCTGTCAACAAAATGGTTTGAACCACCCGAGCCAGAACAAAATTTGGATGGAGAAGACGGCGTCCTTTTTGAGTATTTCTCTTGATGTGCAGCAGAACTGTACAGTATTGTGTCCTTTTAAAATTATTTGTATGCAAAAGTCTCTGCAGAGCTTGCGTCGAACGTTTTAAACTGCAAATTTCTGCTTAACGTTTACAAAACTACCCTTGGCATAATTGCAGAGATGGCTTTCGTTCCTCTTGTCCCCTTTGTTGGCTTCAGACAGCGAATAGTTGATGAAAATATATAATTACATGAGTGAATATTTGCGGTTCCCCCCTTTTTAGTCATATGGTATATTATTATGTACAAATTATATAGATGTCCAGTTAAACTGGGAAGACTAACTGCAAATGCTTTTGTCTCTTTCAGTGTCTTTCAGTGACATTAGTAGACATCCAATTGTAAAAAAGTGTTTTGATTGGATGCATCCACTTCAAATGGATGGGACGTCTACAAGTGACAAACTAACTTAAATTCACTGCATAATTAGATAATTAGATGTCTTTCATCGTCAATTGCACTGAAAACAATTAATGTGAATCAAATGATGAAGTATTTTCGAACATTTGCTCATGATGGAAGCAATATATGATTACACATGAGCAATAGACGGATATAAAACACCACGGAGGCTGGTATATTCAACATGGATGATAACCAATTGCAAATTGTCACGTGTCACCGCCATCCCCGAGCTTCAATGACTCGGTAATGACTCCATTTGTCCATCTAGCCTCATTGGCTTTAATGTTAAGTGGGCCTTGCCAGCTTCCTCTGCTAGCCTTGCACTAGCGGACCATTGCACTGACAGTAAATGATAGTCGTGAGTAAACCGTGCCTTCTGTATAAGCATAATGTATAGTAATTCTTTAATTTTATTTGAATTATTCTTTTGTTATTGAAGTTTTAAAAAATCATTATGTTTCGGTGAACGCCGCAATGCCTTGCATTTCAACTTCGGATCGTAACTTGCAGACGAACATTTGCCGGCTTTTTAAGAAGTCCGCTGAAAAATTCAAGCTAACATACTGGACCGACCCGATCAATTCATTTGTAATGGACAATACTGATATTACAAAATAATAATAAAGAATGCATACTTATAATATAAAGAAAATGTGCCATGCCATCCTATGCAAAAGTTAAGTGCCTTCCTAAGCCCTTGTCAGACCTAGTTTGTTAATATTTACATTAGTCAACAAGTTCTTTGTTTACTGCTTCTAAAATGATATTTTGTATCACTCTGATGGAAAAATTTGAAAATGTATTGTAGCTAAGTGATGGGTACCTCTACATTCTGAAGAATAACCACAAACTTGTAATGTTCCGGACGGAAAGGTCAAAATCCAACTAATACCTGACGTATCAAGTAAATACCGTAACTCTGCAGAACTTCAGTTTATGTCGAAAAAGGGGGTTTTACTGACTGACAAGCATTAACAATCTCAGTCAGTGTTACGTCCACGGGAGACGTCGAGGCGAGGTAGGAGAAATTAGGACCCAGTCACAGGGAAGCAGGTGAGGACGAGGCAAATTGTGCTCAAAACCAAAACTTTAATAACTTAGGAGGGACCTTACAAAATAACAAATACTTATGAAACGAAACATGAAACAAAATTGGATTAGGGAAAACATGTGGAATCGAGGAGCAAGGTAGCGTGGCTGCATGGTAAGGGAATTTACGCAGACGATCCGACAATGACATTAAACTCAGTGGGGTTTGAATACACAAATCAGGGACTAATTTCGAATCACGGGCAGCTGCGCGAACACAACGGCAAGGCAGGAGGGACAAATGAGAGTGGGAAAAACAATAGCAGGCTGCTCCTAACAGTCAGCATCACTGAGTGATGTGAAGAAATTTTAGGATTACAATTTACGATGTTTTTTGTCATTGCAATTTGTATTTGATTCACCATTTTCTTCAAACCTAGCTTCAGTTCAAGATTTGAATATTTGCAAAGAAGAAATGTATGTCATACCATCTTCACTTTATAAGCTTTGACTAATTGGCTGCCATAGACCCCAATAGATGTCCAATCCATTTGAAGTTGGAGGTTTTGCAGTTAATGAACACATAAATGTTCATTTGCTGCCATCCTCCTGGTTTAAATGTTCTGAATGCGTCCTAGTATAAACACGTATAATTTCATTGCAGAAGGATCTTGCGATTATTTCCAATTTGATTATTATTAATTACAAGTTCCAATCAATGATTATTTGCCTTTTAATCACTTTCCAAGCCTAATTCAAAATTACCGAAAGCTACGTGATGCTGCCATGGACACCGCTAAGAATTTGTCTGCCGGAACAGATGGTCGGCATGGCAAAGAAAAGCGTTAACAAATGACTGCATCAATCACCTTAAAGATGGCGTCATTAAATGTAATCTCACCCGTTTAAAAGTGGAGGATAAACAGGAATGTAACGCTCGGGTGCCAAGTGCTGGGAATAAAAGTGATGGAAAACTACTCGCGATTGCTCAGCCGTTTTGTAACTCTTTTACATTTAATAGAAATTGCATTTCGAATACATTTATATGGAAATTAACACACGTTATGCAATGTTTATAAAGTGAGGCCAAAGAAATGAGCTATCGTCGTTTTGCAGAGGGGGAAGGAGGCGTTTTGACATTGAGTTTTGGCACAATAAAGTGGAGTAAGTCAGACGACTGCAACAAACTGCTAGCATATGTGCCTTTTTATACTTTGGTGTGGGTGATGTGTGTACAAGGGTAAAAATTTAGTTAAAATGATAATGAGAATGTATTTAAAATTTACTGGAGCAAGGAAGACCTGATCAGATTGTTATTTTTTTTCCTCTATACTTGGCTAAACTGTATCTAGCTTTCTATCAAATCGTACAATGCTCCATTTTAAGTCAATAAATAATATATAGTGGCTTACAGTTTCAGTCTGGTCAGTCAAATTAAAATTAAACCAAATTAAAGAAAAAAAATTGAAGATCTTTTTTTTTTTTTTAAACATAATTTTGTGCTAATGACACCTTGATAAATGGATTTTCAGGACAGTGTTTTATCTGATTGGAATTTATGGATGCTTCAAAATGCATGTGTGATGTTATAGTTATTACAGTGAGCAATTTAAGAACACCGCTATGTGTTTTTCATTTTTCTTCTACTTTTTAGGTCAAGTAAACCTTAAATTACCACGTTTGTATCACATGTAGTCTGCTATATACAGCTTTGTAGCTAACTTTGAAGAGTTATGAAAAAAATATTTAGAATATCGCCAGTCCTCCCACGTTATGAAATTAGGAATGAATACTTTCTTGGGTGATCTTGTGTCCTTGATAGATGAAAAACACATTTTTGACCACCTAAGCTCAACATCCAAGGCAATGTTTTTTTATGAAGACTAATAAGGTACCTTCAAAAGCTATTCACATTCATACCATTGAGCAGCTAATTAATGATGAATATGCTGCTCATAAATCACTTACTAGAAATTCATATCTCTGCTTGTTCAGCAATATACTATTAAATCCTCATTATGAATTAACAAAAAAAGCCTGGATGTGAGATGCGTTTTGATCTGTTGAGGTGAGGGGTTGCTAAAACTTTAAACGAATGTCAGTCACGATAGAGCTTTAATTACAGCCACAAATTCTAGTTATTTCACCGTCTCATTGACTTTGTAAAAAGGTGTCAATGTGTCGAGATGAGAAGGAATTCAGTGTTAATTTGATTGCAAAAAGAGGTGTTTCATCAAGGTACACCTCCGCGTAATCTGGCATTATAGTGATTGACAAACTTGCACCACCCAATATAGTAAAATAGACGTTGTTATGATTGGATTAATTCACTTTGAAATGAAAGAGTCTGCTTTAAACTATATTACTATGTTTGATTTGTCTCCGTTTCAAATGGTCTAATTCTTAAATTACCATATTTTCCAAGCTATATAGCGTACCAAATTATAAAATACACTTTCAAAGAGGACATTTGTTTTCATACATAAAGCATACCTGATTAGAAAATGCGTTTAAGTGAATCGATATCCTTAAAATGTTTTATTGTTTTATAATTTGCGACATTTTATTGATGAATAATAAATGTGTATATTGAGAACTATGTTGGAACAGTATTATATAATTATGCTTGAATTAAATGAGATACATAAATTCATACATCAGGCACAATATGAATTTTTATAAATTTTTAACAGTATTTTAAAGGGGCCTTACACTGAAAATGTGCACAGCTATAATTACATTAGCTTTCCATACCATTGATGATAGATGTCCAATCCATTAGGACTTTGAAGGCTGGTAGCAATCATTCACAGTATGAATCTCTCTTTCTCCTTATTCATCTGAGACTTCGCTTCCTGTCGTCATTTTTACAATCTAAAATTCAAACAAAGTTCAACAGGTAGTAGGCATTGTGCGATGAGTAAGCAATCTGAAATTCGATTTCCTCTAATAGTACTGGCATTTAAAAAAATGTCTGGCACCAGCTATTTTGCACACTTCCTGGAAATCTTGGCTTTGTTTTTTTTCTCCACTATGACACATCCCAGAAATGAAATCCATTCTTTGTAAAATTTTCTTTTCTGTGACACACTTGATTAAAACCTTGTCTTGTGCGTTAAGTCCGAGATGGCCAAAGAGTTGCATTGCACGGTCCAAGTGACCCACTTACTATTTTCATTCAAGTGGCATAATTGGGATGTTTGCCATGACAGTTCAAAGAGAGACTATTTGATTAAAAATAATAATAACTTTTTTACTGTCTAAACACAATGTTTTTACAATATCGCTCTAATCATTAAATGAGTAGAATAGTTGGAGATGGCAACCCATGGATATTATGGAGGTGACCTTCAAATCAATCTCTATCCCTATCTATAGGCAATTTATTGTTTAATTCATTGGCTCCCATTGATGGTACGTCCAATGCTTTGAACTGGGAGGGAATGAATATTTGTTTCAGTTCAACGGATTTGACGTCTATTAGTGATAAACCCACTTAAAGACTTTTGAGACTGTTATTGTCACTTCAAAATAAAATAAAAAGCAAATGCATTGTCTAATATTGTAGTAATGTAGGTATAATATTGTGGTCTGTTGCTCAGTAACTTCGTCAACTTGACTTCAGCACTAAGGACAGCGCTCTTTTTTTTCCCCCACTGCTTCTTGACTTCCTATTCAGTCCGTTGCTTGTGAAGGCATGTCATGTTCAGAGGTTCTCGCGTTATTGCAGAAGTCCACACAGCCCACGCATGTCATTGGAGTGTGACTCCTACACGCCTCTTCAAAATCTCACACCTTCTTCTTTTCTGGTTAATTGGTGAGCCACACTATGCCATGTTCAACGTCTTCAAGTGAGATAGTTGTGGAGTTGAGTGAACATTTTCTATGAAAAACATGAATAGTGAGAGATTTACGTGAGCATCAAAGAAATCCGGATTTGGAAGTCCTTTTTTATCACTGGTCCTGATCAGGACCTTCTGTGACCAGTGTGTTGCATTTGAGTCCATTTTTTGTACTGTGTAAAGTGATTCTAAGATGAGCCTAGACCAACATTTTGTGGGTAAACGGCTTCAATTTGGTTAGTCTGTAATGTATGTTATATATGTTTACATGTTCAGAAATCAAAAGAACACTGCTACATTAGCTCCTCATATTATATAGCTTGAATATAATTCTTGGCTGGAACTGGACCAACTAATGAATTTGAAGACTTCATTGCTACACTCACATTGCAAGTCAATTATGATTTCACTGCCCATATGAAACTTGTAACAGTTTTTTTTTCATGCAGGAAGAACAGTCTAATTCAGATTTTTTTTTCAGAACTGACCTTGGCTGATTTCTATGTGCATAAATCCAACATCTATTCTACACCTCTGCAATATGAATGCATGAATACGTGTAATATTATAATACGTATGATACGTCACCACTTTTTGGCAAAAAAATAACCAATGCAAATGAGCAATTTGGAAAAATATATGTGGAAATACATTTTCTTATTGATACCATACTTGAACCTCAATGACACTGAAATATGAGCATTCACAGCAACTCCTCCCATCAAAGAAAAAGATAAAATCCATTGTAAAAAACCTATGACCTTATAAATTGCAGACTTAGAAATGTTTCCTAAATCACATGTGTCAAAGTGGCGGCCCGGGGGCCAAATCTGGCCCGCCGCATCATTTTGTGTGGCCTGGGAAAGTAAATCGTTAGTGCCGACTTTCTGTTTTAGGATCAAATTAAAATGAAGAGTATATATGTATATTAAATTTCCTGATGTTTCCCTCTTTTAAATCAATAATTGTAATCTTTTAATCATTTTTTTCTGTGTTTTTAGTTCAAAAATCATTTTGTAAAATCTAAAAATATATTAAAAAAAGGCTAAAATAAACATTGTTTTAGATCTATAAAAAACTGAATATTCAGGGCTTTTAATCCAGTTCTTTTAATCCATTTATAAAAAAATATCTGAATATTATATCTAAAATGGTCCGGCCCTCGTGAAATCAAGTTGACGTTAAAGCGGCACGCGAACCAACCCGAGTTGGACACCCTTGTCCTAAATACTAGTACCATTAAAAGCTTCCAACAAAGCAATTTAGCTTACTCTTCGGAATATCGACTTGTACTTGCTTTTTTTCACTATTATATATTAGAACAATTAATTTCAGTTTCTTTTCACTTCAGTAAGGTTTGCAGTGTTGTTTATAATGATAGGCATCCAATCATGTGTTGTCTAACCATCTCATCCCTTACAAATTAAAAAGAGTATGTAAGTGTATAAACCAGTAGACGTCCCATCTATTTAACCTGGGAGGCCTGCCAGCCAATGAACGCTCTATTTATTAGTCAGTGTCTGGTGAAAACGTACGGTTCCGTCAAAATTGGACAAAATGTCATTTCTATGCCCCAATTCCTATTCAATAGCACCTCCAACTCCCACAAAAATGTGTCAGTTGCCTTTCAACTCCGATTCACAATAAAATCTCCATCAGTGAATAAACGGCAATTGGCTGCCAACCCCTCAGTTCAAATTTTTCGGACTTCCTATGCCCATCAATAGCTGCCAATGACTTAATCAGTCTCCAAAGGGGTTGACGCTATAGGCTACTGGGGGAACATTCCCAACTCTATTCCGTAAGGTTCTTGTCTTCATCCATCCTGAGCAGCCACCCCTCCCCTCCATTCCCTCATCCGGTCCGCACCCCCCCCAACCCCTCAGCTCCCTCCTCCTTTGCCGTCTGCATGGACCCTCCTTCTTTTTCTCGCCTCTGGTCGAAGCATCACAGCCTCCATCTCTCCCTCCCACCCTCCACATCACACACACGCACGCACACCTTCTCCAACCGCAAAGCCCGCCGCCGTGTGACATAAAGCCACAGGAACGAGTCAGCGAGTCACCCACAAGCACACTCCGAAATCTCCTTCCTGACGGACTTTCTTCTCCTTCTCCTCATTCTGTGCGCACTCTAGCCACCGAGCCTGGATTTCCTCCCCCCCCCTGAGCATGAAAAGGATTGCCAGGATTGCCCAATTAGCCGCAATCCAGCAGCAGCAGCAGCACCAGAAGAAGCACCGCCGTCGCCGAGCACCGGATGCTCCAGCAGAAGTTGTCCGCCGCGCAAGTCACACAAAAGGGACGAGACTCGGAGGGGAGCGTCTGATTTAGGTGAGTGATGCCTGCCTTCGTGCGTGCGTGCATGCTTGTGCACTCTGTGTATGCATTCGTGCGTGGTCAGCATTGTTATTCAGCGTTCAGTTTTGGGGGGAACATTTGATGCAAAAGACGTGATCGCATCCACGTTTGAAAGATGGATTTTTCATTTCCCACACGTGTGCCGCATTTCCATTTCACTGCAAGCGTACTTTCAGTAAACATGTTAGAAATTGACTGCTACTGCTTGGTTACTTAAGTAAGGTCATTTTTTGGGGGGCAGTAATACAACGGCATCTTTTTTTTAGGATTAGATGATAGAAATATGCATTCTTGAACACAACACTTTTTGAAGAAAAGTAAAAAAGCAAAACAAAACAAAATACCTCAAATGTAAACCAGTCTGTCACTAGAAAGTTGTCTCACCCTAAAGTTTACCTTGCTTGTGCTGTTCCACTGGCTCACTGTGAGGGGAGCTCATGCTCTTTTGCTCTAAACGTGTCACGATTCTGGCCCAAGGCGAGATGGCTGTTAATGATCCTCGATATCAACTCCACAGAATCAGCTTTTGTTGGGAAAAATGAGTCCCTGAAGCAATTCCCTACTTGATTTAACCCCACCCACTTTCTTTTACGTGTCGTATGAGACAGCGTTATATTTACGGCACAGAGTAAATACTTTCTGTGATCATTGTTTGGCTCTTCACCATCTGAAACCACATTGCCTTGTGGTAAAGGTGTTTAAATGGCACCCTGGGGGCTAGATAAATATTGTCTCATGATTTTGTATGTCCCACAAAGGTAAATCGTGTATCTACCATCTTTTTTCCATTAAATAAATAAATATACATTTTTCTCAACAACTAATTTGTAACAAGCGCAAATGTGCTACTGCAGGCTGAAGACTGTGACAAAGAGCATGCATGCGCCCCCTACTGGCTAGGTCCATACCTAAAGCTATTTATTCAAAGGAGACCTATTTTAAAATATGTATTGGTTTTGTTCAGCTTTTCATTACCTATGTTTTCATTATAATGCTAACGCTGGTTTAAATTCATAAGTGTTAGTCACACAGGAGCCCCTAACATACTTTTCTTTGTTTGGAAGAAGTACTCAGGGTCAGTCAGCGTTTGTTTTCCTTCAGTTCCTTGAATTTCTTGATTTTTGTTTTTCCATTCCTGGAAGGACATATACTTCTACTTCTGTTTTTTGGTCTCCATTGTGATTATGTAGTATAAAACATATTTTTTATTCTTTTAGCAATGTCGTTTGACATCTGAAATATTTAGTTGCTCTTTCGACCGAACAACATTTGAATATATAGTTTTAAAACCCTATCATTTTTACTAATTCCGTTAGTCTTAAAAACCTATTGCTAATCATGTGTATTCATATGGAGGATATTCATGAATATGCAGAAATGCTTTGAATATTTAATTCATTGACTCTTCATGTACCACCAGTCATTGCCCTCAAATCTTCCCAAAATGGCTTGTTGAGTGTTATGCTATGCTATGAATGTTATGTTGTTGTGATTCCTGTTATGAATTTCTATATGTTTGGTCCCTTGACTACATTTTTTTGATGAATGTTTTTGAATAATAATTACTGATCTTCTTTTCTCGATTATAGTGATATAGTATTATATTGGCAACAAATTTAATTCCTATACTACATTGTACACATGCTTTAAAAAACCATGATTAGCTTTTAAACACGAGCTCTTGGAAAGAACGATACTTTTCTTGAAAGATTGATTCAAATCAATGACTTTCTCAGTGTCTTTTTGCTCAGGCATGCTACATTTTTCTTAGTGGTTAGCATTTCTATAAGGTGAACTGCTTGCGGCTGCATTGGACCAGAAGGTTACCTCTGTCCCGAGAGACTTTGGCAAATAAATATATAAATAATAGAGACAATAACAAGAGGGTCACATAATGACATGCAAAACTTGGGGAAAAAAGCTGCTGACTCAAAAGAGCTGTGTCAGCTACAGTTAAGCTCGGAATTACTCATACCCTGGCCTAATTTGAGTCTTTTTTTAGATGGAAATGACACAAAAAGTGTCTCCTAAAATACTGTGTTCTGAGAGATTCATTGAAAATTAATACTAGCAAGTTTTATTATTAATGACTAGTGGGTTATTGCATATTTTTTGAGGTTACACTGCGGGTCATGTGGCAGTTTTCTTTATTTTAGGCGAAAGGTAGTCAGACTCATCTTTTCATATGGGCCACATAGTTATGGGAAAAATATGTTCCGCAACCCTTGTTTAATTCATTTGTTTGCCATTTTCCTAACACTCAAAATGGTTTTGATGTCTTGCATCGTCAATGGTAAGTAAACCAGGGCTTCCGTGATAAAGTGACTAATTGATTAGCAAACTAATTGACATTGATAACCTCAAAATTGTCCTTTTATTGAGCCTGTACTTATTCAATATTATTTTAACATAGTGGGGAAAAGTAAACATGCCCATTTCCATACTTAGATTTGATAATCATATGAAAAAGGGTACTCATTCTCTATATTTTTTTCATTTAAATCTATTTATATCATTCTTTTACTACAGAATTTTATTTATACTTGGCTTTGGCAAAATATTTGACAATTTTAATGAAGATCCCATACTTGAAAAGTGCCAAATACAGGATCAGAAAACATTATTAGACTGCCATGAGAAATTGCCATGTGAAAAAAAAAAGAAACTAAATTTCATCAGCATACTATAAATAATTTTTTGGGCATGTAGAATCTATCTCATCCTGGTAGTTAATTGCCGCTTGCGCGCCATTCAAATAAAGGGAGTTTAGAAATCTGAAGTCTGCGCTGAACCTTTTGGGGACGAATGCAGGCGTGTGAAATTATCACAATAGAGAGGATTTATTTTTATATATTTCTGAAACTTGCACAGCACACAATTGAGCTTCTGAAGAATCCGATATCGTCTACTCCACTCTCTTTAACTTTTTGTTGCTCACTCTCCCGTTCAAAGTAGTCTCCTCTTAAAGAGCTGCCTTTGCATTTGTGAGAGCAGCCCCCAAACTGACAGTAGAAATACGTGCAATTTATTGCGCATTTCTTTAAAAAGCATTGATCCAAAACCAGTTTTTATATATATTATACTACGACTAAAAATAGTCTCTTGCCCTTTGAAGGGGGAAAACATTCATTTGATACCCCTGCTCTAGTGGTTGCAACACTTTTATTAGCACAGTATTGTATATATACATAAATATATATGTAAATATGTTTGATATGGACAATTTCATGACATCGTTTTCAAAAGACATGTTTTTTTTGTCCATAACTGGCTAATCGATATTGATAAAAGATAATGCTGCTAATTAACACATAATACAACCCTTTCTAATCTCGATCTTTATCCAGTCGCAATTACAAAAGTCGAAACGTCCGCTCCAATTTCCTGTTCTGGACCACAAGACAATTGGTAATAGTTTAAAGATTTACAGATTAATATGTATCTATATGTGTATGACCCTAAATAGCCCACTCATACAATGAAATCTAAATTTCAAATGTAAAAAGAATAAGGCGGTCGTAATTTAGCTTTGATTATGCAGACGGTTCACTGATATCAACTCACAATTCAATTAATTAGCGGTGTAAAAATAATGGCATTAATTTTGCTTTCATGAGTCTTTTAATCATACTCCTTTTTTAATGAAACATTTTCAGAGGTTCCGGGCTATTACAATTCTTATATTGCGAGCTGCAATATCCACTTGAGCTTGATTTGAATTACTATATGAATCACAGTTGATGATATACTACTTTTTTTTAAATATAAATATCCTGATTTCCATATGAGACACTCTTGCAGCTTTAAAAATCTACAATACATCTTAATACTTGACATAATCTCGTTTCGCCCATAAAGGAAACAAAATCACTATCTAGTTGTTAAATTAAAAACAGATTTCCCAAGATAAAGGAGTAAAATTTATTTCAGTGTTGTGCAGATAAATCATTATCTGTCAGAGGTTGTACCCAGGTGAGCACAAACGAATAACTTGGGAGACCCAAATGGGAATAGGAGAGGATTTATTGTCAGCCTGAAGAGGCGCTGATGTTTGCAGGTGATGAGAGAGGAAGAGGCTGTAGCCAAGTCTCTTCTTGGAATGCTAAGTAATATCATATGGTCCCTCCTTCCTCCTATTTTTTAATTTCTTCCTGCACAACTCAATAGCAAAGAATTAAAAATCATTAGTTTTTAGACTTCGTTGAAACCACCAATGTAGTAATAAAAACATTGGATTTGATGGTACACGGTCGAATGGTTGCCGATCTTTTGCTCGCCCAGAAGGTTATTGATAATTACCATTTAAATCGTTCCTTAAATTCCCTAAATACAAACTGCGAATTACTATTTAGTCATACTTAATGCCCTATTAATTATTAGGCTAAAGAAAAGCTCCAAATTTCCCAGACTTTTATTGTTTTTTTGTTGGAGAACTTGTTAAGACCCTGACTGACGTAACTTCTTAAAGGGACAACGCATGTACATACAAACTCTTATACACTCACTTGTCGGCTCAGTGAAACTGCTCATGGCCATTGTTGGCTTTTATTGATGCGTAGACCGTGTTGTTTTACCTTGTTTGGTCGCCGGTCTTTTGGTCGCCGGTCTTTTGGTCGCCGGTCTTTTGGTCGTCGGTCTTTTGGTCGCCGGTCTTTTGGTCGCCCGTTGTCGCGGTCGGGGCGACCAAAAGACCGGCGACCAATCGACCGCACACGGGATTTGATTCCCACATGTGTGGGTTGCGTCAGGAAGGGCATCCGTCGTGAAGGCATCTAACAGGCGATTCTAGCGTTTTGCCATGGCGACCCCTGACGGGATTAGCCGAAAGTCCACCACCATTCAAAACATGTCGACTAAGGACACTGTTAAAAATTTGCTGCATCTCACAATTAATGTCCAGCAAATTTTTGATACATGAGCAGCTCTCTCTATTGCTATGCCATTCGTACATTTAAATGTGATCTTGTGAACTCAGTAACAACATTCTGTCACATTCAACCTGTGCAGTACATTGATTGGATGAGTAATTAATACACATTTGTGGTCAGCGTGTGTTACTTCGTAGCCTGTTGCTATGGTGATTTACTGCACTTGTCACAAGTCTTCATCCGGTTTCTGTAGAATGTTATGCGAAACCAACAGAAAACTGATTATTGGATTTACTATATGTCCAGTATGCCCTTCAGACTCAATTTAAGTAAACCTATCATTTATTTGTGCCCACCATACAGTACTTAACCCCCAAAAAAGGATCATCATTAGACATGGTGATTTTTGGTAGTTGTTTCAGACTTATTGTGTAATGAAGAAATTGTACACTTAATTCTGGCCTTTGGTAATAAGGGTGCTCTGGTTGACTGCGCTTTGACCTGTTTTGTAGAATTGTGATTAAGCATAATCCTGATTTCTAATAATTATTTGGTGTAAATCAATCTTTTAAGAATATGTCATAAGAAAAAAAGTTGGGCATGATGACCTGAGTTGTACTTTTTAATTTATTTGCATTTAAATTAAAATGCTTGTGTTTATGAAGCAAACATCACCTGAGGGCTTCGACATTACTGGATTTAAACAATATTTGCCGCAGGGTATAGAATAAAATCTAAAAATTTGTTACTATGGCATTGTTTATTAATAGCTGCTGCTTTAACCGTGTTTTTGCTTTTATTAAATCTGGAGAACTCATCCAAACTTTTCACAAATAACTAAGTTTAGCAATACCATTAAAAATCTCTGTAAGGGTGGGTATTTTATAAAAAATTAAAAAAAATTACATTGCATTAATTTCTTGGTCAGTCAAACATATATTTTAAAATTTATAGTGATGACTAGTACTGGATTTGAAACTTTATTCCAGGCTTCCAAGGGAGCATGTTAAGATTTACGCTTCCATTCCAAAATCATGCATGCTTGGTTAATTTAAATTGTTTGTCTATATCATAAAATGAATTACGCTTACAGTAAAATATTGGCAAATGTGGCTGTTATCATTTTACAGAAAAAAATCTAACAAATATACATGTACAAACAATCTAATGCTTAGAAATTTGGGTGAAATTTAGAAAAATAAATAAAACTGAATACATATCTACTCTTTTCCTCTTATTTTTCCATAAACTAATTAAATACAATAATAGAATATTTCGGGAGAAAAGGTGAAAATGCCAGAACTCACATGCTCAGATGCTTGAGACAACAAAGCGTAAGAAAATGAAGTAGACATTGTCATGCAAATGCCAGTTGTACTTGACTGCTCGCCGAGCTTCTTCGATAACACAATAGAGCCTTGATATTCACAAGGGAGTGGAACCGAGTTGTGAATAATTTAGCAGTTTTAAATATTTAGATTGGGACCTGGGTTAAACTGCAAATATACACCCGATATGATCATAAAACCCCAAATTTCATACTCACTTAAAACATTAAGGGATGATTAACTCTTTCAATGGCATTCATGATATAGACATACCATCATGTGACCTGCAATCATTAAATTGCTGTGAATTTTAAATCGGTTTGAGAGTAGTAGATGTCTAATCCAATTGAACTAAGAGGGTTGGCAATGAGTGAATGTTCATTCATGAGTGTCAATGGCATCGAGTTAAAAACATATTTAGGAAAAAATGTAAGTAAAATACTGTATTTAACCACCTGTATTGTTTCAGATGCAATAATTTTGAGCATTGGGATTTTTCCTTCCATTAAAATATACTATGATGCACATTTTTGGAAACATTATAACAGATATTTTTTTGTTTGTTCCAAACAACCATTGAAGGCTCCAAATTTCAATAATTTTTACATTTGCTGTTAATGAGGTAATGATTTGAGTTCACTTTTTACTGCTAGATACAAATCAATCAACTATTACCCAATAGATTTGTCAAAAATATCAAAACTGAAACCTTATATCGGTTAAGATATTGTATTGTCAAAGCTATGGACACTCAGCCCATGTTGGTTTATTGCCATTTAGTTCGTACACATTTTGAGTATGTTGAACAGTATTTTTACCAACTATTGTTTTCATTTCTAATTTCTAAATAAGTTCATAAATTTGTTTTTGCAAAACCACAAGTTAGCCGAAACATGGGGATTGTGTTTTGGACTATACTCTTAATGTTATGGCAGCGAATAAACAGACGTTAATTTGCTAATACCTTCCCAGTTCAAATAGATTGGATTTTTTGTACGAACACATTTGCAGAGGTTAGTTCTGAACACTATGTAATAATACTCTATGTAATATCAACATTTATATTTCTTTTTTTGGGTGCAGAATTGATACTGATTTGAAAATTTTATCATTGTCACAATACTAGCAGAATACTGAAGATGTGTTTTCCTGTGAACTCACACAAAAGGCAGCTGTTATTGTGTTATGTTTCTGTTGAAAGCCTCTTGACAATTCGGGTTTGCACAAACCTCCTCATGCTTCACATTTCGTATCCAACTGGGGCAGTGGAGGACGCTAAAAAACAATTGCAGGGATTCGAACTTGGCATTGTATCACCCACGTGAAGCACTCAGTAAAAAGATGAAGAAAAAAAAAGCGACCCCGCTGTGCTTTGTTGTGCAGCCACTGCGGGTTACAAAACATAGTCAAAATGTCGAGGGTAAGAGCTATCCCGATGAATGTTCCGAGCCGTGTACTTCTGGCGAGATTTGTTGGGGCGCCAGTCCCTTTATGTCAGAGGCGTCCCCGCTCGGGTACGGCGTGGTCTCACTTCAAAAGAGTCTGCAATTGGAAGGTGAATAAAAGCTGTTCAATTGGCCCCGAATTCCCTCAACTAAACTGCAATATCAGCACCGCCGAGGAAGAAGTCGGTGAGGACCGTTTTCAGCTTAAATCACTCAGCCCTGCACATTGACACAGAGGCCAGGCAGACAGGGAGGAAGGAAGGAGTGCAGTAGCTTTATCAGTAATTATAGTAAAGCTATTTTCTCCCCTCAGGAAGAGGAGTAACCATTCTTTAATCTTGACACGCGGCCATCATGTAGCACACCTATTACAGGTCCAAGGTGTTTGAATTGTGTTTGGGAAATTGGGGTGACAGGAATAGAGCGTGTTGGGGATACGCGGGACCAAAAAAGAAATAGGAGTTGACAAAGCATAAAAGTTGAGTGCAATTTTATGGCTTCAAAACCCTGTTGGCCTTTTGCAAGGATTTTTACAGGACCTCTAGCGGGTGTATTTGAAAATCCCAAAGTTGGCTGTGGACAGCCAGACAAAAATATAGAAGAAATGGACACTAAATTTTCCTCGTTAGAAAAAATACTGTGGTTATTTTGCTATTAGACATCGAGTGGTGACAAACTAATTTCGCTTTTACATCGGAAGGATTCATCATCCAAAATTATCCCTTTAGTTTAGTTTTAAACTCTTACTTTTCACCTGACATAAAACCCCCGCTTTTTGCTAGCAATATTATTCAATATTGCATCAAAAGTGCTCATTCTGTGTGTGGGAACACTTTTTTTTCCGATGTGAAATCACTAGTCTTTCACGACTCCCCTCCGTCCCCCCGCCTACCCATGGGCTGACTTTAAACAGTAGTAAAACACAATTGAGAAAAGAATAATTGTGTTTTGCTTTCGGGATGTTTGCCAATTGCAAATCAACCGATGGCAATAAAGTCAAGACTAGAGTCTGTGATCTGATACCTCTTTTGATGACAACATAGCAAAAAAATGAGCACTTCTTTCCACAAAAAACTCACTAACTCAAATTGTTGAATATGAACAGAACCTCCAGCACATGCTGCCAGTCATTTCCCCCTAATTTTAGCATATAAGGCAAGCATAGCCGTTTCAACCATATTTCATTTGTTCCTTGGGGAAAAGAGGGAGACAGGCGGATAGATTCATAGTGTCAGAAGTGAGAATACAGAAACACAAGTCAATGCATTTTTATAAAGATCAAGTGTCGTTTTTAGCACACAAACCCTTTATGGCATGGAAAGAGTTTCTGGCAGTAGACTTGTTTGTCAGATTTCGCTTTGAGTGCTGACAGTCCAAAAGCTAATATTTAATTGGTTATTTGTGCGCTTCCCAACCAATCATTCGATTTTCAAATGTATTCTTTTGTCCAAATTATTCTCCTTTCTACTCTTTATAGCCTAAACAGCCAAAATGCATTGCACATCTGTTCATCTGTGTTCAGACTAACAAGCCAAGAGTTGAAGTCCGCGTACACCGGACAAAATAAGTAATATTAAAAACTATAACCTCATAATTTTACGACTGTTTCTTCCTAATATTACTATTACTGAAACATGAGCCAGTCCTCCCAGTTTAAATAAGTAGTTCTGTGTTAATAGGTCACCAATATTTTAAGCCCATGAAACCAAACAATCTCCAGTTCACGCATTGCAAAAAAATAATTGTACAGACTTTATAATATATAACATAAAAAGTAAAATAATATAAAGACTTGAACCCCCATTATTTTAGAACTGCTTTCTGCTTATATTACTAAATATTACTGAAATATAAGACAGTCGTCCTACTTTAAATGAAGTGGAAACCTATCCCTGGCAACAGCAGGCTTTGAATTAAGCAAGAAATTGTGACAGATTGTAAATGATGTTCAAACGTGGACAATGTGCTTTTCATCACGTGCCATGTCTTAAAGTTGTCTGCGTACATGTATACATTTGTCAAATTTGTCTTCTGGGAGTTTGCTCTGTTAAATGTTCCCTCATTTTTCCCTTTTCCATAATGCTATTTTATATTTACTTAGCTGAAATGTAAATGCCAGTGAAAAAAGGCTCCTGTTCCTGCCAGACTCGTTTCCCGACGTGTGCGGTCGATCGGTCGCCGGTCTTTTGGTCGCAGTCTTTTGGTCGCCCCGACCGCGACAACGGGCGACCAAAAGACTGGCGACAAAAGAACGGCGACCAAAAGACCGGTGACCAAAAGACCGGCGACCAAAAGACCGGCGACCAAAAGACCGGCGACCAAAAGACCGGCGACCAAAAGACCGGCGACCAAAAGACCGACGACAAAAAGAGCGGCGACAAAACAAGGTAAAACAACATGGTCTACGCATCAATAAAAGCCAACAATGGCCATGAGCAGTTTCACTGAGTCGACGTGTGAGTGTATAAGAGTTTGTATGTACATGCGTTGTCCCTTTAAGAAGCTACGTCAGTCAGGGTTTTAACAAGTTCTCCAACAAAAAACAATAAAAGTCCGGGAAATTTGGAGCTTTTCTTTAGCCTAATAATTACTAGGGCATTAAGTATGACTAAATAGTAATTCACAGTTTGTATTTAGGGAATTTGAGCAACGATTTAAATGGTAATTATCACTTACCTTCCGGGCGACCAAAAGACCGGCGACCAAAAGATCAGCGACCAAAAGACCGGCGACTAATCGACCGTGTACAGTTTCCCGATTAGTGGTTGCGTGAACAACGATAGGTTAGGTTTACAAGACTATCTAAATATTTCCGTTGCATGTTTGTTCTTTGCCACTTCACTGATAGTGCATGGATGCACAGCTGTGCCATAGATTTACAGTGTGGCTGCAAAACAATCCATTCTTAGAGGGCGGCCAGTGCACATTGACTTGCGTCCACAAGGAGCTCAAGAGCATGATATTCCCACAGGTGTTGTGAGTGCAGTCTGTGCTGATGGAGCCACTGTTGTTAGTGGTAATGACAGAGAGAAAGTGGTCCAGGTGAAGCTTAGCCGTGCTGTATCGTGTTCTCGCAACGTGCACACTCAGCATGCCGCCACGTCTCCCATGTAGGGCACGGAAAAGACAACACAGCACATTCGAGCAGTCGTTAGTGGAAAGAAAATGCACAGTTTGCTACACAACAGTCTTGATCGTGTTAGGGCTAAAAATAAATACAGTCAGGACGAGGCTTGCGGAATTACAGGAGTGTTCATAGTTGGAAATTTGACATGGGGGATCTTTCATCTTGAAACATTCCATCTCGCGACTCACTTATCTCTTTTGCTTCCATTGATGGTGCAAAACGTCTAATTTGCACTGGGAGGTGCTGGCAGCGAATGAAGGCATGGTCATTCATTTGAAAACCCTCACAGTTGATATTGGTTGGTCGTCAACGAGTAATAAACACATTTTAATTCATTGCAGAAGGATGCAAAGAGGCAAATGATTGGACACCTGTCATTGTCAATGACACTAGATTTATTATATAGTTAATTACATAAAAAATACATTTCTCTTTGTGGAAATCAATACAAATACTGGAGATGGCAGACATACAGATTTTTTTTGTTTTATTTTAGCATTAAGTAGAAAAAAAAGACAAATGAGAAAATTAGCAGTTTATAATTCCATCAGGAATATGTATTAATGAGCTGAAATTGAGCATTTTTCCCACCTTCCAACCATCTTAAAAAGGTCTTGTTGTCAGGGAATATTTACTTTATCTTGTGGTGTGGTTTTTTTTTTCAAATTGACAAAGATAGATATAGATATTAAACATGTTTAGTTGCGTAATGCAATAAAAAAAACATGAGATTTACTATACAAAAATGGTGAACGTTTGTCAAATGTTGCCCATTGGAAAACAATATTAAAGAACAGTTTGATATTTTTTCAACAACAAAACAGCCTTACTTTCCTAAATTGAAATATAAATGATGTGACTGCACTAAACTGGTTTTTGGCAGCTTTTGTGAGAATGCTGCGTTATTGCAGTACCTGATTGCATTTGTCTAATATATGACGTAAATGTTTACTGTAAATATGAATTAACTTTTGCTGTAATATAGTTTCTTTATAAAAGTTCAGTTCAACATCCATGTTCCCTTTAGGAAAACTACTCCATATATTCGCCGGTTCAAAAAAATATTTATATTCTACTGAAATGTCCAGTCAGCTGTGTAATTTTGCAGGGAAAATGATAAGGACTTGAAGCTTTTTACAGTTTACTTTAAGAAGCTTAAATATAAATAACACTTCTTTAAAGATGCACTGGAATGGAAGCGCAAGATTGTCACGACACATTCAGTCAGCCTTCCGTCAAGCATTTTGGTGAATGTGGGAATAAAAAAAATACATATCACACTTTTAACCATTATGAGGTCGTACTGAATCTTCACCACGGCAGCAATGTAATTTATGGTGACACAATTACGTTGCAAATTACTTCTTACAAAGCAAGAAATACAGAATAAAACGCCGAGCCCTGTGGCATAAGCCTCTGAGCTGAAGAGAGAGGGAAAAAAGAAGAAGAAAAAAAACGAAGGAAGCGGACATCTCGAGGGATGGTAGAATACGGTGGCTGTGGGAGAATTACAAAGGCAGGAGGTCAAGAGCACTCTATTTCCAATCTTAAAACACGGAATGGCTGCTCTAACCTGTATCAAGGGGGCATTTTTTTCTTTCTTTCTGCTGAGTACAACCTGGAAGTACAAGTGAAATGTATGCGGATCTGCCCAACTGGGATCTACGCACCTACTATCTGTGCCTTATGCAACTTATCCCAGAATGGAGAACACATTTGCAGCGGTCATGTAGACTGATGTAGCAGATGGTTTGTTAGCGTTACCATCTGGGAATGAGACAATGGAAGCAGCAAGACAAAAGGTTGCGTTCCGTCGATCACATCGATTTGCAGTCAAGTGGAGTAGTAAACTGCTTACAGTGAGTCAATGTCTCTTGGTATAAGTACAAAAATCTATTTATCAGGAGCAATCCTTAGCACTGTGCTCTAGTAAAAATAAAACTGCCCAGGGAAGTGAATTGAGATATTGGATTCTGAATACATAGAAGAACTTGAGATACCCCATCCCACTATATAGTATATTTTATAGCGTGCAACTAGCTAGAACTTTTACTTACAGGCAGGCATTTTCAGCCATAGGAAATCCAATCCATTTGAACAGGGAGGGTTGGCAGTAAAAGAACATCCGTTCATTCGATGTGATCCCTGTTAAGATGATTAGGATGCCTACGAGTGGCAAATTAAGTGTTTGGACCCAACACTCTACCATAAGTGTGTCAAAAAACACCCACATGAATTTTCTTTAGAATCCAACAGGAAACTTTATTACTTTTATCAACTGTTGCTCTAAAGATTTTTTTTCTTCATCCATTACATTAGCTATGCTAGAGTCCAAGGCACGAAAATTAAATTTTAAAAAGTGCAAAGATGGTAAAAAAAACACTGGAAAAACAGCATAAACATGTATAAAATGTGAATGTAAAAATGAAACAGAATAAGAAGAGAAAAATAATATCCTCAAAACTGCAAAAAAAACAAAAACAGCTAAAAAATCGTTAAAAAAAAACTTTAATCAGCAGATAAGCTATACATGATAAATATCTCTCATCTCATCTCATTTAATGAACCGCTTTATCCTCATTAGGGTCGAGGGGGTGCTGTGATCCAAAGGCCCGGCATCTTAGCAGCCAACACTCTCTTTTAAAAGCTGTGAGGAGTTCAGTTTTCTAATGGGCTTGCAAGTTGGAAAGCATTGCACCTACTTTGTACGATCTATCCACTAAAGAGCAAAAAAGAAAATCTTCAAACCATCCCACCACCCTCCGTGTTTATTGCGTACTGCAGAAAAAAGGGGAAATATCTAATTTCAATGCAAGATTTAATGCAATAGAATGTCAAGTGAATATTGTTCATTTACATTGTGTTCTTCTTTAGTTTGAAGTCACAATATTTTACAATGCAAATTTAGCGATGTGATTCTCAAGTCAACTTTTTCCCATTTGGCAAAGAATAAATGTGATTGAGCTGGGAACAGTACAAAACAGTCTACACTATATTGATATTGGTGACACAAGACGCTAATAATACAGCACCGTTTCGCTCTTCAGTTCTTAATCTGAAAGGAATTGAGATGGAAGGCACTTGGAAGGAACCATCTGCCATGCGTCTCGGCAGATTTAGCTGACTTACGGAGCCCGCCTAGCCTCTTCGCTTGTTCTTCCGATTTTCTCCCATTCTCGCAATATGTATGAATTTGAATTTAGGAACTGCGGGAGGAGGCAGGACACCGGCTTAACACTTCATTTCCTCCACTCACCGGGCAAACCTTCAGCCCGCAAGTCTGCTCATTAGTATTTTCTCGGGCGGGAGAATTGGAGAGTAAACAGCAAATTGGGAAAAAATGAGGTCGCTAGATTCGGGGATAGCACTTGGGCAGAGCAAGTCCAAAAATAAAGCCGCTCATGCTGGACAAAAGCTTCTCTGGAAATTATTCGGCCGGTCGCTTCCCTGGAGAGGGTGGCAGCTGTTCACTATTTTCACCTCCTTTTTTCATTACATATATTTTCTTGTGATATATGAACATCTGTCGGGAAAAGCAGGTGGCAATGAGTCAGTGAGGGAAGAGACATGATTCTGTTCCAGCGTCATTTTCCGATAAAACCCTGGGAATGAGAAAACTACTTGCATTTATTACCTCTCTCAGATACTGGCATAAGACGAGCAAATACCTCAGACTGATAAGGTGATGCTCTTTTATTTTTTGGGGGTCTGTACATCCTTTCTCACTTTACCAGCAATCTCCAGTCTCCTCGCAACGCTTTCATCACAGCCAGTGAGGCAACACCCGCAGTGAGACATGCATATATTATGACACGAACGAAGGGTGACGGATCCGTCGCAGTAGGGAGATGCCTTGGAAACGGCTGTCTAATTCTTAGGGTAATGACAATAGTAAAGTGTTAATGTGACCTGAGGTGAGCCGAGTCTTGATGGGGATCTGCTTCATAGATGCTGGAGGAATTTACGTGATGCAGATCAATGGCGCAAGAGTTTTATATTTTTCCTTAGAATGTTCTGAACTCATTTCTCCTTGCCAGTGTCCCAGAGGAATTTTACTGAACTAGGCATTATGGATATCAAGGGTACCGATATCAGGTACATATATTTTTAGCTTTTTTTTATTTATTTTTACCTTCTTCCGATTAGAGGCCTGCTTTTCAGATGTCTTCCTCCAAAGAGGTCATCTTGAACATTTTGTCAAGAGTGTATTTTGCTTCACAATTGCTTTTAAAATTTTTATGGCTGATGGTTATTTCTATCTTTTTTGAATGAGTATTTTTTTGTTAACAATTCAAGGAATAGGTCAAGAAATCTGCCATTGTTGTTCTGTTACCGAAAAGAAATCTAGAAAGTAGTTATTTAAAAGGTTGTTTCTTCATGTAACTGCTATTTTGTGTGTAGGGGTTGACAGCACAAATAGGGGGAGAGAAAAAAATACGAAATAAGTTTTACACTTTACGTAGGCTCATTTTGTTCATCTGTTGGGCATTTTTTAAATACTGGTTTTCAGACTTTAGTTCAAAAAGACACTTATTGTTTAGGCTGACCATAAAAGCAACCACCCCAAATCCTTGTAAATTTAGTGAACATGAGCTAATAGTTACCTTAACTGCTTCCATTTCTCCTTCTAGTACATGTTCCGCATTGTTTTGTCCATCAGTCTGAAAGGACTATCACTAGGCTCCTATTTTCAGGTCTATCTGGTTGCTACAATAGACGTCTGGTTTTCATAATTGTCAGTGGAGTTATGCATGTGTGTGACTTGATATGTTGAATATCTCTACAGTGGGCATCAGGGGTAAACGTGCTGCAAACTGCCAAGCGCTACAAAGGATGTCAACAAATAAACATTACACAAAAGCAACATAAAAACGCTGCAAGATGAGAATACTGCAACCGCAGAAACAAAGCATAAACACAAACTTAGAAATGCAAAAAAAAAAGGTTGTCACTATCAAAGACAGAAGAAACTCGCGAGAGAAAGTTGCCAAAACAAAACTTAAGTGCGTCATGCCACTAGTGTTGACATCCAAGGAGATGGGGCAATCTTTTGAGAATAGACCCCAAATGAATGATTCTCAAACTATTTTCTGTCTAAATGTTACACATTTTCTTCAAATTATGACTCCCTGCTAATACTGTAGACTTTGGAAAAAAGTTTTGTCAATTTACTGGCAACCACACAAGTGTTAGGTTACACACGACTGATCCATCATTTTTTGTTTTTTTAATGTTAGTTTACTTTTCATCCAATTACATCTTATTAGAAACTTCCCAATGGAAATTAAAGTTGATATATCAGCAAACCACAATTAGAACATTCCACAGAATGACTCATATTTTTGTCCTAAATGCATGTTGCCATGCAGAGATTGAGTTGTGCTTGAAAAGGAAAACATGTTCCTTATTAAACAT
The DNA here is from genome assembly GCF_051989625.1 of Stigmatopora argus. Lineage (NCBI taxonomy): Eukaryota > Metazoa > Chordata > Actinopteri > Syngnathiformes > Syngnathidae > Stigmatopora > Stigmatopora argus. Next base: position 7,530,363 of record NC_135402.1, read on the forward strand.
TCAACACTGCTTTTCTGCATTAGCTGTGAAAGACTGCTTTTCCCTGAAGTATTTTGTCTTTAAATTATCGTCATTCGTCCTACTTTACCCAAGAAAGGAATTTCCCATACATATTTTAATTTTATTTCTGTCCTATTGTGTTTTTTACATGAACACAACCACACTAGCAAACAAAATCCTGTAAAGATTAAATATCTCCAAAGAAGGCAAAGTCGGCTTATTTTTCTGATCGTGTTTTTGGTTTTCGCAGTATATTGCAATGCACCCATTGTGATAAAATCTTTGGGCTTGTACTTTCCCTAGGTGGACTCCCAGTGGGTCTGCAGATGAGTTTCTAGTGAATAACATCGCTTGACATTTAGATCCGCAAACACGGAAGACCCGCAGAGCGATTTCTTGTCATCGGTATCCTCATAGCTGTTTGGAATCATGTTGGGACTTTTTGGGAGCATTATGACAAGCCACAAAGCAAAGGGAATTTGGTTCTCATTATATATTATTCTAGCAGAGTGGATGAGCACAATCTGTCAGGATGGCTCGCTTTTATGTCCCACTCCTGAATGTCTTTTTGGCAAGACACGCGGTACCCAAAACAAACAGACGAAAAAAAAAGCTTGTGCCTGCTGAGGTAAATCCAAGGAAAACAGTCAGTGGTTTCTCATCAATAAAACCACAGGGTAATTAGAGGAAGCACTTGAAAGCCAATTTGTGACTTGACAAATAATCAATCTTCATCTGTGAGGCAGCCACAGTTGCATGAAGTGGCAACGCTGACAAATTTGGTGACAAATCGCTCAAACCTGGTAGGAAAAAAAAAATCTTGGGATTTTTATTGTTCAGGCTGTATGGCTATATGACTAGTACAAACTCCATAGTTGTTGTTTTAGCCCTACTACAGGTGGAAAAGCTCTATCGTTGTTGCATGTTCCATTATACATTGCCACTTTAGCCTTAGGTCAATAGTCAATGGGTGTTCCATGTTTTGTTATCCTTTTTTAATTTTATGAACTCTGTACTTGTTTATGAGTTTCGCAGTAATATATGAGGTTTACAGATTAGTCGGATTTTGTGAGAAAATATTTTTTTTTTATTTTCAGAATATTTTAGAAACAAAATGTCACATTATGCTTTGTGTATAAACTGTATATGAATACATATTCACATTTAAATAATGTAACATATCAATAAGATTTCCCATTTAAATCAAATTAAACATTTGGCCCACCAGGCTTATAAAGGACTGAAAGAAACACTGTAGTATATAGTATTCTTTAATTTTGAAGTTAACAATGCAAACAAAATATTTTAAGTTTAATTCATAGTCCCAAGTCATTCTCTAGCTTTTGTATGAGATCCATATAAAGTACTGTATCTTTGGCAACTGTGTGTCATAGTTTTTCTAAAGACTCCCCAGTGGTTTGTGCATACTTCACAGTCCAGTCCTGGTGTATAAGCGTCCTAGTTTGTGAAAACGCTCCGACATGCTTGACGAATATGAGCCAGTGACTCCAGGCTCAGCGTTTCCCTTCCTTAATTGCTAATTGTCAGCCAAAAAACAATGGTACTGTTGAACATATTTCTCATTTACGATCCCTAGTTTTAAAGTAATAGACTTGAGAACCAAAAATAATTGAAGCACGGCACTGTTTTTATTTCCCTCACTGCCAATTCCCCCACGAAGCAAATGAATTACATTTTTTATTCCATGCCACATTTTACTGCCTTTCTGGTAGCCAATTTATCTGCATAACAGTGAAAAAATATGTGCCGTGCATTCATAGTGACTGGTCTCATGCTGTCGCAGGAATCTTATTAATTAGTTTGCTTTATGACAGAGCCGTTCCCTGCTTTAAGGACCGTCTCATAAACTGCCTCTGCTGTTGTTGCTGAAGCGGGGGGCAACTATCGTATAACTCGCAATGTCGCATTCTTGAAAAAAAAAGAAGAAAACATTATCGATGCTAGCTCCCTGCCCTCCTCCCTTTTTCAATAATTCAGCTGCCAGGTAAATGGGAATAACTGGGACCGTTAGTGAATTTGTTCACTCTTTAAAATCAGCCATTGATTGTTGTACTGAGCTGATATGTTGCTGAGCAGACGGGGAATTTAATTATAAAGTGTGTTGCTTGCTCAGCCTTGTTTTGTGAAGGTCAGAGTGCCACCACAGCCTTTTTTTTTTAAATTAGCGATCATGTCAAGAGACTGTGATGTAGGGGGTTGGGATGGTGGGATATGGAATCCAGTACAAATGAAGTTAGCCACGGCTGGTCCTCGAGTTCTTCTGTTGCTTCCCGGCAATTGCAAGTGGCAGACCATTACCATCCCTTTCCGCACTTGGCTTAAAGCTGTGCGATCATCATTCCTGGAATTTTGATTTTATATTGTGGTATTCCCTGAACCGGCACCCTTTGAGTAAATGTATCGTAATTGTTATGTCCATACACGAGTTGAAGTTTTAGATTTTCTAGTAGGATTGTCAAAAGTGTTAATACTGAAATGTTGTAACCAGATATGATATTTGATCGGAAAATTATTGATACTCAGTTGTTTGTATTAGCACCAGAAATGTGTTATCATCGAGTTGATGGATTTTTCACAACTCTTGATACTAGTTTTTCTCACGTCTCCATTTTGAAGTGGGATGAGTGACAGTGAATGAATGCCATGCTTCCATTACAGTTGGATTGGACTTCTGGTCATGATAAACTAATTGATGGGAGGGTGCATTTGGTCAGAGGAAGAATACATTTATCGTTTTAACGTATTTTTTTGTCATTGACGGCGCTAAACAACCAGTTTATTTGAAGTACAATGGATGGCAGTGAATAAACCAATGCACATCTTACCACTGTTTTCAAGGCTTTTCCCGGTTTTTCTTAGTTTTTGCATTCATGCAGGTTTTTTAAAATTATTGCTACCTAAATTTTGTCTCTCTCTTTCTGTGATACAAGCTCAGTCCCGAAATGCATTAAGCTCGTATCTCAAGGCATGACTGTAGTTTTTAAGAGCTACTTGATTATACGCCACCTTTTTTTGAGTATTGATCTTGAGTTGAAAAATTATTGTCGTTACAGCAGTTGTTTGAAAGGTGGATTTTTACAAACTTCTATGATTGGAAATTGTGTTTGTTGGCTCATTACTGCATAATTGTGTGTCCTTCGATTAATCGTTGTTTTAGTTTGCAATGTAAATGTTCTTCCGGAGAGAGGAATCCAATAATAAATATTGACATCAATTGCAGGGAAGCGATGATAAACTGGCCTTAGTGCTGCTGGAAAAGTTGGAACGTGCACCTTTTAGATGAGTCATTTTTAAATATATTAGCGCATTAGCAACTAATAAACTAATGATCAGACAGTACTCCTTTGCTATAGATCAACCATTGTTGATCTGATCTTAAACAGTTTAACCGTTTATGGCCATTGAAACAATGGGAAAGTACACACTATAACAGTCGTGCTGACATTCTGGAAAGATCTAGTTTTTTTGGAACCACTTAAAGTTTAGAAATGACCGCAAAATGTTGTCTAGTCATGTTTCCTGTCAAGTCATCAGTCATTATTATTGTTTAGTTATAATTCTATTTGTATTTATGTGCATTATGCTGTCAGTTTTTTGGAGTAGTGAGATTCGGTAAGTCTCCATAGGACTGATATCAAAGTGGCTTCAGTATCTACATTGAGAGAAGATAGGCTGGCTCTACCAATTGTAAATTTTCTCTTGGCTAAACACACCAACTTTATATGGTGGATTTTTTTTCATGTGGGAAATACCTCACAGTGGCAAGTCATTTTTCTTTAGAAGATCCTTGCTAATAATGCTGACCAAATGCAGTGTAACAGTCAATTAGGAGAGTGCACCGTCTCTAGTGTCTACCTGTTTCCCCGAAAGACTTGATTCGCCGTTGATCTTTCTCTCGTGGCCGGGATTCAGAATTCAAACAGCGGGAACACGCTTCCTGTTTCTTATGAACTTTTTAGAATAAAGAGGCACACTTAGATGTGCACACACAGGGGAAGAAGATGGGAATTGATTGACAAAGGCAGTGACGGGACGGGAATGGAAATTAAATCCCCTTGAATGAACCTGAATGGAGGAGGAGTTGCCACATGAATAGGGCCGCTTTAAGATGGGCAATGGAGAAAACAAGCCCTCCCTTGTCCTGTCTGCTTGATTTCCTGAAGCAGACATCCTCCCTTCTTTATTTCTTATTCAACGCGATCCACGCTGTTCAGCTTCCTCTTTTTTCCCCGCACTCTCCTCTCGTCTCTGCTAATCCACTCTGCAAAAAACTGTAATCTGCAAACAGCACAAGATGGCCATTATTTACAACAGCCCGCAGGCTCTTTTGTGAAATGCATATCCAATCTGGCCTGGGGATGTAACAGTAAGGGGGAATACATTTAAAAAAAACAGCAACAAAACGAAACACACAGGATCGATGAATCAATATGTAAAGCATGCATTCTTGATTGAGCATGCTGTTTTCTGAACTTAAAGTTGAATTTATCAAAGCTGAAAATATACACGGTGGAAACGTTGTTTTATTTTTTTCTTTCTAAACATTTTGCATTAAAAAATAAACTGAAGACTCGCACTGATTTCTAACTATCTAAATTGTAAAATCGTCGGACGAAAAAGTAACGTGTGTAAGCATTCTTAAAAAAATGATGTCGTAATGGGAGGACTTTATCCAGCAGATGCCGTATGACTTGATTGAGGAGTACGCAAGCGGGTACACGTTGTGTGTCATTCGACATGTTGGAATACAACATTAAAAGTGGGTCAGAGGATGTATTAAGTTTTGAAGAACATGAGATTTTACCGTACAAGTTCAAATCATGACTGAGAGAAAAGGAGAAACACTGGTGAGCCCGGGATGGAAGTATCTTGGGCTCCATTTAAATCGTATTTACTGGATAGTAAATATCTTACTTTTTTGACGGTCGATTTTACAAGCATGCTTGGCGATTTAAAAGCTAATCATTTATCATCTTAAATTCAAACCAGTAATTTTTTTACCGTTTTACCACTTTTTTTGCCGTTTTACCACTTTTGGTGACGGTGGCCAGGGCCAACAATGCTGGGAAAGCCTTGTTGTTTAGGTTCCGATGCCATTGTTTACTGTGGCAGATAGTCCGCATGCCAACGATCTAATGCTAGTATGTTTTACTAATTTCCAACTGTTTACTAGGCATTTTCCGATAAAAGATTTCAATTTCTTGGAAAGAAAGCAACGTAAACGCTGGTCGCGAGAGTAATATAACTAAACAGAAGAGTTTGCAGTGCACAAAGAGGCTGTCCATTTGTTACGTCACTCATTTAAATCCATTTAAACTAAAGAGAAACTTATTTCTATAGATGGCAGAAATATGAAAGGAACCACGTGATCAGATTTATCTTATCGTCAAATGCACTGAAAGAGTTGATGCTTTGCTTCGACCCAATTGTAATATGCTTTCATCTGTGGTTGTTTTTTGTTAGATAACCTCCATTTAGTTGTTCAGCAGATGATTTGGCTGTCCTTTAGATGGCATTGAATGGCCCTGCCTAGATCTGACAACAGTCCTCAAAGGAACAGGGAATGCAGTGTTTGGAAAGCGATGTTGCATAATTACTGCTGGATACGTGCCCCTAATGTAACACTATTTCTTGCATATGAAAATATTGTCAGAAAAGTATTACTCAAAACCCCCATACAATAAGCTGTTTAATTTGAACTCTTGAAATCAATTATCTTCCAAAATCACACCTTTCAGTAATTCTTGAACGTTATTTTTTTATAATGTATTTTAATCAACACTCGCCTGTTGGCTATCACAAACACAAGTATTAATTTATGTTTTTTTGTTGTTAGAAGCAGATATTCTGAGAGACTTTGCCTGTTCTAATGCAAACTCTGGTCAAGGAATTTGAATGGACCAAACTTTCATGGTTCTCTTTTTGGAATGTTTCATCAAATAGTGTAGAGTAGAGCACATCACCAAAGTGTAATGACCGTTACTAGGTTTAGCCATGAAGAATTGCTCCAATGTCCCATTCATTGCTGCTGACACCTTTTAATTATTGCGGAAAGGGCAAATAGACTTTCAGTAATCTAGTTTGTCCCTCCATTAGACATTTAGTTTGACTTTTTAAGACAAAAACACTTCCTCCTAGCGCAGAAGTTAGCGACAAGCCATTTGATATTAGTGGTGCTATTAGTTTCTATTTTACCTGAGAGTAAAGCACTGTTTAAGGAGTCGGTATCTGCAGAAAACGCAGCATGGGTTGAACACCATTACTTGACAGCAGGTGGTATAAAGACCTTAACGCAGCGACAGATTCATCTGTGGAAATAAAACATTGGAATTTAACTTCATCCTGTGTCTATATGAATGTAAATGTGCTCATAGCAGGAAGTTTTAGGGAGATTTCAGAGAGAGAATTGACGCATTGGTAGATTTAGAAGCTTCCAAATGGACTACAGTAAAGATACAATTAGCCTTTGCACACAGACTTCATTTCATTGAATCTGCTATAATTATAGATCAACTGTGGAAATAGTCTGTAGTAAAGTAAGTCATTCAGTGTTTACATGTTGACGTCCAGAGCATTTGAATATTGGTTTATTCGGTTCAACCCCCAATTCAAATGTATTGCACGTCAATGAGTTAAGTATCAAGTTGTTCATCACGTATTTAGTGGGAACAGATTAGTCCCATTACATTTTGTCGGCTCTTTTACGGTGTTATTGTCTAATAAAGCATGAAATAGGAAAGATTTCGCACAGTCACATTTGATAGTGCTCTGTTGGACATTCCCCATGGCCAGAAGCAAAGCTCTTTCATTGCAATTAGTTTTTTAAAATCTTTTCTTTTGGATTTCTTTATCTGTAACTGAATGGTCCAGCGTAATTTGTGAGATAATATTAATGTAGGATGTTTGCACAATGAGGATGTGTAGTATTTTAATGTCCTGAGGGGGGAAATGTTATTTTTCATAAGCCGTTCAAATGACCTTGATGACATTAAGTTAGTGTTGCATTGATAACAATATGTTCGTCAATCTTCTGCAAGCCCTGCTACTTGAAATGGAAGTGAATAACACACTAATAGTTGTGCAGGATATGACCAAGCCACGCTAGCAATTTCTTAGCATTCAAGCTATTGTTTAACAAAAATATATATATACATTTGTTCTGGTATAGTATCGAAATAGGCCGATACCCAATAGACTTTGTGAAAATTGTTTTTGTTGACGCACTGATGATCATTGCAGAGTTACAAAGTGTTAAATTGAAATAAAATAATAAAATTAAGAATAATTACATTAAAACTTTATCATATATAGTTATTTTTACTTGAATTTAATACTAATAATCTAAATGTCAAGCATGAACTGAATATTATCGGTTACAGTGGAATATTTTCGCAATATATGCTATGATTTGTGAACTCATCTGTCAATGCCATCCCAATTCGGTGAGGTCATCATGATTTGCCTCATTTCTATACAGATATGACCCTCCTCCCGATGGAAAACCCATATCCAATTCATTTCAAACTAGGAGGATTGGGTGTGTATTTTCATGCTTCAGACCCGTTGACGGCACTAGACGTCCAATCCATTCTGCCTGGAAAACGCAAAGGGACATTTGTTAATTCGCCCTTTCCGGTCAAATAAATTGCGAGTCTACCACTGATAATGTAACCCATCATTCGTCCCCGTTATGGTACATTTATGATCCATCCTGATTGGTTCTGTGCCATCTGGATCGCAAGTTCTCATTGAACTAATGGGTGTTCCCCCTTAATTTTTCTTTGGGCTATTGTACAATTAACCTCATGTATTGCTAAAACTGCCTTCTAATGACTGTCTGTTTTTTTCCCCCACACATCCCTTCCCTCTTTTATTCTTTCTCTCATCAGGTCTCCACATAATGGAGCGAGAATGAACAGAGAGCGGCTTAAAAAAAAGCATGAACTGGAGGTTTATTGAGGTCATCTGCTTCCTGTTTATATGGGACCATATAGCAGTTCAGTCTTCCCGCCAGGACCCGTTGGCAACTGAGCAACATGTCGCCAAGCAGTATGACTGGCTCATCTCCGACCGTGGCCCGTTCCACCACTCCCGCAGTTATCTGTCCTTTGTGGACAGATTCCGCCAAGGATTCACGACCAGATATAAAATTTATAGGTGAGTGTTTGCTGACGCCGCACACTATTTTCAGATGGCACTTGCAAAAAGCTGCGTGTACATTTTTAACCCGCTATGCATTTTTCATCGTGGCGTGTTGTTGGGCCTTATGAGATATTGATGGGGTTCCTCTCTGCTTATTTAGGAAAAAATATTATTCTTACGAATGGCATAGAAATAAGAAAGTAGCTCAACTTTACCACATTGAAATATTCACCTTAAATGGAGGGCATTTATAGCTGTATTTTCATACCCCTTAAGTCCTGAAGCGCCTGGTGGCATTTCATTGCATAGCCTCTTACGCAAGCCACTCACACCCACATCCACATGCTGGTGATAATGGCAAGGTGCAAAACAGCTCATCAGGAGCTCTTAAGGGTGTCGTGTCTTGCACAAGGACACCTGTCGGGGGAGGCTCAACTTTACAATTGTTAGATGGTAACGCTGACCTTTCATGCCTATCCACCCCAGTAAAAAAACTTTCATTTAGGTGTCGCACTTCTCCTCAGTCTTGAGCATTCACACTCCAAAACTAAAAAGTGGGAAAATTACCCAAAAATTCTGAAGGAGAGGTCCTGGAAAATTGAAGATGAAAAACACAGTACTCGGTCGTTTGGTCGCCGGTCTTTTGGTCGCCCGCGAGGTTTTTGATAATTACCATTTAAATCATTGATCACTTAATGCCCTAATAATTATTAGGCTAAAGAAAAGCTCCCAAATTTCCCGGACTTTTATTGTTTTTTGTTGGAGAACTTGTTAAGACCCTGACTGACGTCCCTTCCTAAGGGGACAACTCATGTACATACAAACTCTTATACACTCACACATCCGCTCAGTGAAACTGCTTAGAGCCATTTTTGGCTTTTATTGATGCGTAGACCGTGTTGTTTTACCTTGTTTTGTCGCCGGTCTTTTGGTCGCCGTCTTTTGGTCGCCCGTCTTTTGGTCGCCCGTTGTTTGGATCCGGGCAACCAAAAGACCAAAAGACCGGCGACCAAAAGACCGGCGACCAAAAGACCGGCGACCAAAAGACCGGGGACCAAATGACTGCACACGGAAAAACACTACATGATTGAATGCCCATACAGCGAATATATGATAGTTCCACTATAAATGTACTTAGGATTTTCCTCGTGTCCCCCTGCAAACTCAGAATTACATAAGACCCCAAGTAAGAGTATAAAATTCAACTCAATCGCTTTTGACTGCGCCTCTTCGGCACCCCCGCTTGTTCTCGTTGCGTGGCGTCTCTTGGAAAGTCGCCAGAGCGACTGCCTGCTCCCCTCCGGCTTTCTGTACCCACAGTATTGTCACATGTAACGGCAAACAAGACATTTGCATAAAATGTTTCTGTACTTTGCAAGGTTTGTTGTGGCGGTGATGCCATTCTCAGAGGCGACGTTCAGCAGATGGGTTGCCGAGTGCTCCGTGGGTTTATTAAACCGCAGACTGTTTGCACGAAGGGAAACTCTGGGGAAGTTACTATGCCCAGGTGTCGTCTTACACTCATTTTAAATCATTCGTAGCTTTAACCATCAGTGGAGTCTGCCACTTTGTTGTTTACAATATATTTCAATGGGAAAGCTTTAATGGATTTTCTTATCTGTCTGGCCAATATAGTTGTTGTTTTGGGGTTTTTTTTTTTAGCTGTAAAAGTTGAGCAGACTCATCGATCAAAATGTGTTGGAGATGCTTTCTAGATTGCAGGGAATGATGTAAGGCGGTGAAATTCTGAAAGAGGGGAACTCGTTTGATGCGACTTAAAAAGTAAAACAAAGTCAAATGTATTTGACTGCTTTAAAACAGGGAAATGAGTGTGATCCATTTGTCAGTAGTCCCTTTGGTGAGTTTGTGGGCTATTTTCTCGTTGATGAAAGATGATGTAAGATTGAACTTCTCTGTGTTCGACTTTGAAGAGGGGTAATTTTTTTTTGTCTGAATATGAATAACGCATTCCTTTAACACTATGCTTCTCAATTATTTTCTGTAACGCCCACTTTTCTCAACATCATAGCATGACTATAAATAGTATCCTATAACATTGTATCGTATTGCCCTGAGGTAAAATGAGAAATTAAAAATATAGTTCACCTTAAAACTTATAACTCTATTGACACAATGTCAATCATTAACAGAAAAGATTTAAAATATGTTGCCTCATTGTGACAGAATACCCATATATCCTTATTTAAACTGCAAGTGGAATAGTTCATACAGTTTGTCATACTTCTCTTTTGAGCAATTAGTTAACTTTATATTGTCACATTCTCTCAGTCTTATGTAGCCCTTCTTTTCATCCTTGTGCAAACATGTTTTTTTAGACTCTCTTCATTATTGCGTGCTGCAAAAAAAGCATGACACCATTTCATATAACCCCCAAAAAGCATATTCCCAATGCAAAAATTGACAGATTGACGATTAGGATTCTTACTAATTATAGGCCTAGTGTTTGAAAAGTTAAGGGTTGGGGTGAAAAAGCTTTTGGAATTGCTGCAATTTTTTGGCACATAGCTCAAGAGCAACTCCCGGAGGAAAAGGCCAATGAGAGAATGAATAATAATATTTTAAGGGTTGTAATCGGTACCTTTTTTTTTTTTTTTACATGTCTTCACTGACACTCAGTGGGACTGTTATCAACGTGAACACAACAGCACTAGAGACAAATTGCAGTGAACCCTAAACTGGCTGATCCACCGGTAGCAATTGACTGGTGTCACTGGTTGTGTGCTGGAGTAGCAGATCAGTGCATCTTCGAGCAGCGAGGAAGGGTGGAAACGAGTGATATCAGCTGCTGTAGTGTTTTGTCGAAATGAAGTCTCAGCCACAACACTCGCCTCTATTGCGTGCTCCCTTTAAGCGCCAATGAGAACTGAATAGCTTTGTAAATTTCCCCCGGGACACTGTCAGCCTTGGCAATTTAGAGGTGGAAAGTGGTCAAATCAGATTTGCGGAGTGACAAAAAAACCCCATCCGTTTCTTCTTTTTCTTTTCTTCTTTTCTGGGTCTCTCATATCACAAACAATTACTCACAGGCGCAATGCACGGACACTGTCAGCAACAAACAAATCTGGACCATCTCTAATAACATGGGCGCGGTGCCTAATTCGAAAGATAAACACAGCTTTAGGAGATGCCAGCCTCTTGTCTTGTTCTCTGAAAAGGTCAGTGGCCATGTGAAAGAGGAAGTGAAGAGCCAGGAGGCACCAATTACTCTCTCCCCCGGCAATTACGAATCTTGAAATAAAAGAGGAGAAAAAAAAGACATACTAAACTATTTTCCCTTTACATACTGTCATTGTGGTGGTTTTGGTGGGTTAAAAATCCACCATCAAAGTAAAATGGAGTGCCTGTGCTGCATAGCTAGCATTAAATTTATTTTTTTTCTCATTACGAAATGGGTTCAATGTAATTTCAGCATACAGTAAATTCAAAAATATTTTCTCCAATTTAACATGTGGTACCACTTTGCCATTTTCCAAGAAAATCTGTTCTAGTTTATTTGCGAGTTTAGTTTTTAAATTCAATGCCAATTGCAAAATTATAACAGATTTTTTTAATACATCCTAAACATTATGTTTTGTACCAAGTGCGTTTCAGCGTTGCATCTGGGAGAGACACTTAACTCATTGACGTCGATATACGTCCAGATTGGATGCCTAGCAACATCAATGGCACTGAAGGATGTGCATCCCAGTTTTAATGAATCAGATGTCTAGCTTTCTCACTGGCAGGTATTGTAGTTGATATGATTACTTCTTTTAATTTTGGGGAATTCTGGGGTCACTTCTGGACATTTTGGATTATTTGACTCTAGGGCATTTCTCGGTACGTCCTGTTCATTTTGTGCCATTTTTGCTCAATTTTTGCTCAATTTTTGCTCAATTTCAATACGATTTAGGACACTTCCTATTAATTTTGGGACAGTTCAAGGATAGTTTTTTGGGGGGGCGGGGTTAAAATAATGACCAGCAATGATGATTTTTTTTGCTGGTCCTCCCTACGATTTCAAATGGACTTGACGAAAATGGACTTGACGAAAATTACCATTGAGTTGATGTAAATGGCAATATTTTTTGGGCCAAACTCAGTACGTTAAGGTTTGCTAGTCAAGCCTTCCTCTTCTAAAAATATAATTTTCAAAGTTGAAAGGAATAACTGTATATGTAGGATTATTCTTTTAATGTACCATACACATACTTTCCAATCCCCGGGCCAAGCAAGAAATATGGATGAAGCCAATTCCTCAATGGTCACATTTCAGTAGCACAATAGACTATAATAACTTAATAACATGACTGCAGTTGACTATGTGCAGGCAATTTCTGTTCTGTAATTTAGCGTAGCGATGATAAATAACGATATGCGGGGTTTGTACAGATACTGCAGTACATTGCAATGGACCAGTTTTCCATTTTAAATGCGGTAGAATTTGTCCCCCCTTTATTGTATTGCTGAAAACAGTACGCCTTTGAACAAAGTGAAAGATTTGTGGATTTATTTGATATCAGATCTGTTATACTTCTCTGCAGGTCATTACACCACTCGCATATATAGCAGATTGGACGGGAGATGCTTCAAAAAGAGCAATCAATCAAAGTGTGCATTTTCATAAATATTTTTTATGTCTAAATAACATCCTCTACCTCGCGTCTTTGATTACAGTACAATGCCGATTTGAAGCCTTCAGAATGCATTAATGGCCACTGGATTTGCATTTATATTGGATTTTGGCATGGGGCATGCGAGAACCTGAGATGGAGCAAACAAAGAGCATCATATGAAACACATTGGTAGTCCATAATGGGGTACAAGCGACAGAATGAGTGATGCTAGTCTGAGCAAAACAGGCTATTGAGGTTGAACCGCTAACTGAATCAAGGATTGTAGTGTCGGAAGGGAAAAAAATCTTCATCGCTTAGTTATTTATTTATAGTCAATACCACATGAAGTAAAATGTGGTCTACTGTAGACACCGGTTATAATTTTTCACCAATCACATTGAATGTCTTATTCTGATTATGGCAGTAGCGAGAATAGTTGTTGGCTGTTAAGTTTATTTTTAAGAAACTAAAGGCTACATTGAATACCTTTTTAACCCAGGTTAATTTTTTTAATCCATATGTAAAGACGCTATGTTCAACTGGGGATGATTTTTGATACGTAACGTCCAATTCACGTGATAGATAGCTTGACATCCCCTCGAAAAAAAATTAAGTAATGGATCCACTAATGCCGACCCAAAGTCTTGGTAATGTAAACAAATGGTATGGGAGTACGACACTGTTTGTTTTTATCTGTAAAAAGGTCCTATTAACTTACTCGACCAGTTTCTTCCCCTTTATTAACAATGCCATATATTTACAGTCACACTGGCACCTAAGGGGCTACTTTACTGAAATATATTGGACTTCACTGACCCACAACCTGTAAACATTTTATTTGTAAAATAACATAAATTGCGCAAAATAACAGTAATAATCCCATTTTGCTGTTGGCCAGAAAGTCAGAGTTACTATTGATTGCTCGATAGTTTATTTTTGAATACTTTTTGACCTAATTCTAGCATTTGATTAGTGTGTAAAAATTGGCGATAGTAAAGAAAACAGTTTTTTATTCCTATTTATTAGTGATACATTCATTTTTACAGGTACTCTATAAATGTACACATTTTAACTATACAGCCTTGTTTTTCAAGCATTTTCTTTGTAAGGACATCAGCATTGCAAACAAATATAAATTAATAAAACTTACGTAATGGCGAGGATACTCCAAAATTCCCCTTAAGCAACTCAGTCACTGCAGACTTAATTACTAGATCAGAGTGACAATCAAAAACCCAAAGCCACTGGCAACCAATTAGCACAAATCATCGGTCAAAGTGTTAAGCTCCTCATTTGCACATTGTTGGCTCCGGGTGAGTCGCTGTGTGTGACTTTATCAGCCTCCGATGTGAAGAATCTTGATATGTACTCTGGTTTAGAATAGAATTAGCCTATTATTTCTGCCACAATAGGGAAATCTGTACTTTACTGTACCAAAGTGGACAAAATCATTCCACAACAAAAGTTTCTTGGTGCTGACAAATCCAGAGGGCTGTGGAGCAAAAGTACACAATATAAATAGTAAATACTATGTACTGTATGTAATGTGTTGTATTGATAGAGATGGTATAATTCATTATACATGGATAATTGTAGAATAGCAACAATTGATAAACTGGAATTTGGTTATTTTTGCCGTTTTAAATGGGTTTGTGATTAGTAGAGGTCCAACCCTTGTGAAGTGTAAGGGTCGGCAGAGAATGACCACGTGTTTGATTAGCAAATGAATTGTCATATATTTTGATCATTAGATTAGATTAGATAACTTTATTCATCCCGTATTCGAGAAATTTCACTGTCACAATAGCAAGAGGGTGTGAATACAGACAGGAAAATAAATTTTAGACATAAATGAATAGGTATTAAATAGGTAAATGAATAAATACATAATAAATTAATAAATCCATTTTGACGTGCCAAAATTCACAAGTTCTCCAAACCCTTTACTTGGAGCCTAATAATGAATATTTATTTCCTCTCTGTTTTTAGTCTTTAAGATGGTGGGAAACAGTAAATCTTCACTTTGTTAAATGAAAACTCCATTTTAAAGTGACTTCACTTCAAAGTCAATTGGATGTGAAGTGTCATCATTGGCACTGAAATATAAATATGCACCGGCAAACTTCCCGGTTTAAATGAATTGGACGTCTATTGCCATCAAATGGACGCAATGAGTGAAACATGATTTAGGGGAAAAAATCAACTTCAGTGTTATTTAGAGCTGTAATCAATTTGTATTACTGTTTTTACTATTTGAAATTTAAATAGTATTTACCATCATTGTATGAACTTATATTTATAGCAACAAGATAAAATAGTCTTGAATATTATTCATTTTTTTTTAATTATCATGATAATGTAATTTATTTCAAGGTTGTTTCTTTTTTTTAATCACCCCAAAAAGTCACATGCTTTGCAAATTAATGAACATTGAATCTGGCAAAATTCTTTTGAATTTCATTTTACAAAGTAAGGAAAAAGCAGTACATTTGTATAAGATTTTTGGATTACATAACTGTGAAGTGATTGCACGTGATATACTTCCCTGGACTACACAAATTGATGGGGCAGGCCACATCTGGTCCCCTGGCCGCTTGATTTGACACCCTCGTTCTGTAAGGAGATGCGATTGGTAACCAAAGCAACAACAGTACTTAGCATCATTGTATGTATTTGCAATGGGCCTTCCTTCTTCCCCAGTGCTCTAGTCAAGATGTTGTGACATATGCCGTTATACAAGCACATCGTGTCTTGCGAACAGAACGTTTGCTCGGCATTGTTAATTAGGCCTAATCAGTTTGAGACCAGCCTTGAATGAATTATAAGCACTTCTCATTTGCATATGAAAACTTTTTTTCTAGCCCTGCTCTATATATATGTATGTTTCTCTCTTCTTTTTTTATATTAAGCATAGTTCTTTTTTTGTCATGCTTTCATTTTTCATCCCTGGCTGTTTGTTTTTAAACTGCAACAAGGCGCACCATTTGTCTCGGGGTCTCGCATTAGCCGGCATGAGCGGCCTGTAATTGGAAAGCTGATTTGATGGAGTCTGCAATTTTGCTCTGGCCATGTTTAATTCAGCAGGTGTACCGCCGCGGTAGCCGCGGGGGTAGAAGGCGATGGAGAAGTGGCGAGGTGACAGGAAGTCGGGATGGATGAAACAGACTGAGGAATAGAAGAACACAAAAGGGAGTGGTGAGGGCGGGGCTTGAGGTGACCATTAGGGGACGGAAAAGGAAGGTGCTAAAAGTAAAAGGGGCTGCAGTAAGTGGTGGAGACATGAAAGCAGGTCTGCTGTGTTTAGTATCAAAAAGATGACCTCTGGCAGGAAGGTCATGCTGCGTGCGAGGAAGGAGAGGCTCTGTTGACTCACCCGCAAAACATAAAATATTATTTTTATTGGAGCTGTCATCTCATCATTGATAGGTTTAGAAGGTCATATTTGCTGGTTTATGTAATAAGTTGAGTCATTTTTAGATGAGCACACTCACGACTATTTTAAGCAATAGAAGAGACGGTGGCTTTTAAGAGGTCTAAAGTCAGAATGACTGCAGGGAATTTTTGAAAGGGAACCCATCCTTTTTTTTAATTATTATTTTTTCTTTTTTTTTTGAAAGGTTGAGTACCTTGAGAAAATCCAGAGAGGATCAGATTTGAATTCTCTATTGGCCTCATTTTAATACTTGGCCGCTACTAATATGGATATTAGAATTAGAAAATCCATCTCCTCCTCCCAACATAACACCTTTGTACTCTGTAATCGAAATGCACCGAAAATTTGGTGGTTATAATATGAATGAAACCACTATTCCGAAAGTGCATGTCACTCTTGGGCAAGCAAAATGCTCAATAACGTGCAATTCTCTAACAAAATATATTTGAATAGTAGTTGGGTTTAGTGTCCTTTTAAGCCAAGACATATCATTCCAGTACATCTCTACTCTATATTCTACGTGCATGGTTGCCATGGTAGGTTTTTCATTTTGCGGCGATTACAGTAAATGATTTGCAATTTCGTTTGTAATTTCTATATTGGGTGTTTTTATTCTATTTCTAACATCCAAGACAACATTGCAATCGACACAACTCAATTTGTTTTCTAAGCTCCTGCATTGTAAATTTCAAATGAAGTGAAACACCAAATAAAATCTTATTTAGGGCCCCACATTTGATAGGGTAGAATCAAGATAAAATTTATGTATTAGAGTGTCAAGGATCTTGCCAATGAATGAACAGTTTGCAGGCAGCCTTTTCTCATTTTCTTCTGTGTCATCGCATGGACTGACTCTCGTTCTCTTGCCGCGAGGTGTGCACTGTGACTGGCCGCTTGCTTTTACTTGTGGAAGGAAAGCCAAAAGTTTAGCCTGTAAAATTGGGAAAAATATTGTAATTCGTTGAGGCGTAATACCTACCTTTCACCAACAATCCCGTCTTACCTCTATTTTTGTACAATCAGTTGGATGTCATCCTTAACAGCCAAATAATTTAAATATTTCGAATGGCTGGCCAGTATAATCACAGTCTAGCAGAAACCGGAAGTAATCACCATGTATTCTGATAGTCAATAACCTTTTTAGAGAATTTGTTCAAATCCTATATATTTTTTAAACTGAAATTTTACATACATGATGTGTAAAAACAAGAAGTTGACACACATAATTTACTGTTTGAAAAATTAGGCAGTGGGCTGGATTTGAAAATGGATTGAACTTCTACAAGCAAAAAACTTACTTAAATTCATACAGAAAATTGGTCGACACATTGTCCTTTTCATGTTCATTTTTAACATTGTGCACTGCAGTCTATGCTTTATTTTTTGCAATTTCCCTTTTGTGGGTTAAAAAAATCCCACTTGTAAGCCAACTTATCACCAGTGGGGAAAGTGGGCGGCTAATTACTGCCATTACAGGGGTAGACGAGAAGGGATGCGCCAGGGTTAAGCGCCAACTAATTCGCCGCGTGGGTTGCTGCCACCCTCCCGCGAGACTGTGGCAATCTCCACAAGAGCCACGGAGCGCTTGGAGGAGGAGACACTGGTCTAGCCGTCGTCTCACGTTAGCCGCTTAATCTGTCTAATATAGTCATAGAGCATCTGAATGGTACATGTAATGATATATTTTTTAAAGCTTTCACACTGGTCATGAAGTTAATGTAGTTCATGTGTCGTGCGTTGACACTTTAATCCGCAGCCGTGAAAGTTGCCCATTGAATTATTCCAGTCCCAGTTTACATTTCCATATTCAAGTGCAATACGTGACATTATGAGTTTGTTAACTCGCCGTCAGAGGTTAATGTTTGAAACAGTAGCAAAATATGCATTAGGGGAAACATACTTCATTTAAAGTTCCTCAGTCAAAGATTTTTGCACACTAATTAAATGATCGAATCGTGTCCAAGAGTATTAAAGAAGAAACCATAGGGACTCGTACAGATCCATAAATATTAAAATTGTGTTAAAAAGTAGGATTTACGCAACATTGTAGATCAGCATTCTTAAAAAAAACAATGGCAAAGTATCTAGATGACTGTACTTTTTTTGTTCATTGTGAATGAAAGGAGAAAAGCCTTTGAATTGAATTGTGATCTTTGTAGTAATATCAAAAAAATAATATCCGTAGAATATCCGTAGAATATCATGTAATTGGTGATTCTCTTCTAAAAAAAAAATGAAAAACATAATTTAAGCCTGTACAGTTTGTACTATAACAGAAAGCAAAGGAGAAGAATACACAATGTTACAACATCTAACACACGCTTAAATTAACAAAACACTAAAGCATGTGACTAGAACAGAGATGGACAATTAATTTTCCAAATGGGCCACATGAGAAACTAGAACGATTGTTGAGGGCTACTCTGACATATTAATCTCAACTGTGTTCCATTAAATTGTCATGTTTTAATAAGCAGCTACTCCTGCAGGTGTGATATGTATCGTTACACTTGCAGAATAAATTAATTCAAACAATATTTCACACAGTTAATATCAAAGTAAAATATATACTATTTGATCAACAGTCACACAAGTCATAGTGTGAACATTTTGCATACCAACTGAAGCAGGTGTTAAACTGGTGACCCTGGGGCCAGATCAGGCCCGCCACATTACTTATTTAGTGGCCCGGGAAAGTAAATTGTGTGTTGTCTTCGTTTCATACTAAAGTTTTTAGAATTTTTAGAATTTTTTTGAGAAAAACAACAACCTTTTTTTAAAACGTACAAGTATTTTTTTTATTTAAGGGAACGAAAATGTCTCAAAATGAATAGGAAGTGATAGAAAATATACACCCATGAAAGCACAAAAATACCACGCAATGCCTTCTGTAATTTATTTGATAATTTTCGTTACTTTTTATCTAATGAAAAAAAAATGGCCGTACAAGCAAACTAATAGCTGGCTGCATATATGCAAGGGCATTTTGGCAGCTGGTAAACACTCAACTTGATCACACATAAAAGTAAATGTGTTCATAGCATGGGGCAACACGCCATGCACCTTATTTCTAACATAGAGCATAATAAAGTCTGACATTTTCAAAGTTTTGCCAAGAGTAATTTTGAGTCAGATGTTATGTAGGAGGCTCAGAGGTTTTTTTTCTTTGCTGTTTGTGTGCTTCCTATTTGCAAGGCAACCTGCCAGATGGCTACGCAGGGACAAAAAAGTGCTAAATATTTATGTTTGTAATTGAATAATTACTTCATTTTGTGTTGTTTTGTTTTTTCTACTTTTCAAAACTTTCTGTGATGAGTCAAGCCTGAAAATAATTATGGATGGACGAGTAGGTTTTCCTTTTTCTACCTGCAGCCTTTGTCCTATTTTATCTTACTGATACCCGTGAATTGATATCAATGCGGTACTAAAATGACATAATCGATACCCGGCAGTACCAATAAATAATGCTGTTAGTTTCAAACAGCTGGTTGACCTACCCAAGATGGCGGGCAGCTATTCATGCTGGCGTAAAAAGGCATCCAATTATGTATCACCCAATCATCCTCTGCTTTAAATATCATTGAGTTTATCACTAGCAAATGTCCAATCTATTTGAAGTGGGAGAGTGGCAGTGAATGAACAAGATGCACCAATTTTATCACTACTAGACGTGCAACTAATTTGAACCTATTATACTTTCTTTGCTTCCGGCCCTCCCACTTCCAAGATCAAGGCATGTTCACAATGACTTTACATTGATTTAGGATTCTTATTAATTTTTAAATTGTGTCTAGGTATACTCCTACTTGTTTAGAATAAGAAAAAAGAGTATTTTTGAGATTGGATTCGTAGTGTGCATTTTAATTTCAATACATGCTGGGCCCTTTTTAAACAATAATACTGCTAATGTGCATAGAAAAACAAAAATGAATGTTTAATTAAATGTAGCTTATATCTATCACCAAATCATAGAGAACAGCATAAAGGGTATCTCAAGGCTCTCTCTGTCTAAATTTGAGACACTAAAATGTGTTTTTAATGTTCTGGCATTTGGCTCATTTATATTTATGAATGCAGAGGATGATAGCAATTTTATATGAATATTTGTTGGAAGTGTAGACTAAATTCTGGCAATCTGCTCCGCCCCATAAAACCATATTAAGGTCAAACTGACCAAATGCATTTCTATGGAGACTCACTTTAAGAAGGAAAACCAAGGCAACTGAATAATTTAGATGTGACTTTTCTGTGTATAGAGAAAGGTTTTTATCAAGCTGACGAGGACACTCGCTCTAATATATTGCGGGTATTTGTTCTGATCTCTTGGGGCTTGAGCAGCTGAGACCTGCTAAGTGGTTCAAGCAAGAAACGACATGCATCTCATTTTCAAAAATGGAGGCTGTGAAGCAGCTGTGATATGCTACATTTACACCAGGCGCATGTCCTTGGCGACACTTTAAAGACAATATGTGACAGCTCAAGTATTATTGGAACATATGGAATAGTCTTGAAATATATACAGTGCCTTACTGTATAATTATATTTTTGTTATAAATTTGCACTCGACATCATGAAGTAAAAAAATATTAAAAATTTAAAAATTGGCTTTATGCTTAGGTCGCTGTGTTCAAATGGGGAAATAAAAGACTTTGGATTTGCTACTTTTAGTAGTGTATTTCCGAGGTATAAGATCGGGACTCGGTATAGAGAGATCCACAAAACCAGGCTGCAGGACATCAGTTGTGGATCCTGTAATTCTTACAAGATTGCGTCTCTGAACTTAAGCTAAGGAGACAGATGTCACCTGTCCATAGATAGTTCTAAGGCCACTTGCAATATTGCCTGTCACACAGATTGCTTTTTGCAATGTTTACTGATGCTATCTCTCGGTTTGTTTATGGCACCTCTATGGTGCATATAAATGAATAAACACTGCATTGGCGTGTATGTATGGTTTTTCATTTCTTTTTTTTTTCGTTATGTTTTTCTTTAGAACAACAGCGTCGAGGTAAAAATGTATAAATCCAGAAAGCAAACAGGTCAGGTCAAACAAAATAACACCAACCTCTCTCGCTCGGTCTGGGTGTCTTCCTATTGTTTTCCCCCTGCCCACTGTACCGTGTGATTAAGATGCATTCTAAAATATTTGGAACACTTCTTGCCAGATGAATTTCACGGAGGAATTTCACTGAGGAATTCCAATTGCGTCTCTGTCTATGTGATTTATGGCTGGACTTTGGCTTCTTATTAACATGAAAAAAGCCATTTTTTTTCTTTCACCCCCTGTGGCTGGCGTATAATACTTCGCCAGGAACAAGAGTGTGAAAGGTCGACGATTATGGCGGTCTCTTCCTAAGCAATACCCGTTATTACACCCCTCCAGGGAACTTTAATGCAAAAAAGTGGTATGAAGTTTTAGAATGCAATGCTTATAATGAAAAACAGAGGGAGAAAGGGCCATATGTTTGCCTGCTTTATCCACTGTAATTTAGCGAGACAAAAGAGATGTATAATGCAGATTTTTAAAACATTGGTTAGTCTGAGAGGCTGACACATTTGCACCATTCGATTCAGTGACGGCATCATCTCCACAGCAACAGTGTGAAAAAGGACTCCGATTTGCATCCTTTAACGACAAGTAGAAGCTTAAAATAATGAGAAAAATAATGTTAGCTGTTACCAAAACAAGGGCATTTGTTCTTGTCCATGTCTGTTTTTAAGAGAACATGAATTAAAAATCACTAAAATTAGAATTTAAACATAAATTTAAAAAAAACAATTTAGCCATTTAAAGAGAACTTATATCATCACAAAAAATGTTATTTGAGGCCATAATCATAGTATGTTTATCAACGAAATTCCCCAAAATCAACTAGAAGGGACTCAAAAATGCCCTAAAATCAGGATTTGCCTCAAAATCAATAGAAAGTGACCCAAAATCAACTGCAAGTAACCTGCAGATGAGCTCAAATTAACAGTAACTGGCCCAAAACCAAGAAAGGGAACAAAATTAACAGGACGTGACTTCTAAATATGTCTATCTTTACATGAAATAAACCAAAGTCAACAGGGATTGAACCACTAATGCTCTTAAATTAATAGGAAGTGAAATTGAACAGGAGACCCTAAAACAACAGGAAGCAACACACCATTTCCCCCAAATCACCAGGAATTGCAGTTGATTGTAGAAAGGCACACATTTAAAATGCTTTTCTGTTTTAACACAGGTGGCTTCTTGATGCTCTATATTAGAATATGTGATGCTGTACCATGAGCCTTTCCAATGGTCTCATTATGCCCAATTTTCGTATGCCGTCTAATTCTAAACCAGCATGACTCTGCATCAACCGAATGGTTTTTAAACCAGGTTTTTGTAATTCCATGGGCAAAACAAGCATGGTCTTATGAAGGGGGGTGAGTTGCATCACTGAGAGACATCATTGCCATTGTTTCTTCTCTGCACTGTGTGAACAATATTGCTGGGTTGTGATTTCGTTTGTCCTTGTGGTGAGCCTGCTCATGGTGTTAGAGGGTTTAGATTTAACAAAGCCTAGTTTCATGGAACACAGCTAGAATTTATTAGGGCCATAGAGAAGAGAGGAGAGAATATTGGCATAATTGACAACGTAAGACAAAAGCAGGGTTGCTCTAATATAATTTTTTTGCTCACGGTACCGATTCTGCTGCTGCACCAATACCACACATTTGGAAAACCTAGAACAATGTTTTCTTTAAGCACTAAATTATTGCATACTCAGTTGATATGTAAAACAAATGCATGGCTTACTGACATATTGCTTCACCTTTGTGTCTTCCCGAGTGCAGGATGAATTACATTTAATCTAATGAAATCTCATCTAATCTCTGGTATGAGTGTCAATTAATGAATGAACCCCTAACCCTAAAACTTGAGAGTTAAAATGCGCTAAAAATGTTTGTTTGAGTTTGATTTATTTAATAAGAGACAGGGCACGAACAGAGAACGTGCTTGGGCTGAATGCACTCTTTTTGAAGGGAACTACACAGTCACCTCTAGAGCCAGCCCTTGTTGATGTGTTGGATTGTTTTGTACAAGAAAAATCAAATTAAGTCCACAGTCAGTGCCATTATACACACGAGCTAATGTGCTAATCACTCATGCTTGCAGAGGACACATATTTGCTAGCCTGTTTACCCTCCTAACAAATTTTATATCTTTAGATACACTTTTCTTAATGTCATTGTTCATAAAAAAACTGGCTCCTATAACTGTTTAGCATGTTCATGTATCCACCATTTAAAACTATTGCCCTAGGCATAAATACTTTTATGGAATAAACCTCACTTCAACCAAAAGAAAAATGCTTATTTTTCCTCTTCTGCTTTTTCATAAGAATTCATAATCGGTGGCCATCTTGGCAAAGGCGACAAGCACTGCTTCTTTTTAAACTGCGTTTGTAACTTTGTGGCCATCTTGGGAAATGTGATCCTCCATTGAAAACTAAATCTCAAAGGATACATATTACACAGCAATGGCGCTTTATCGCTTAGTACTCGCCAACACCTGCATTTTAATGTCGTATTGGGGCCCCTTCTTACACTCGTATCAGTTCAACACTAAAAAGGAGTAGACTCATATCAGCCAGGTGGTGAACCAAAAGCGATTTTGCCTCAGAATTGTGTTTGCATAAAATGCAGAAAGGGAAGATGCATATTTCATGCACTGCAAACATGGAAGAGAATCTATGGAATTCACTTAAGCGAATCTTAATGAAATGTAAATCCTAATGAAAATGCGTGCGCGTTGTGTGCATTTAGAATCGCGTGTTGAAAATGTCGACTCCTCCTGTCGCAAAACACGACAGCATTGGATGTCGTGCTTTGATGAAGGATGAACCTTTCATTTTCAGCCATTTGTTCCAGTACCTATTTGTTCAGGATGACTTGACTAATACTTCAAATACCACAAGAGGACACAATACCGACGATGTCAGCTCCAGCTGTCGTCTTGCGTGCCTATTAATAAAAAAAGAAGGAACTGTCACTTAACAAAATGCTTCTGAGAGCGGAAACCGTTTTTAGGCATTCCACGCAAATGCACAATAACTACAGTAGGGCTTTTACATTTGCATGAATGCATCATAGATAAAATAGCGACTATCGACACACTCATCACTTGTCAAACTATTTTTACATGGAAAGGTTATGATAATGAAACATTAGTCGGATTAGTACAAAGTGAATGGGGCAGAGCCATTGACGATGATACGTAAATGTCTAATCATGTGGCTCGTCGCATCTTGTGCCGCAAAATTAAATTAAATTATCACTAGCAAATGTCTTTTACATTTACACCTTCCAGACTAAATAAATCAGCGCATGTATCACATGGGTGGGTTCAGGGTGGAAAGGTGGTCTCCACGCGCTCATTTCACTTTGCAGAACTCCCCGGCCAAATTCATATAATCTACCCAAAGGTATGGTTGAACTTGCACACCAATTTTCCACTAAGCAAACTCGTTCCTCTTCACATATAGTACAACTCAAAAATGCACCGCTGTTAAAGAGAATGTAGGGAAGCTTGTACCTGAACCAAAGCGATATTTGCGCCTTTTCACATTATTAACTAAACCGGCTCTTGGATTGACGTAGACACTTTTCTAGACCTCTTCTGAAAAAAGTCTCACATTGTCAAATTGGTTTGGTCTCGGGCCAAGCAAGTTGCTAAGTGTGACGATGATTATACATGCATGGCCTGTTCGTCATGTGCCGTTGTCAAGAGCGTATTCCAAGGGCACAGGTCTTCGGGGAGGTTGGGCAAATCAGCACTTTGTGTCATTGTGCCCTGCTCAGAAAGCTCAAAAGGAAAGCAGTTGGACTACTGACTCGTTCCTAGACGATGGGATCAAGAGGGTTGTATGTGCAGCATCTGTGTTGGCCAATGTCTAGAAACGTATTTGAACAAATGTCCAAAAGATGGCGCAAACCTGCTGCCTGGCTTACTACTGTAGACAAGTGTTTTTTTTGTTTTTAGCTATTTGGCGGAGTTTAACTTAGATGATGGCCTTGCACCATGAGACCAAGCGGCAAGCTGCTGCTACTTGATTATGGTTGGGCGGGGATGCAGACGTGGACTTTGATCCAATAATGGTAATTTCCCACATGAATGACTTTCTAAAGCAATTTGGTCTTCTCACACAGTATTGACTTCTTCTCTTCCACTATGCACATCGTGTCCCCGTCGTGAAGCATACGGTATATCGGATATGACTTATATTTAGTTTGTTTTTTCCAAAGGCAGTTAGGGTAAATGTTATTACATTGAATTTGTCAGATGGCCGGCACAACCTATGAACGTTTGATGTTCAGTGGTTGAAGGACAACAGCAGGAGGCTTGCAGGAACGTGTGGCATTTGAAAAATATCAGTGAGTGCTCTCCCAGCTATGTTTAACAGGATTATATCATGCTTGATTGTTACTACATGTCATTAAACGGCTTTAAAAAAATAGTAACTGAGGTTAAGTCAGCAAACATATTTAGTCTGAGTGTGACACTAACTTCAGCTAGCAGTAGTTAACAGAGTATCATCATCCTCACCAGCCTACAAAATTACAGGAACTATGTTGTTTGTGCTTGTGTATTCTTTTTTTCAAGCAGCTCATCACAAACTCCCTTAAACTTTGAAAAGAACAGATTTACAAACAAAGCTTAGTTGTTAATTCAACATTGTAATTATTGAAAAAAATGGGCCTCCTATCTGCAATTAAATTGAATCAAGATGAGAAAATGGACAATTATCCTTAAGTTAGCTCACTTAAATGAACTTTTTTAGTGTCATTGACGATGATAGACGTCCAATCATTATTCTTTGAAACCTTCTCCCATGAATTTAAATTGGTTTGTGACAAATAGACTTCCAATGTTCATTCACTGCTAGCTTTTGTAATTCAAATGGCTTGGACGTCACTAGTGACAAACTAATTTAAATTGACACCAGAAGAAAGGAAATGATGGAAAGAGCCAGATGATTATACCTCTGTCACCGTCAGTGAAAATGTGAAGCAACTTCGACAAGCCAGACCAGTCCAGTTGCCTTATTCAATATAGCTGCAGGACCTCGTTAGTCTGGTTTCCAACAGTGAAGCACATTGCAGCATTTCATTCACTTGTGAAAACTACAAAATATGTTCCCGAACCTTAAAAAAACATTAAGAACTCTTGCAGATGCCAACATCAATCCTTTAGCATGGGGCTGACAAGCCGTTTTACCCGCAAGATTATCTCTCACCAATTATCAAAAGAAAAAAAATGGCTCGGTAGGATTCAAAGATGAGATCTTTCAGGAAGCATAAGTCAAGAATGTTCAAGGGAGTCAAAATATCTTCCTGTTTACTCGCTACAGTGAAACAAAACATACCAAAAAAAAAACAATCGTAACATCCAACTACAATCATCCGAGGGTTATTAGAACTCTTCTGTTTTCCATTTGAAATTGACATGTTGTTGTCATTATCCTTGACGATGTCACAGTCTTCACTTTTTAAAAGGAGCTGCACATGAAAGAAATATCCCAGAGAATAACTGGTTTTGGCTCTATGGAAGTATGAAAACTCATGTAGAGCTCAAATTTGGGTGGCATTATCAAAGCATGTGCTTAAAAATAAAATCTTTTCACTCTTTCAATGGCATTTTGGATGATAGACAACTAATCATGTGGGTCTTTTAAAAAAAATCCTTCTGTGACTTGAAAGGATTTTATTACTAGTAGATGTCCAATCTATTTAAACTGAGAAGGTCCAACAGCAAATGAGCATACAAGTTCACAACCAGTTTTGACAAAAATGGCCGGTTCTGACAAAATTTGACAAAAAAGGTCGTTATACATTTTCAGCGGCCCGATTCATTTTCACTCATAGAAACATCCAATTTGTTTCTGTGGAAAAGGAAATGAAATGCCTTTACCAAAATGTATTTTTCTGTTTTTTTAAAAAACCCAAACAGCAATTATAAATCCAGATCTGAACAAAGCTTTGCAATCATCTACCGAGACATTTGAATCAGTCAAACATCAACTGACATTTTGTTAGAAGACAAATGGCAGCAGATGACATGTTTATTAAGCGGATAAATGTCAGTACTTCTACCCTCCAACTATTATAGACTATCGAAATGGTAATGTGAACGATAAAATTATATCAATTATGGTATTTTGATGAGTTAAACAATAGTTTTAACAAGTGTCTCTCAATCTTAGGCGACGTTAACCCCATACGACAAATCCAATTTCTTTTTTCTTTGCCCTTATGTGACACGTATCAGATTAGTTTTTTTCTGTGTGGACATTCCAATTCCAGCTCTTGGGCTCATTTGTACGTGTGTAAAAATCATATATCTAACTGACACCTCTGCAAAATGAGCTCGAAGATGAGTGGGCAAGCCCCCCCATTGTATACCAGTGGGGTTGCAATGGCAACTTCCTTATTCATAACAACATGCTCAATTTCTAGCTATGCTACAACCTTCACTAAATAATGTATCTTGCCTCAGATGGTTGATTTTTGTGTTATTTGCACGTAATAAGGCGCATTGAAACGGCTGCATTGCTCAGAAGGAATCGGTACTTGATTGACAGTTGAACATTTGCTCAATGAATACGCCCATACAGTCCTGCAAATGGATGACCTCTATTTTTCAGGATTTTAAGGCCTTATTGAGTAAACATATTTATTTTTTATAGCAAATCTGTTATCTGTGGGGTTTTGAATTTACAAGACATTTTCTTTCAGTTTACAAGCACTTTAAAGGGAGATACTACTATCCCCGTCGCCATAAATAAATGATAAAAATGGTAAAAATCTCGATCTATAATGCAGACACAGATTGCTGGGCTTTTCCATGAAATCTTTGCTAATTGTAAGTACACACCCGTGAGATGTTGGCTCGCGTGTCGCTAACGAACACAGATGTAGCTCAAAGACACGGAATGTCGCGTTCCTTCTGCATCAATATTTCATGTCCAAAACTTCCGAGCTAATCAGGGTTTCCTCTTTTTTGTAACTTCAAGCACTTTTCTTTCTTTTCTAACTGTTGGTGTTTTGAGAAAAAGGGAAGTGAGGTAAATGCTTGCAATAACATGCAGGGATGTCCCAATCGCAAATTTTGCGCCTTATAAATCTTATTATACTTGTATAATGACAATAAAAGCATTCAATTCAACTCAATAGCCTGAGTAGAAGTCACCAAAGTGACACCTCTGCAGTGTGTTAACTCTTACTTTTTGACAATGATAGCTATTCAATCATGTCTTTTTTTCATCCTTCTGCTGTGAATTTAAATGTTTTGTAACTAGTTTGTAACATCCAATCCATTTGAACTGGGAGGGTTGCAATAAAGGCAGTCATTCATTTAAACATATGAGGAAATATGTTCCCAAAACCTGAAGGATTTAGATTAGACGCACCTACTTTGCTGTGTTGGAAGCAGTTTTTGTAAAATAAATTGTTTTCTGACGCTGCTTCCTGGGTGAACGGTCGAGACCAAAATTTAACATGTACATGCGATGGTATTAGTGACTTAAAATGGTGGAGGTAGGGCTCAATCTTTGTGAAATAGAAAAGTTATGGATGTACCAATCTGCTCGTTTTAACCTTTGTTTTTTTTTGGAAAAAGGACCAAACAACAAAAATCCAGAACCATTCTTCTTAGGTTTTATTCGCAATGGTTCCCCTTCATTAACATTATCACATTTAGGTTAAATATTGTGAAAATGTATAATATGGGGTCTTTAAATTCTTCAACCCAGAAATTGTGATTAAATTACATCATTCCTTTACACTCGACAAGGGGACACAATGTAACACAAAGTTACAGGAACCCCATAAAGCAATAATCACCCATGTTCCAATTTCCCCCCTCTTATGCAGCCCTCTGTGCCATTCGTCTCCTCTTTACGTGCAGTGATAGGTCATTAAAGTGGTCTTGGAGCTGTGGAGTAAAGCAGTGAATCATGTTTTCCCATTCCATCTGCTGGCATGTTTAATCTGGGGCACAAGGGCTGGGGCACATATGGACGCAATTTAAGGTTTTATATAACAACTGCCAGCCAGCGGTATTCATTGGAAATGAATCTGATGACAGGGAGCTATGGCAGTATAGAGGTGTGTAAGGAGGGAGTAAAAAAAACTCTTCTTCACTCCCGTGATATGGTTTTTAGTGCTTGCACCGTCTCTTCAGTGTTGGGCATTGTTTGAGGATGTGAAGTCCAGGATATGGCTAAATATTGTCACAAAAATGATTTTGTTTCTTCCCTCATCCCAAATACGTGCAAGATAGGCTGGTTGAACACTCACAATTGCCCCTAGGTGTGAGTGTGAGCATGAATGTTGGTCAGTCTACTTGTGCCTTGTGATTGGCTGCCACCCATTCAGGGTGTCCCCTGCTTGTTACCCGTGGTTAGCTTGGATAGGTTCCAGTACCGCTCGTGACCTTTGTGAGGATAAGCGTTTCAGAAAATGAACAAATTAATAATTATCATGGCAAAAGTGTCATTATTCACTTGTTTTTTTGCACACCCACTTGTTACCAGAAATCTGTTCTCATGAGTTAAATGTCATTTTGCCTGAGTCTTGTAGTAATGAATATTTTTGCCTTTTCACAACTACAAGATATAAAGTAAACTTGATTTAAGCAGTGCTTTTCCCAGACAGATGTAAGGCTTTTTACAATACAACTGTTTCAAAAATACATCTAAAAGACATAAGTTTAGATAACAAATGCTACTAAGTTGATTATTGACTAAGTATGATCATCATAACAGTCTGAAGACTATTAACCAAAGACCATTGGGCAAAGAAATATGCCATCAGGTGCTTTTTAAAAATAGTCAACACACTCTAAAACCTTGGGAGCAATAGCCTGTAAGGATTGGTCTCCTTTTGTTCGAAGCAGAGTATGTGGTACCATTAGTAAATCCTTACTGAGTCACAGACCTACGGCCCCTTGATGGTGTGTCAGGGCAGATCAGATCACGGAGGTATAACGGAGAGCTTTAAAAGTTTGAAACAAAATTTTAAATTTGATCCCAGAGGATACTGGCAGCCAATAAAGAGCTTTAAGAAAAAAGGGGTATAGGTATGTGTCCTATTTTATAGGGGCAGGAGGTCTTGCTGCACAGTTCGGGTCTAACCTGCAGGCAAGTCATGTTGAGATATAAAAGTGACTGTTACAATAGTCCAAACTTGAAATAATTTATTGGCAGTTTTTTCTGAGTCTTAAGCTTTTCCTCAAATGAAAAAGAACAAAACAAAACAATTTTTGGTCAGATGTTGACATGTCTTAAGACAATACAAATTATGGCCCAAGTAACCCCCATTGTGAAGCAATTGCCAGGCCAATCGCTATATTGGCTGATGTACATTATTTACTTGATGAAGTACCGACATCCTAGATGTGATACACAAGCTCTCTAGCTAATTGAAAAGCATAGAGGAAACGTCTCACTCCCACAACTGCTCCGTGACGACTAAAGCTACTTAATGAACAGTGCCGAAAACGACACGAGATCGTTTTCAAACTCAGGAAACTAATTCATGTCAAAATTAATATGTTCTCTATTACTGTCATAAACACTGAAATCACACTGAACATGTGTTCATGTATTGTTTTACAACAATAAAAAATAAAATAAAAACATTCATATGTGAGGAAACTACGATTTACCCCCAAAAAAGCATACAAACAATGAAAATCCACATAGGAAGAGAAATTCAAATCCAAAGCTCAAAACTGTGCCAAGCAATAGTAAAATGTGACAAAACATTTTACAACCTCATTTAAATTGGGAGGACTGGCTGTGAACTCATTTTTTTATGGCATTGAGTGCACTAGAAGTCCAGTTCCTTTTGACGGAACATTCACTTATTTGCCCGTTGCAGTCAAAAGGGATTGGACGTTATGCACCATCAATGGCAGTCAGAGAGTCAATGACGAAGCCACCTGGAAATGCCCGGACAGTGTAGGAAATGACCCATGGGAGAGCAAATCATCTCGAGAAATTGCATTTTCTAGTTGCCATGAGGCTATTCAAATGCTCTGGAGCTTTACTGGACTCAAATATATGATCAATTGAAGCAATAGAACCACTACAATTCAATTTAATTAAGACACAATCAACAATCCATTCCACAGAATAATGAATGGAATTTATAATGAGCAATTTATTGATTACTATGCCTACATGTACTTTTGCGTTATTTGTTTATTTAAGGTTTACGTCTTTTCAAGCCCAAATACTGCAAATTGCATTTTGAAATATATTAACACAAACAGGGCATCCCACTCTTTATTCTCAGTCGCTGCGTTTTAACTTCATTTCTACTTACATATGCTGCTTGGTCTGTGTGTGCTTGTGTGGGGGGATCAGGACATGACTGATTAAATTCACAGCAGTGCTCACCATTACAATACAGTACTGTAAAAGGACCAGGGGGAATGAAAGAAAAGGATATACTGAAGTAACTAAATAAATTAAACCAGTGCATGAAATGTACAAAGAAGGAA
Source organism: Stigmatopora argus (assembly GCF_051989625.1). NCBI lineage: Eukaryota > Metazoa > Chordata > Actinopteri > Syngnathiformes > Syngnathidae > Stigmatopora > Stigmatopora argus. The sequence goes on from NC_135402.1 coordinate 7,562,113, forward strand.
ATAAATCCTCTTTGTGCATTAAATGCAAAAGGGTGATTTTCTAAATTTATCAGTATGAGTACTCATACACACTGGAAAATGTTTTTTTTTTCTTATAGAAATTGTATTTAAGTTCTTTCGCTCCTCCCAGTCAAAAGGAATTAGACGTAGAATAGAATATCAACAATGGCATTGAAAGATTAACATTGAATGCAATGATCACAGTTTAAATGAATTGGATGTCTGTCCTTTTAAATAAGTGTATTTAATTTTGGGTTATTTTGTACATTTTGGGTCACTTTCTGCTGATTTTCGACAACTTTATAATCAATTTGGGAATTTACTTTCTGTATATTTCGAGTCATTGCTGTTAAATGGGGGAATTTGAGGATTTTTTTTTCTTTTAGGGTTAAACAAAAAAAAAATTGCATGCCGTGTTTATGTCAAATTTTAGCACAATTATTTATTGCGTAAATTCTTCTGCTAACTTTTGTGGGCAAAATCCTGTCTTTTTGGGAAAACCGTGAATGCTAGGGAAAAAACGGATAAAGAACCTGCGTCAATTTTTGGATTAACATGTTTATTGAAATGAAAAAAAGCCACAATCATAAAAATTGGAGCCAAGGGAAATAGCAAAGCTCACTTGTGTACTTGACAGAAGATGAAAAATGTTGCAGGTGTGTGCCATTTAACACCTTCTGTACACGGATAATGGTGTCATCTTACCTGAATGCCTAATCATGCTTAGACGATTTAGATCCTGAATATGCCAGGCAGGAATTATTGACTCATTGACAGTGCGTTTGCTTTAGCGCTTCAACATGGCAGACAGCTGAAGAAAACCTGGCATTTTTATCCCAAGGCTTATGTGCTCTGCTACCGAGTAACAGAGATTTTTGTGTCTATTGTTTTGACGTGCGTCTCTGCAATCCCATGAGTCAATGCCACAAATGCATCCCCATAAATAAATCTTTTTCAGCTGAGTCGGACAAGTACATTTGTGGGCATTTTACTCTTTTCAAATAGGATTATTGTCATCTGAGGGAAAGTTGAGCAATTAGTGATGGAGTGCACTTACTATATACCAATGACTCAGTCTACCAATTGTGCCAAAGCTGCCCCTGATGGTAAATGGAAAAGTTGGGAGTGAACTGTTATGTAGCTTCTTTGACTTAACAATACAATTGCAAAAAATGAGAGTTTAATTATACTTGCTAACAAACCAACATATTTTAACACTAAAAAGAAAATGTTTTATACATACCTCCACTAAACTAAGGGAACATACATTTAGTCAGGTTTTATGGATGGTGGGTATTATTATGTTATGTTATGTTTATAGCCATAACTCTTTATAGGACTCTCATTTATATACATACTATGAATTAGAAAAATAAATCAGCTTTCGAGAATTATTAGAGGCCATAATCAGCATTTATTTCTGATCGAACTTCTAAAAATGACGTGATTCGGCCCGACTTCTGATTACGTTATCAGATCGTAGAATCCCTAGTAATATTTTTTTTCTGATTCATTTCCAAATATTCTCACTTGCCCTCCAAAGGCCACATTTCAGTTTACTTGTTTTGTCATCTTTAGGGAATTTGCACGTTGGAAGGTGAGGAACACAGCCATTGAGAGGCGGGACCTGATCCGGAACCCTGTGCCACTCATGCCCGAGTTCCAGCGCAGTGTCCGCCTGCTGGGCCGCAGACCGACCACGCAGCAGTTCATCCACACCATCATCAAAAAATATGGAACGCACATTCTCATTTCAGCCACGCTGGGAGGTAAGAAAGTTTCACTGGTTTGGGTAATGGTGAAGTGAAAGGAGGAAAACAAAGAAAATTAACTCTTTGACTGTGATAGATGTCCAATCCATTTGAAGTGGGAGAACCCTCCCACTTCAAATTGATGTACGGCTACCACTGAGAATCCCCCTATTTTTTTCATTCTTTTTTTTTTTAATGTGTGCAAGGTCACAATCTGACCTCACGGCATCTCGTCTCCAAGGCCATTACAATCTCACTCTTGGTAGTTCACGGATCTGAAGGAGAATAAAGGTGCTCAGACGAGTAGTAATCAAGAAGTGGAGGCTAATTCGTTATGTGGCTACCTTGGCGTTTATGCTCTCAAGAGTCATTATACAACAGGGTAGGGAAGAAGTCAATTTTCAAAGGCAAGTTAAATTTCACTGGTCCAGAGTGCCATTAGTGGCCGGACCGTTTAAGTGCATCGTGGAACTAAAGGAAATAGAGGAGCTGTACAATACAGTTATATTCTGGATTGCATAGGCGTCACATTTCCTTAAAGATCGTTATTTTTCAGGGGCTTGTTCTATCAAGTAACATGGCTTTTTGCTGTGCAATTTCACTTCCCCATTCAGCAATACCCTTGTAATGGTAAAAAAAATACACAATGTCAAAAAACACTGACATTTACGGTTACAGTTTTCCATTTCACTTAATGCTTTACTTGTTTTAAATGTTTCAGTTAACTTCAGAGTAAATTAGCTTTAAAAAAAATAGGACACACTAGTTACACACCCAGCAAATGCTTATGGATTATGGTTCCATGATGACCAGGGCTAAAGCTATGGAATGAAAGGATTAAAAGCATACGCAACCGCTGCCACCACCGTGTGTATCAAGTGCCGAGCGTCCTGACCGCTGAGCTAAATGGCCAGGCTTGCAGCTCAGTTAAAAGTTTGCTCTTTTAATGGCATTGGGAATAAGGTTTCAAAATGTCTTCAACTTTTCAAGAAGTGAGACTTTCACAGTAAAATTGCTTCAAATACTGCTTCAATCGCTCTGAGGAAAAATACAAAGTCTGTCTGTTTTTGGCACAGAACGCTTTGAACCTAAAATATTTGGAAACAAAGTCATTAGCGCATGCCAGTCTTGCCCAGGTATTGTTTTATTTATTCAAGGACATTGTTCCTGTAGTTACGATAATCAAAAAGGCACAAATTGGAACAACTTCATTTTTTTTCCTGGATAAGGGCTGCTTGGAATAAACAACAAGACATGTTTTCGACAAGTCACGGCGTGGAAGTTAAACACAAGTGATTGATTCAGAGCACCAAACCTGTTGAACAGAATGAGCGGGTTGTCAAGTAGATTACTCCTTTAGCGTCAACACGAAGCACAATATAGATTTCGGCTGAGTGGAAAGCAAGCAGGAGCGAGAGCTCATTCCACTTTCCTCTCGTAAAACGCGCAACCTGTGATTGGATCCGAGGCGCTCTCGGCGCGACAGTCCTCTGTGCTCAGTGGCGTGCTAGCAGAAATGGTTTATTGAAATGACTGGACTAGGGTCGCGGGGGATTGTTTTCCTGGAAACCTGGCGAACCTGATTCAGGAGGGATGTAAAAGACAAGGAGGTCAAAGTGGTCCACGTAGGATTCTTTTTGTCACGTCACTCAGGTCTTTGTGTTAATATTAGACGTTCCACAAAATCAACAGGGTTTAACTGGAATTTTTTCTCTTTAAATGCAGTTGTGAATCTAAAAATATATACCGTATTTTCACAACTATAAGGCACACTTAAGTCTTCAATTTTCTCCAAAATAGACAGGCCACCTTATAATCCAGTGTGCCTTATATATGGAAAAAAATTAAAATGTGTCATTCATTGAGGGTGCGCCTTATAATGCGGTGCGCCTTATAGTCGTGAAAACACAGTAATTGAAATTAATACATGTATTTTCGTGATGGTTCAAGACCTATAGTTAGAACAATAGCCAGTGCATATAATAAATTTAAAAGACACAATTTACTGTCATGGTTTTCCTATTGTGTAGTAATCTATCCACTTTAACAGTGTCCTAATTATACTGCATTATGTGGGATTATTTTTTTGCCTGCCATCTTACACCCATTTCAAATTCAAACGTTATTTTTTAGAATGAATGCAGGAGAAAAAGCTTTTATTCATCTCCCTACAGGAGGAATGCCAAATCTTAGCGTCACCATATATTTTAATGACTCTCCATTAAGGGACCTACCTACACATGTAGTATTAATAAAAAATGAAGCACTCCAGTCTTTCCATTACTTTAAAACTCTATTTGCGCGCCATTGACATTGACATTGCCATACATACGTGCATACATTACAAAAAATACTTGCTTAATGAGGGGGCTTTCAAGGTAATACACTACATTGTTTTTAAAAAGCTTAAAGAAAAGGTTTGCCCGAGCGCATTAATTGCGATTACAGGCAAGCAAGGTGGTCTGTAATAGTAATTTATTGCTAGACTAGAGGCAATAACCACAAATATTTATGAAGCTTCATGCAACAGTGGCTTTCTATAAAGAACTTAATAGGGGAATAATATTAGCACATAGCTGTGCAACTAAACAGATGCAGATTTTTAAAAGCTTCACAAATTTCCTTTTATATAAGACACCCCGTGAATTATGACGATAACATGGCCGTGCATGGGTGTGCACGACTCTTATATAGTGTGGCATATTTAGGAGGGGTGTCAGTTGGTTCGCGGGCCGCGTTAACGTCAACTCGATTTCATGTGGGCCGGACCATTTTAGATATAATATTTAGATTTTTTTTTATAAATGGATTAAAAGAACTGGATTAAAACCCCTGAATATTCAGTTTTTTATAGATCTAAAACAATGTTTATTTTAGCTTTTTTTAACATATTTTTAGATTTTACAAAATGATTTTTGAACTAAAAACACTAAAAAAATTTATTTAAAAAAATACAATTATTGATTTAAAAGGGGGAAAATCAGGAAATTTAATATACATCGTTTCTCTTTATTTTAATTTGATCCTAAAACAGAAAGTCGGCACTCATGATTTACTTTCCCGGGCCACACAAAATGATGCGGCGGGCCAGATTTGGCCCCCGGGCCGCCACTTAGATACTTGTGGAATAGACTGTATGGCCCAACAATCAGTGGAATGCTCTCCCAGTAATAGGGCTGATCCGGGAGAAAGAGCATAGTATAAAGAGCAGATCCAGACTACAAGTAACAGGAATCAGAAAAACGGATTGCCCTAATGTTTTTATTTTATTTAGAAAAACAAATGAACAGTTAAAAAATAAAATGAACACACAGGTTTGTTGGCTTACACTTCCCACTCATACTTGCGTCTTCAAATCCAATTCTGTCAACATTGTTATTTCTCTTGCTTAAGTTTCTACATTGTCCAATCCATTGAATCTCAAAGATGTTTGACTTTACATCGTTTGCTCCTCGTTTGCTCCTCTCTGTTTGCGGTGTGTAGTTATACGTGGGCGAGGAAATCGCGCATATTTTGACATGGTATTACACATAGATTAGAGTTTCTGGGTTCAAATGTAGTGTAAAGACTAAAAGCAGAAAGTTGGTAGAAATACCAAGTAAATTAAAGACATGCATTACTAACTATTTCGCTTTGCTCTCAACATTCCCATACCATATGGCGTAATCACTTTTAGAGAAATCAGATTTTGAACAAAATGGGAGAATGCTCAAATTTTGTCCAGTCTGTTTAACCTGCTCGAGTAATTTGTTAGGGCTTTAAGGAAGACAACGAGTTTTGTATTTTAACCAGACATCAGATCGCTGGTCCGGTCGGTCACCACAAGTTAAGTGACCAATTCACATGCACGTCCGGAGGGGGAATAAAGCATTCCAGGCCACACGGATGTGAGCATGTGTGGCAGCCTCTTTAACCCGGCTTCGGGCATACGCTTTTGCTTTTTTTGTTGAACCGTAATCTTGGAAAGACGAGGTCACGTGAGCCTGTGGGATTAAATCGGGGCTGTTTGCATGTTTACTCTCTGTGCTCGTCGGAATGACATGATGTTTTATACAATGAGCATAGTGCAAACCTTTTGAGAATGTGTCAACAAACAAATGTATGACATGCAAATCACAAGCCACTACCACACAACGGGTAAATATTTAGACCCGTTCTGGCTCACTACATTCAAATTCCACCCACCTTGTTTGAGGTTGTCTCTGTGTTCCTGCCCCTTTATTTGCATTCAGTTTACATATGACAATACTAAATTATGGAACAGAAAGAGTCATTATTGTACAATATGAGAATGTATGAATTCAGTGATTTTCTGCATGTCTTTTTCAATAACAATGACTTCTTTTTTTTGGTTTCTGTCATTGCAGAAAGTGCAAAATTTATTAAAAGTAAATTCTTGAATAATAACTAAAAACATTCAAGCAATTCTAAAAATAAAACTAGAATCTAATGAATAGATGATAGAATGGGAAAAGGTTTTACTTTTTATTATAGTATAAGCATAAAATGTGTTTTTATACAAATATGTAATACAATCTACTAAAAGCGTAAAAATAAACTGTGCCTGCCACTGCTCACTGTTAATTAAAAAAATGGGAATGCTAGAATCAGGTTGAAGTTGTATATCTTGTATTCTAATAAATAATATACTGTAAATAAACGATAATCACGTCATAAGGGAATATTTACACTTTAGGCATGAACTGTTTAACTATGGGAGGAGATACACTTGACATCTGCTTCTTAAATGAAGGCTTACCCACACTTAAACTATCGGCTATAATTGACAACAATTGACGCCCAATCAATTTGAACTGGGTGGATTGGCAGCACATTAGTGACTACCATTCACTGCGACCCATACCAGTTTTTCTATAAAAGACAAACTGTTTTAAATTCACAGCAGATGGCTGAACAGAGCCACTTTATTGGACATAGTATATTATTGTCAGAGGCACTATAATCGTTAATACTACACTATGATCGTGTTTAAGCTACTTTTAAGGTCACTTTCTGTACAATTTGGGAAATGTTGGGGTCATTTCATGTCGGATTTGACGGGAGTAGAGTGGATTTAAATTCCATAGGTTAATTCAATTGAAAGCTGCCTGATGATGTAGAGATCCACCTGCCTGACTTCGGTGCGGACAGGAGCAGCTCGATTCCCACTGGTGGTGGGATAATTGTGAGTGCGGATGGTCATCTGTCTCTCTATGTGCCCTACGGCTGACTGGCGACCAGTCTAGGGTGTAGTCAGTTGTGATAGGCCCCCAGCAAACCCCGTAATCTTTACGATGATGAAAGAATAATTAAATCAATTGATATTTACTTAGTAATTGTATCCGCCACATTGTTCTGATCAACCTACTCCGTCAAAGTAATTATCCTCACAAACTCTGACGAGACGAGAAGGTGCAAGTACTAATGTTGTGGGCATGATCAAATTACAATGTGTTACTGCATTCCAGCTGTTTGAAACCCGCCTGCTATTGGAGCTAAGCAGTCTCTCTCATGGTAAACATTAAAGCGGGTTTGAGCCAGACGACACTACTCATTAGATGTGTTTGGCGAAAGCCTGGAAGAAACATTATTACTGGCAAACTACCAGAACAAGGTCACACATCCTTCTTTTCACAGTGCACTTTTTTTTTTTCAATATCTCCGAGATGACAAATTGGTAACATTTACGTGAGATTAAATCACTTTTTCATAATGGCAGCAAGATGCATCTAACCTTGTATTCTGTAAGTATCGAACAGAAATAATGCCCCCTCACCAACACCAACACCACCTGACAACAATGCGTGGTACCATAATAAATAACATCTTGTGGATCAACATCTATGTGGGGATATTCTATAAGAAGTACACAATGCCTCAACCTAACAAGTGTGACAGTAAATGCTCCTATAGTTCCCGGTTACTTTGTTTTTTCTGTGCATCATAGGAACGGGTATTCAGTTTATTTTCTATTTCTGACAAAGCAATGTCCAAACAAACACATACACAGCCTTCCTGTATGGACAGCATTCATAGATGTAATTTTATCCTGACGGGATTAAGCTGGGCCCTTTATGGCCAATTTTGCTGATACCAATTGCGGACAAAACAGTAAACATGCAGAGTATTTTCCTGGAAAAAATGGGCATCTGGTTTCTCTGGGTAAATGATGCTTGCTTTTTATGTATTTATATATATCATTTTGATAGATAAGCATGACTAAGGAGCATAGCAGGGTTTTTTTACTCAATCTTAGATCGTTTCATCTCCAAAAATCTGTCTTTAACCCTAAAATTAATGAGACATTATTGTTGAAAAAAAATCAATGTTGACTGATAGTATACTCATTTAAATCTTGGAAAACTTACATAAATTGATAAAAGGGATATAAAAATGTTTTGCAATTTATCCAAGTTATGTCTGACAACTGAAATTCTTGATTAAGATCAAAAAGGGATGTAAACATGGGAAATATAATTTATCATGTTCAGACACTGGTTGCTAGTTTTATGTGGAATGAGCCAAAAGGGACAGATTTAAATTTAGACTAATACTAGTTTGGGTCAAGGTAAAGGGCAATGGCTTTTTTTAATTTCCTGGAAAGGTGCAAAAAAGGTCGGAATGTCCTGGTAAAACTTGTGAAAGCTTCTTTGGGTGTCTTTTCACTCATTGATGCCATTGACAGTGATAACAGATCTTTCATAGCACATTTACAAAATGATAGTTCTGTCAATTCACATGATGGCAAATAACTGACTTGGTATTTTCCCTCATAGGGGAGGAGGCGTTGACCATGTACCTGGCCAAAAACAAGCTGGACAGGAAGCTCGTCAACGCTACTCAAAATGTTGAAGCCCTACATCAGCTGGCTTCATCCTACTTCATTGACCGCGATGGCACGATGAGGAAACTGCATGAAATCCAGATATCCACCAATGCCATTAAGGTTAGTTTCCATAATAATCAGCCTTTTTTTTAAACCAACATTTTATTTACAATTTATTTTCAAAAATGCCCATCCTATATTTTTAGCTTTATTGACAGTGATAGCCATACAATCATGTCTCTCTTTATCCTCCTGCTGTGAATTCAAATTCGTTTGTCACGAGTTGATGAACGTTCATTCTCTGCTTCCCTCCTGCTTGAAATAGATTGCACATCTTTTAGTGATGAACTCATTTATGGGAGTCTTCATTTTGACCACAGGAAGACCACCTTCTATTCTTTTTTTGAAGGCATTGCCTGTCATTGACAACGTTAGACGTCCGATTCATTTCAAGTCAGATAGTTGAACGAACGTTTTTTCACTGCCACTCACCCACGTCAAATGGATTGGACCAATCGTATTAAACTCATTGAAATTCATACCAGAATGATTATTGGACGTCACAATTGGACATCTCATCATCTTGTGAAGGACGACAAGTGCTTTTGTTTAGCCTTTCATGACAGGAATAGAACAGCATTGCCTTGTTATTTTATAGTACTGCCCAAAACTGATGCCATAATTTTAGTACTGTATACTCGTGTTAGTATTGGTGCAACACTACCACAAATTATATTAATAATATATAGCTTTTTTTAAAGCATAAAAATCCAAATACTTATTCTTGCTTACTCTAAATTCATGTGGAGAGAATGTAACACATTGTAATTTATCACACATGAACTAATTCATGGGATACATACAACACACATAACTCACTTTTTTTACAGGTAGAACTCGAAAGCGAGGACAGAATTGTAATGCATTGCATGAAGCTACAGTATATGTTTAATAAATAATACTGTCCATGGCCCAAGAACAACAGGTTGCCTTTCTCCCGTGACCTAACAGGCCTGTACATTATTTATTTTTGCAGTGCAATACCATATGGATTAAAGTTCCTTGTGTCACTGCACAAGGATGAATTATTCTGGGTAGGTGGCTTCCCGTGCTTCTGTCATCAGAAATAGTTGTAGGTTGGAAATTCTCCTCAAAATGGGTGCATGAGATGAATTTTTATTACTCCGAAAAACAATTTATTTCAATGAGGGAAAAGCATGAGGATAACACAGTCTATAATTAATTATGTTCCTTTTTTCAGTGAAAAAGAAAAAAAAAGATGAAATAGATGAAGGGTAAATACTGCGTGTCTTCATTCACTGAGTCATCTTAGACCCTATTCTAGAACATTTTGGTAGAAAATTTTACAAAACAGTGACATTTTTTTAAAACAATCACTTCTTGGCGCAAGCGTACCGATAGCCTATTGGAATACAACGTAAATACTGTATTACCATAAATTGTCACACCTTTATGTACTGGGTACTAAATAGCCCATGGACTAGTATTGGCCCTTAATTCGGGTTTTGTCTTTTGTCTGCCATTTTACGATTACGTTAATGTATAATGTTTGTTCTTTGTTTCTTATAAATTCCCCCCCAAAAAACTGCTACTGAGAAAATCCAATTTATACTCTAGTGCGTCTTTACAAATATTTTTCCCCCTTTCATCGTGCATTCTTTGGCTAGTACGATTGATAGATTGGTTCGATAAATTGTCCGAAAAATATGGTACACATTTCTGATTTTATGTTTTTTGGACTCATATATTCTAAGTCAGAGTGGAATTTGGCCGCTTCAGAACCATTTGATGAGTGTGACAACCATCAAATTGGGATTTTTTTCAACACTTTCAGATAGTACGCAATTGGTGAAAGTTTCTGCGAATTTAGAAATGCTTTGCCCCTTTGTAGTCTTATTCGTCACCCTTGTACTATATGAAAAAGCTTTCTCATGCTTGAATGTGACCTTGTACAAATGCCGGAGTGCACTTAAAAACTATGTTGACTACAACAGGACTTGACATTTCTTGTTTTTCTCTAATCTACTTTTGGTGGATTCTTTATTATTTCACGTTGTAATATAGGCTGCAATTCTACTTCAACGTTTGCCCTCAACTCCTCATCCCAAGCCTTCATTCACGTCCTTATCGTTTTGGAGGCTGTTGAGTGACAACGGGATTAAGGCACTGTGGCAGATGAGAGTGCAGGTAGCGACGAGTCGAGCATAGCGAAATTAAGCAAACCTGACAGCGGCTGCTGAGTCACTTTCTGAAGGGAGGCAAGACTAGGAGCGCTGTCAAGGGAAGGCCGGGGTGCCTCTTAGACACATTGCGGACTGGACGGTGTGTTTGTCAAACGTGATGGACATGCAGCGTATGTCACGAGGTGAAGCTTGTCTGATATTTAGGAACAATTGCTCGAGGGCGTAGCGCCGCAATTTGAGAGACAGCATGTCAGGATTGCAGATAATATCGTTTCTGCCGGGCCGTAATGGCTCATTTGCAACTCCTGCTGGATATCTCTTGCTCTTCTAACAGGCTAATGCAGGAGTGATGCCGATTTGCCGTGCAGATTGACGAAACACAGCTGTGTGTGGATCACAGCAACTCCTTGTCTAATCATGCGTCTGTTTTCATCGTTTTGCTGTGAATTTAAATGTTTTTTACTAGTAGATGTTCAATCCTTTTGAAGTGGGATGGCCTGGCAGCGAATGATTGAGCATTTCAGCCCGCCCACTTGACATGGACTGGCTGTAAACTCATTGAAATTCACAAACGGACAGTTGGACAGCACACAAATGAAAATCTCTTATCACGTTGCTCCTTCTTTTACTGTAATGTTCTAATGGCGGCCATCTTGGGCAGTCAGCAGTTGCAAACCAGATTTCCAAAAGGGCATACTGCCCCTGGTTTCTTAGTATTTACTTCCCGATACAGTTGATGCGATTCATACAGGTCGTGTGCGGTCGTTTGGTCGCCGGTCTTTTGGTCGCCGTCTTTTGGTCGCCGGACTTTTGGTCGTGGTCTTTTGGTCGCCTGGACCCAAACAACGGGCGACCAAACAACCGGCGACCAAAAGACCGGGACCAAAAGACCGGCAACAAAACAAGGTAAAACAACACGGTCTACGCATCAATAAAAGCCAACAACAGTTTGTATGTACATGAGTTGTCCCCTTAGGAAGGGTCGTCAGTCAGGGTCTTAACAAGTTCTCCAACAAAACACAATAACAGTACGGGAAATTTGGAGCTTTTCTTTAGCCTAATAATTAATAGGGCATTAAGTATGACTAAATAATAATTCGCAGTTTGTATTTAGGGAATTTGAGCAACGATTTAAATGGTAATTATCAATAACCTTCCGGGCGACCAAAAGACCGGTGACCAAAAGACCGGCGACCAAACGACTGAGTACCCATATAGGTTTCAGTATCAGTGCACCACTAATGATGAGCTAATCATATCTGCTATAAGCTAAGTAGAGCACAGCCTGTGCAACAAAGTATCTATAAATTGAAAAGAGATACATTTTTCATACCCTGCCTGTTCAATGATTGTATGAATTGTTATGAATAGTGTACACTAGTTACATCACACCCATCAAACTTCACCATGTGATAAAATGCAATAAAAGCTAGTGTCGTTTAATCTCAAATAAAAACCTTACAGGTCGTAATTTGGTTGTCTAGGAAAAAACAGGGGGACGAAAAAGACACTTTGCAGCAGATCATAGTGAGCAAGCACTGCGTGAATATAAAACATGCATAGCCGAGTGTATTACTGCAGCCATAACATAACCCAAATTTAATCTCAGGTTATGTGCCTTATAAAACTCCTTGACTATGCATAACAGCGGGAGAAATGACTGTTTTCCGCTCACGTCTCAGACAAGAGCGAAAGGGATGTGAATGTGCAGGGGAAGCAAAGTCCAGCCCGTAGATCTATAAACACAGGGAACAAGGGCTTTGCTCCTCCAATATTGATTCAGTGTGGCTGTGAGACCTGCTTTGCACTGCAAACTTACAATCAGGATGAAAAGGATGTGTCAATATGGCAGAAATGTTTGAGACATTTCCTGTCCACTAGGAAGCAGGTTGAAGCAAGTCGATTTTGTTCCGGCAGGGTAGAGTACACTGACAAAGCAAATATTTACATGTGAGTTTGGCATTTTTTACTCAAAGGTTTGCTCTGCTGTATACCCATTTTGACTGACCATTACTGAAATAATATCCATTTTGGCTAATAATGATACTATGCGAGAGTCGTCAAACCGCGGCCATGCTCCGCCCATATTTGATGACGATACTTAATATCGTTGCTTAGTTCTAATTGTATTTTTTTTAAAGACACTCCTCACTATTTTCCTAAAAAAAACAACCTTTTCATTTGCGTTACTGGGCTCACGATAATAATTATGTCACAATATGGCATTACAACAATTATCAATACATGGGTCAGGAAATAAACGTACAATATTCTACGATACAACTATTAAAGAGGGAAACAAGCTTTCTAAATGGAGAAGGAAGAAAACACTTTTTGGACTGTCATGGTCAAAGTGTCAAATTATAAACTTATTATATATTTGAGAGCAACATTTCTGTAAATAAATAAACAGCAACACGCTGTTTCTTTTAACATTATTGTAAAAAGATGAGTGTATTTTCTAATTCATTGCCTACCATTGTCAACGACTGCCATTTCATTGCAACTGGGAGGATTTGCTTTGAGTTAACACAGGCACTATTCTAGAGAAAATAAAAAATAAAAAAATTGGTCTACTATAAAATTTTGCTAGCAACCTGTTGGTTCCTCTGTCACAGTGACACCTCTAAATAATATCGATTCTTAGTGGGCGCATATCAATAGTCTTCAGATACAACATATCTTCGAATATTACCATATCAATATATTATCACACCCCAACATTATTAACATCGAATGTTTTTTTTTGTCGAACTGATGTAAAAAAAGCAAATAAAATTCCTCATTCAAATTTTTTAGGCTGACCAATTTCTAGATTTTCGATTCTCTTCACTCAATAATACAGCACGAAACAATTAAAAACAACTTTAAAAAGTGGACTAAACAGAAGCTGATGCAAAATCATCAAGCATTACCATCTAATGTTGAAGAGAGCAGATGCCCTCACTTGGATATGAATGCACATTCTCGCCGATGGTCAGAGACAATCTGGTGGCTTCCCAATCTACTTCAGCAAGATGGTCAACGGTGGGGTTCCGCCAGCATCTTTGTTGGCTGCCTTCCTAAGAATGTGGCTGATGACAGATCAATGCTTCATCTTAGCGAGGCATTGCCTATCTACCAAATTTATCAGCAGATTATGACATAACATATTGTTGCGCCTTAAGACAAATGCGAGTTGTTTGTTTGTTTTTACTGCAACCACACAAGAAACTATCATCAGATATAAGGAATGGATATTATTCACCTTAGACAGCAATGATAATGCAAATGATCCTTCCGTTCAGTTAGTTTCATATTCAGAAATGTTGATATAATATCAAGATGCTCATTGGCTGACATTGACAATAACAGGTTCTCAATTCATTTATACTGGGAGGACTTGTTGTGAATACCACAAAGTAATTTCAAGAGTTTTCATCTTGTTTTAAGAGCCACATTATAAAGTAGAGGGAAAATGTGTAGAGTATTTATTACGTGGTAAATCTCAACTATTGCTGCCCTTGTTTGTTTGTCACTCCTACTCAGTTGATCACCACTAAAAGTTTAAAGGCAGGGTGGCCAAATATGTATACAAAGAAACATGCCTTGTTATTCTTCTCCATACCCGAAAATGTGTTTGGCGTCATCTAAACACTAATCAAAATCCAAGACGTATAAATTGCCCCAATTGCTGCAGGTGCTCCATTGTTTACTGCACATTACATTAAAAAACAAACATTTGCGAGTCCTTGGTTGCATATCTTGAAAATTTGAAAAAAAGATGACTCCTTGAGGGATAAAAAAAAAAAAGTGAAATGTTTTTATTTTTTTGCTCTCCAATGTGTCAGCTCGCGGTCACCGTTGGAGGCAAGGAGGCAGATGTGATTCCACAGAGACAAATGCAGTAAACCGACAATGCGTGAACAAGCTAGCCTAGGGTTAGGAGATAATGAGATCATGCAGTATGGGCATTCTTTCTGATCGTACGACTTCCATTCATGTGTCCCAAGCTTTTGCATTGACTGGAAAGGACTTAGAATGGACTATAGCGGCTTGTATTAACTCGTTCAGGACCATCGACAATGGTATACATCCAATCACGGTTCATCCTTTTGTTATAAATCTAAATTGGTTTGTCGGTAATGGACATCTAATTTATTTGAACTGGGGGTGTGACCTCAATGGCAGCCAGTCAGTTAACAGCTGATATGGACCGGGCGTCACTCCTCCTGCGCATTGATGAAGACTGTGAAATATGATGCTGTCTTGAATAAATGGATGGGCAGACATTGCCTCTGTAAAGGGAAACTTGATGGTCAAGTACAAAGGTCTTGTTCCATCAAAATCCAATTTTCTCCACTGTTTTATGCATACCCTACAGGTCAAAATGAGTCTGGCCTATTTATGTTTGGCACTATGCGATTTATCCGTTGATTGAAATTGTTGTTGGGAGTCAAACGTTTCTGAAAACAATCAGCTTTGAATTCAGCAAGATGTGATGTTGGGTTGTCGCTCATTTTTTATGTAGCTATCCACGCATCTCGGCGAATACATTTCTGGATGTAAAACAAGTAAGATTGTCATATGTGTGACTTCTGCTAATGGTGTATGATGGTACATATTTCTTTACCAGTACACTTATGGTATATACATTCTATAATACAAACAAAACCCCAAACTTTGTAAGTTAACTTAACCCGCACATTGACAGAAAATACTTACAAATTATAGGAGCCTTGGTATCTGTTTATGCAGCAATGAAATAATAAAACTGTGCTGTCTTATGACCACTATAGTTTCCTACTGATAGAAATAAATGCCGTCCAGTTGTTTTTGTTTGGATGGCTGCGCCGTCCAGGACTCCAGTGGTGAGAGACAATCTTTTAGCGATGACAATACGACACCCAGCCGAGTATTTTAATGAAAAGCAAATACCACTTTTTGCATTTGTGTCGTCCTGCGCATGAAGTGTGTGAATGTGTAGGCGCTCTCACGTTATCATGGCCGAGAGAACACGTGGCAAAAGCTTGTGATTGTGTGTCGTTAATGCATTCCTGCGTGAGATGTGCGCATGGCTGCCAGGCAGTGCTTTCACTGCTTCCCTCACAAGGTCACCTATGCGCACAGCTACCAGGGATTGATTTACACCAGTGCTCAATATGCATTTTCACTCTGTAATGCTACTGCTGTGTGGGTGGTGGCGGTGGATGTGCGGCAACCTCACAACCATGTGTGTGCTTGTAGCAACTGCAATTAACAACAACAGGCAAAAACCATAGCAAACAGTAAGGCTACAGTTTGTTGGGAGACGTCTAAAAACAAGTCTGCATTTGGCTGTTAAAATGTCATTGTAGGGATTAGAAGAAAAAAAACATGACCTAGAAAATACAAAAAGCCGAAATAAACTAAAACGAACTATTGGGGGAAGTCACTATCATTTGTCGTAAAAATAAATAAATAAAACAAAAACCGTCAAATATAATAAAAAGTAGAGGACTAATAAATAAACTACTATGATGTAAATATAGTGATGACAACTTGCTTATCAATTAGTGTACTGCTGCACTTGAAACAATCTTTTTTACAAGCTTGCCTTAAGCATTAATAGCTGTGTTTATATGATAAATATTGTAATTGACTCCATATTATGTATCATATCAATCAGGTAAATCATTTCGTTATGATACAAGGTGTATTGCCAAAATTAAATGCAAATAAATAAACCAAAAGACTCTGAAGTAAAGATACTTTACATGACAGCTGTTTGATCCTGCTATAATGGAAATTCCAAGATCATTTTTTAGAAGAAAAAAAAGTCCTCTGAGATCTTACAGCTTCATGCACAAAGAATTAGCAAGGATCATGTCTCTTCATTTCTAAGTTGGCCAGAAATAGCAAGTCATTAGGAGAAAATGGCAAGTGATGTGCAGATTCCAAGGCTTCATGAAATGAAGACATCTTTCACACAAGTCCCAACAGACCAAATGCATTTTATTTTTGCTCGTTTAAGCTAGAATGTTAAATTATTGGCTAAATATTTAACTGTTTGCGGGCACAGCTGGAAAGCAAAATAAAATGAACTTGGCAAACAATGGATCAAATTTGTGTTTTTTTTTTTAATGTTTTTTTCAGTGGAATGGAAGTGTAATGTCATGAAATCTTAGCTAAAACTATTTTAAGGAGTTTGCCAATAGTAGACTGTGAGGGCTGACATTTATTCACTGGGCACCCTCACATTTTAAATGGATTGGGCATCTATTGCCGTCAATGGCAGCCAATATGATGTAAGCTTCTTTGTAAGATGCTTGTGTATCGCTCTAGCACAGGGGTGTTCTAACCATGGCCAGCGGGTGCAAATGATGAAAATATCAATAAATATGGCCCACACAAGAAGCTTGAGTGGAACCTACATTTTTGTACTTCTAACCTTGAACACTAGATGGAGTAAGTCAATTAACTCAATGTAGAAAAATGTGTCGAAATTTAGTCGTATTTTGTTTGACTTAAATTGACCTAAACTGTGACAAATTCTGCTCTCTTGGTCATGATTTTTTCTGATTTTGTTTGTCCAGCAAAATATCCTTATTGTATTTGTAGCTCAACAGTATGTAGATGAATAATTAATACATTGACAAAGAATTAAAAAAATGAACTCGCTAATTAGGCGTGAGAATTCAGATCTTTCATGCTAATGGCATGGGATGACTTCAATTATTGCAAATAATTTACGCCACTCTATGACGCCAAGCGTGTGGTATTTGGCTGTCAAAACAATGTCTCATCGAAGCCGAGAGTGTACTTTGTGTGAATATATGCTTTGTTACGATCTGACGTGTGCCTGGCGTTTACCCTGCCAAATGTGCCCAACTCACTATTGTCTGTCAAGCTGCTGAGGCCATAATGAGATTTTTAATTGGTATCTAATTAAAACTGTGTGTGCGAGAAAGGTCGAGTGTATAAGTGAATAGGGCAATGTGTGCAGAGAAGAAAAAAAAATATATATATATTGAGTAGCATTGACATCAGTTTGGAGGTAGTACATGTTGTGGTGCTCATTAAAGCGGGTAAACATAGGTCATGTCTAATCAAATAATGACTCATTTTCTTTCTTATTACAGTATATTTAAGACATGTATAAGCGAGTTAGTAATCACGCTGCTGTTCCTTGTTTTTAACACATTCACTGTAGATTCAGTGTTGACAAATTGGGCAGTTTTCTTCCGATTGGCGTATTTTTTTAAAGAAAAGGTCGCTACTATAGGTCAAATGTGGCGGTTTCGGAAGGAAGCGTTTTGAACAATTTGAACAGGTAACCCTGAATGACTACACCTTAGAATTCAAATACCTTTGTTGCTGATAGGTTTATTATTAATACACTTTAATCAAAACAGGGAGACATCATTAACATACACTGGCTACAACTTGCAAGGAAAATCACTCCCAACTCGCCCTCGTCCAGGATGATTCTAAAGAAACGGCATCTTCCTCTGTCAATTTAGTCGGCGCATAATCAAAACATTTGAGGTAATCTGATTCAAACAATTGCATAAGCTAACCGAATAACTCCATTAAGGTCAAAAAACAACTGCCACATCAATCTCATATTAGTATAGAACCAAAAACAACTGCGTAAGAATTTGCACGAATAAGCATAATCATTTCTTTATAAGGTAAACAGAGCGACCGTATTTTTTAAACAATAATGCGAGTATTTTCGGAAGTTGATTCGATTATCGCCATCTGCTGGAATCCAAGTCAAAGCAATTTAAGAGTCCCTTTTAGATCTTCATTACCAACTCAGATCAACAGTCTCGGCCTGGAACATGGTGTCCTGTTCAGTCAATAGTCCTGAAAACAATTAACTGGCCTCAAAAGCAGCTGTGGGGGGGGAAGTGGCCTCACAAATTAAATTATAACTTCATTACCTATTAAATGCTTAATGAACATATAGTAACATCCCAGAATAAACCCAACAGTTGCTTTCAATAATCTCTTCTTTGCTCTAAATACAACTAATGTAGAGATGGCTGTGAACTGCATGTAATTTCTAATTTGAACATTTGTAGAGGTAACATCAAATTCAACCAAATAATTATAAATGAGATTAAAAATAGATTCAAATGTGTTAGCGGCACTGGAATTTATTTTGGTTTTGTATCATATTCAGTTGTGTTTTTAATTATATTATTGTGACAGATTGATTTGTTTTTGGTGGGTTTTGGGTTCAGG
The DNA here is from genome assembly GCF_051989625.1 of Stigmatopora argus. NCBI lineage: Eukaryota > Metazoa > Chordata > Actinopteri > Syngnathiformes > Syngnathidae > Stigmatopora > Stigmatopora argus. The sequence continues at coordinate 7,581,105 of NC_135402.1, forward strand.
GTGGAGAATGTCTTATTTTTCTTGGATCTCTCTCACAGAGAAGTACGCGACAGACAGAAAAGATTTCAGAAGGAATCTACAGGTCAACCTGGGGTTGTTTACAAGAAATCTCTCTCACTTTGGCTTGATGGCTCCTCAGCCTGTTCCGTTAACCTGACACATACTGGTAAATAGTGTCTTAAAGTAGAAAAGATTCAGAGGATATAAAGAAAATAAGTCATTTCCACTGTATTGCTTTTTAAATTTTTTATTGTTTACAGCCTTGGGAACATGGAGTTGTATTGATTATAAAGTTCCTCAACCGTGCAGAAAGTGTAATCTGACAAGTTTTTTATGACACAAGGGCCATCTAACCCAACTTTTTATAGATGTGGGAGTTAAGTCAACCTCCAAATTTCAGAAAGAAAAACAAATACTTGCAGTAACACTCTGCCGTGAAACAATGCTGTGAAAAAGAGGAGCAAATGTTGATAATGTTAATTTGTTTAGAGTTGAGCCGTATTGTAACTTTGTATTGTAAGGCGATGAATATCGGACTGAACAGGAAAAGTTGCAGTCATGTGCTGTCGTATTGTAAAGCTATGGTATTACAGCTATAGTTGGACAAAATCCGATCGTAGCTCCAGAGGAAACTTGCAGTAATGAAGTGTCATTTTCTAAAGCGATTTTGTGACATAGATACATTTCTTACACAAGGGAAGAACTGCAGTACTGCTGCGTCGTATTGTGAAGCACTATTACGACAAAGACAAATGTCCCACCTAAGGATTTCCAATATATGTCCTATCACGAAGTGACAGTGTTCCAGACTGATATCATACAGAGTAGAAAAGTTGCAGTGATATAACTCATTGCCCTGCCATTGACGATGCTAGACGTCTCTTATGGCTGGCCCTCCCACTTCAAACGAATTGGACGTCTATTCATGATAGTCATTTACACAATGCCAATCCAGTTTTTAAGAGCTATTTCATCAACTGTTCCATGCTTCTGACTTGTGCACAGTGCAGGAATTAATTTAGCATCCGTCATTATTTGCCGAGTTGAGCATACGACATGCACTATTTATTCACTTCACTACAGAGAAAACTTTGGATCTCCTGTGCATCTTCTATTTACAGCGTGAAGATCATTTTCTTGATGACAGATGACAATTATCGAGGCTGTTCCAGAACTCTGATTTCTGTCTAACGGTGGCTTTTGATACAGTCGGGTGGGGAGGGGTGTACGGCGGCCCAGTGGGATTCGACTGTTGTGTTCCGCTTAATAATCCAAATCCTCCTCTGCTCCCACCGCCCCCCCTAGGCCCACTTCAGATATTTGATTGCTCCTTGTATTGTTATTACGTTTAGATGCTACATTTTTATAATCTGCTGGTGTGTACTCAGAGCAGAAGTGAGGCACACAGTAGCTCTTCCAAAAATCCCGAAGATTATCAGGGCCAAACTTAATCCACAAACCACCACGCTCATGTTTATGCGCATCTATTAGCACTGCGTGTGTGTTTGTGTGTGAAAAATAAATGTAAACATGTCTCAGTCAACTGCTGGAAGGAGTCGGCAGGGGACAAATAAATGTAAGCATTATTATGCTACATTGCCTTTTAAAGCACACAATGTAAAATTAAACATTCGGAATAATCTACGAAATACTAGTATCCTATCGTGCTGCAATGGTGTCACAAGTGTAGTCCTGAAGATGAAATTGGCTAGCTATAATACAGTGTAATATGAAGCCTTGGGGTGTCAAATACAAGTACCCAACAAAAGAGTAGTATAAAGTTATGTCGTGTGAAGACAAATTGAAAAAAAATTGAAGACAAATATTGTACGGTAAACAAAGTTGCAGTAATGCAGTGTTGTATCTTAAACTAATGTTTGATTGGATGTCAATTGCCGTCACTGGCACTGAAACATGAACACTAGCAATGAAAGAGATAATATTAGATGAATCTCTAAAATGATTATCCGAATGTCAAACTGGCATTTGTGGAAAATATAGGAAGTGTGTACAATACCAATAAAATAAGGATTAAAAAATCTTGACGATAAGAAAACTAAAGGATAGAGAAAAGAAATTATGTCAGATTGATGACCACATATTATATCAAATATCTAAGAAAGAAAAACTCAATGGAAAATAGAAAATAAATGTTAAGCAGTATAATTATATAGTCATAAAATACATTCATTTTTAAATTTAAAAAAGAACAGTATATTAGAATAATGACTATAGTACCAAAGATCCAAGTTGAACGAATGCAGTGCTGTCTGGTTTTGACAACATGGCCGAATGTCTAAAGAAAAAGAAATTGCAGTATTGAGTTATGAACCACTTAGAACAATCAATAAACATAATGACTTTTACAAGAGACTTTCTCCACATTTCTTTGTGGCAAGATAAGTGTATGGGATGCTTGTAATACAACAACGGGCTTTACGGAAAAATGCAATTTCACCAACCATTTGTTGCTTGTTAGCTTTTATGGCCTATTTTGTGTCACATTACCCTTTGCAGCATGTAAACATTAGGTCTTTATTGAAACAAAATACTGGGGCTAGACCCCCTTTTCTTCTTATTTGTCTTTTGGGTTCAAATATAGCCTCATTGTTTTAGACTGACTGGAAGTAATGTAAAAGGTAAACATTATTTAGAATATTAAAAGTATATTTGATTGGACTTTCATTTTTCGCATGAACTATTTTTATTATAGGATGCTCTTAATCAGATGATGGTACTTGAAAATCTGAAGTCCACTGCGTTTTAGGTAACTGTTGTTAGTTGAATGGCATATTGCCAAAATAGACAGGTGTACAATTTCCTTATCACGTTAAACTGCTGTCAGTAAAGCTTACTGAGAAGAGCCATTTGTCCAGTTTACTGCAATTTGTTCAGATATTCCTCTACTAGTAAAAGTGATTGAGTATTACAATGCTATCCTTTTACAACGTGCATCTTACGGACCGTTGGACAGCGAATGGAAGCTTTCTTTATGCTCCTCCCAATCAGATTTTGTTCTCCCTCTCACTTTAATGACCTGATGGGACAGCTAAGAAATGCATCTGTCCAATTTCTTGCATGTCAGCACACCATCTGCTGCACGATCAACATGAAAGACTGGGGAAAAAAAGTAGTATGTGATTAAACTTTTCTTAGTCACCACCAATGTTCCCTCTAATTTTTCGTTGGTCTGAGCAGAAAGTCAACCTCCCTGAGCGCACTGAGTACCAGTGTGAGCGACATCATCGGTACTCGGATGATTCGCCTAAAGACGTTTCGCCGACGGACGTTTGACAGACGGGCAGGTCGCCGAATGGACGTTCCGCCGAACGTTCATTCGGCCGAACGAGGTTTCGCCGAAACGGGATTCGCGCGCTCGCCCCGCCCCCGGATCGTGTGTGTACAAGTTTTTCAACCTCGGCCCGCGGGCCATATACGGCCCGTTAGGATTTTTAATCCGGCCCGCCGCCGGTGTTGTCCAAATTATAGTAAAAATCAATGTTAGTCTACCATCAATGGCAGCCCGGGAATAAGCACTCTTGGGCGGGCAGATGTAGCAGAACCGAGCCGTAAAATGACAGCAATCGGGTCAAATCCATCCTAAAACAGCATTTAATGATTAAATACAAATACTGGAGCTCTTTGGACATTAGAACCGAGCCCAGGGAAGTGAATTCCTTGGTAAAATGTCGTGATGATATCGCGATGGAGGCAAAAAAACGTCTATATACGTCCATTCGCCAAACGGCTCAAAATGCTCTCAAATTCGGTCAAATCCAGCCGAAAACAGCGTTTAATGATTAAATACAAATACTGGAGCTCTTTGGACATTAGAACCGAGCCCATCATGAAGAAAGGGGTAAAAAAAAAAAAAAAAAAAAAAAAAAAAAAAAAAAAAAAAAAAAAAAAAAAAAAAAAAAAATCCGTTTTTTTTTTTTTTTTTACTGCGCGCCATAGGATTTCTTCTGCGCAGAGAAGACGAGAGTAGTGCGCAATTGCGCACGCGCGCAGCTTAGAGGGAACAGTGGTCACCACCACTTAATTTTCGAGCATTTTTGGATCACTTCTGTTGACAAAAACAAGTCTTGATGTGTCTGTGATGTGTACCACAGATTGAATAAAATTTGCCACTGGATTTAACTCATTGAACGCCATTGGCGATGGTCGATGACCAATCCCATGGCAATGCAATGAGTTTATCACTGGTAAACATCCAATCAATTTGTTCACTGCAATCCCTCCCAGTTCAAATGAACTCAATATCTATCGACCTTAATGGCGCAGGAACGGAGTTAAGGATTTTTTTTTTGCCAACCCCACTGATGTGAAACTCATCAAAAGCAGGCTCTTCACATCAGAATATCTTTATTGTATCCCTTTAATGGCAGATTGGGGTCAAGGGCCATTGTTGTACGTCTTGCTGTGGCCGTTTGGCATGAACATAAGCTTTTTATTTGAGAAAAATGTCTGTCGTTGCCCCTCATAAAAAGGTTTTAAGCTCTTTTACTGGTGAGTTAAGGCATGCCGCCAATGTTTTAATGTCAAACAATGTGTTCATCTTTTTCAAATCTATCTAAAATGACTCCCTAAACGTCCACTTAAATGTTTGACGAACAAGCATTGTTCTCAAAGTCATTTAGGCACAACAATGCACATTTGAATTTTCTTATTCTCTTGCGATAGGTGACCGAGACACGCACAGGCCCACTGGGATGCAGCAGCTACGACAATCTGGACTCGGTCAGCTCCGTCCTGCTGCAGAGCCCCGAGAGCAAGCTTCATCTGCAAGGTAAACAAAAAGCTGTCGCGTTTGTATTAACCGTGTGACACTGTCACGCCTGAGTAAACTCAATTTTGTCTCTCCGAAATGGTACAGAATGATTCATTGTGCGCAGCTCTCTGGCTGCCATCAGTACTAGCGCTGTAATACATAACGGTATTTATATCGCCAAAACGATATAGAACTTTATATCAACATTTCACTTGTCTATAATTATCGCTATCAGTACAACTGTCCAAATGCACATTTTGACAGCTGGTGGAGCCCAATTTGTGTCAAGTTGCTATATTGACTCTATATGTCAGTGTGGTACCACAAATCGACTTAATACTTTGCCAATTGTATGTGAGTAATGCATGCAATACAATTGGAAAATAGCAACACATTTTGCACAGAAAAAAAAGACTTAATTCCAGTATATATTCATTAATGTATTATTAACTAAATTCTACTTCTGTTTATGCTAGATAGGTTTAGGTCACAGCACTACTTTCAACATTTTAGAATTGTAGTACATCAATTTAATATGAATGAAAGAAAAAACAAGTGATTGTGGTCACAAGCAGGCGTAATTGTTTTTTTAATTTTTTCACCAAATATTTAAAAATTGTTTACACTGTGGCCTATTGATATACCACAATATGAAATGGCCCATATTGTGTCAAGATTTTTTTTTGCCATATTGCACAGCATAAATGGGCAGTGATAGACATCTGATCCATTTGAAGTGGAAAGGAAAGGTTGGCAGGGAGAATTTTCATTTGGTGCCACCCTCCCATTTCAAATGGATCAGATGTGTTCTAACGATGACTCATTTAAATTTACAGCAGACATGTGAAACGCGCCATATGATTGAACATCCATCATTGTTAATGACACTAAAGCATATGTGCATATACGATGTCTAATGTACATACAATAGCTAACATATTATTACAGAAATGAAGCAGAATAGAAACCGATGGAGGCGTTTCTTTCAACATTAAACTTTAACGGCCCAGCGGTTAACTTATTTGAAGATCTTAAACAATGTTGCAAACTAATTACCTGGGCCAGCAATCGATGTCAAAGACGGAGTGCTGTATAATCATCGGTCAAGTATTTGAACAGAGTGATTGCTTCTTTTGATCTAGTCCAGTTTACCGAGCCGATTACGAGCAGCTGGAAATTCTCAAAAGGCGCATTTTCTTCATTACAACGCCTGCGATAGTCTTCTTCCCTTTTAACATAGAGATGGTTATTTGTCCTCTAAAATCAGAAGCGGCTTTGTCAAAGGAGCGATTTAAGTTGTCTTTTGCTCTGTGGATTCCAAAGCTTTATTCTCAAGTACTTGCTTTGTTCCTTGTAAGTTTTCTTCAGCAGGCTGTTGATGACAGACTTGATGCTACTAGTTCTCAAATACACTGTTGAGCTCATTTTTGTGTCGGGCCACATTGTTGTCAGGGTTTCCTTCAAAGGGCCATTATGTTGGCAGCCCCATATAAAACATTTCACCCATTTGGCTGCCATTGAAGGTGCTGAATGCTCAATGTATTTTGACTGGAGAGGGCCAATGCCTATTGTAGCACACCAGCACCTGTGTTATTAACTGGGTTATTCTGACTTTATGAAAGAACCTAACACTCGTATACATGTATGCGTAGTATGTATATAAATGAGTTGTTCACAATTTATCTTTGAATATAATGACATTTTAGCTATTGAAAGTCCAACTGAAAGTGTTTTTCTAAGTAATGAATGTTAATTTTAGGCCTTTTTAAGTAGAAGTGGATGGTTTAACTTTTAAAAAAATTAAGCATAGCAGAAGGTTTCAAAGGAATGACACTTTATACAGCTCAGAAAGAAAGACCAATTCCCAGCAGAGTACTTTGAAGGTTTGCACCAAGAAAATAATGACATCCACTTATTTAATTTGCGCATTTTGTCATAAGCGCTAGTGTTCGTGTAGCAATTAGTCTTTTTTTATCTCCACTATATAGATTGTTTGTCTGCCTCTCCAAGGCAGACACGTGGCCCTTCAGTAATTTATTCTACTTGGAACATGAAATCCGCAAGGTTTAAACCTTTTCATTTGCACAGTTCACTTGACTCGGTTTGACTTAGCCTGAACTAAACATAATGTTGATCGGATTAAAGATTTGAACAATTGTATTTTGCTTGTCTTTTGACCTGGCTGTTATTTCGACGTGGCAGAGAGGTCACTGACAATTTCTTGGGGTCTTCGCAACAATCATTTTTGGTGGGATTCAATTCATATGGACATTGTCATTTTTGAGCAAGGGACACAATAGTGGATTACGAAGGGATTTAACATTCAGTTAAGCGAAAAGACCTTTGTGTATATATAACTCTTTATATGGCACTCATTTAACAGTCAATGGATTGGTCGTAAAATTGCTTTTATTTATTTTCTTTTTTAATTATTTTTATTAAATATGGTTTTAATTGTGAGAAACTCAAATTATGTAATGGCAATGTTTTATTTTTTAGTTTGGATTTTTTAAATTTAAACATACAGTAATTTAATTTAATATAAAATAATGATAAAAAAAACATTGAAAAATGTAAATGGCATTTAGTAGGGCAAGTGACTATTTTGTCAATTAAAAATAAATAAAGAACCTAACGCATAAAAACCTTGCATCCACTTACAGTAGTGTTCAAAATTATTCTAACCTCAGTGTGTTTAGCTGTAAAGTTTGGCATTTATGTAGTGTTTATTTTATATATAATCAGCTCAAATTAAGTCTTCTAAAATTGACTAGAATTTACACTCAAAGTTCTTTGAGCTGTTATGATTTAGGTACAAACACTGCCAGTTAGTGTTGTAGGATGTATGACATTTAATTAACATAAAAATTCCCAAGTACGCGGGTGACAATTCTTACTAGTTTGATTTGATTTTTTTAAATTTCTATAAATAGCCACTACAAAGGGCTAAGGAAAGCAGAGCATTGCGTAGCAACTGTGACCACAGACATCGCTGCCATCCCTCCCAGACAATTAGACACCTATCCTCAATTGCACAGAAAGAGTTAAGAGAAGCTATAGTATTGTGTTTTGGCATTTTCATTATAACACTCTAAACCTGAATCTGTATAAATTACTCATTATAATTAAGATCCTTCAAAAATATATGTTACACCACTTGAAGGATGATTTGGAAAAGAAGTTGATATCAATAACTGAAAGTGACAGATGCTTTATTTCTTTAGATAAGAAAAACTAAATCCTATTGGAAGCTTTGGCCATCTGGATCACTTTTGAAACCCCTAAAGCCATTCAATTTGATTTTTTTTCTTTCTTTCTTTGAGGAAAAATAAGTTACTGGTCTTTATAGTTAATGCTTCCCCCTTAGTTAAGCTCTCAAAGGCCCCATCTTTTATGACAACACAAAGGATAGCAAAGTTTCTGAAGAAAAACTGACAGTGGCTTGATTTAAGCATCACTTTCCCCTTTGAACACCTTCCCTTGCATTCCATTCAAATATTTTAGAGAGCACTTGAATTGATTAAAATAAAGAAAAAATAAAACACACATACCAATAGGAAGTGACCCAGTGTCCTAAAACACACAGGAAGTCCCAAAAATGTACTCAAGTTAACATTAAGTAAGTTTATCTCAACTGGAAGTCACCCAGACACAGAACAGAGCCTTTATTTGTGTTCTATATTCATTTTAATGTAATTTATTTTTATTTAAAAAAATATATATTGCAATTTACAATATTACTATAAAATATAACAAAGGCTACTATTTAATATAATCATTTAAAGTTATTTTATTAATAAAATTATTTTTGATGACCAAAAATAGTGACTTGCCTTATAAAGTGTGTTTTATTGTGTGAACTTTTGAATATAGCGACCCCTGTCCCTGAAAGTGTTAAGTGGAAGTGACTTAATTTCAACAAAAAGTGACATGGCAATCCCCCAAAATCAACTGGAAGTGACCAAATATCAATAGGAATGGACCAAAAATCGACAAGAAGAGTGCACTAACACCTAGCACCTGGAATTGCATCCATTGATACATAATATATGTTTTTTAAATGCCAAAAAGTTAATTGTCTAGTAAAGGGATTCCTTTCGGGAGGCGTAAACCTAACATTCACACTGGTCAGGTTTTGGATGCAGATTAAATGTAAAATATAAAATGACTTTCTATTCTACCCCGGAGACATTCTACTAAGGATCCCAATATTCAAAAGGAAATATGTTATTCTCTCACCCTGGTGGTCCCTGTGTGTTTTCGGATTTCTTTTTTCCGTAAGCAGGCTAGGCTGTGAGCCACTGATAACAATGTGAATATATGACACTCCCTCTATGTGCCTCCTGTTTGCACTTCAATATTGATGCGAATATTCTGTTGGACACGAATGCAGCTGCCTATCGAAGCCAAAAACACTACTCTTGTACTTCCCTCTGCAGATTTCAAATAGTTGCCCATTAGACCAACAGCTTGAGTTTCCTTTTTTCTTCCTCCGATAAATCTACCAAATTAACGGCAGTGGTGATAGTACTTTTTCTTTCCATATTTCACACAGCTTTGATCAATCAAGTGCGAGACCGTTATTGGTGTCAATTAAATGTGGCCACTGAAGAGTTTCTTTTGTACTTATGCTTGTTCCACATTCAATCACAACATTGAATGGGATCATTAGAGCATATTTTTCAACTATTTTAAGAGTTTATTGCTGCTTCACAATAGGACACGAGTGAGTTGTCATTTTTTATTGCTCTGATCACTAAAAAGAACTAAAGAAGTAGGTTTTTGTCATTACTGGTTTGATTAAAATGCACTAGGCATATTGTTTTCTTTTGATATGTTGGTAAAAGACTTTGTAAATTTCTCAATTTGCGTAGTATAGCAAATAAGTTCTGCACTTTACCGTTACAGATATTTGCATCCGGTGGCCCGGTGACGCGAGTGGTTAGCGCGTCGGCCTCACAGCTATGGGGTCTTGGGTTCAAATCCAGGTCACGTCCACCTGTGTGGAGTTTGCATGTTCTCCCCGGGCCTGCGTGGGTTTCCTCTGGGTACTCCGGTTTCCTCCCACATTCAAAAAACATGCATGGTAGGCTGATCGGACACTCTAAATTGCCCCTAGGTAGGTTATCTGTCTCCTTGTGCCCTGCGATCGTGACCGGACGTTTGGTAGAACGGACGTTTGGTAGAACGGACGTTTGGTAGAACGGACGTTTGGTAGAACGGACGTTTGGTAGAACGGACGTTTGGTAGAACGGACGTTTGGTAGAACGGACGTTTGGTAGAACGGACGTTTGGTAGAACGGACGTTTGGTAGAACGGACGTTTGGTAGAACGGACGTTTGGTAGAACGGACGTTTGGTAGAACGGACGTTTGGTAGAACGGACGTTTGGTAGAACGGACGTTTGGTAGAACGGACGTTTGGTAGAACGGACGTTTGGTAGAACGGACGTTTGGTAGAACGGACGTTTGGTAGAACGGACGTTTGGTAGAACGGACGTTTGGTAGAACGGACGTTTGGTAGAACGGACGTTTGGTAGAACGGACGTTTGGTAGAACGGACGTTTGGTAGAACGGACGTTTGGTAGAACGGACGTTTGGTAGAACGGACGTTTGGTAGAACGGACGTTTGGTAGAACGGACGTTTGGTAGAACGGACGTTTGGTAGAACGGACGTTTGGTAGAACGGACGTTTGGTAGAACGGACGTTTGGTAGAACGGACGTTTGGTAGAACGGACGTTTGGTAGAACGGACGTTTGGTAGAACGGACGTTTGGTAGAACGGACGTTTGGTAGAACGGACGTTTGGTAGAACGGACGTTTGGTAGAACGGACGTTTGGTAGAACGGACGTTTGGTAGAACGGACGTTTGGTAGAACGGACGTTTGGTAGAACGGACGTTTGGTAGAACGGACGTTTGGTAGAACGGACGTTTGGTAGAACGGACGTTTGGTAGAACGGACGTTTGGTCGCCGGGTTCGCTCGCTGTCAAATTATGACAGAGAGTTTACTGTTGATATTTTGATATTAGATATTTAGATATTGAACTCACTCTCTCTCTCATGATTATAATTTCGAGGTTTCAACAGTAACAACCCGGCGACCAAACGTCCGGTCGACCAAACGTCCGGTCGACCAAACGTCCGGTCGACCAAACGTCCGGTCGACCAAACGTCCGGTCGACCAAACGTCCGAGTACCCCCTGCGATTGGCTAGCCACCGATTCAGGGTGTCCCCCACCTCTGGCCCGGAGTCAGCTGGAATAGGCCCCAGTACTCCCCGCCACCCTAATGAGGATAAAGCGGTTCAGAAAATGAGATGAGATGGGAGATGAGAGATATTTGCATAGTTAGAACCACTGAATGTATCTTTAAAACACGTATGTTCAGAATTTTAATTGCTGTAATTTTTAAATTGTTCTTGGAAAATTTCAGTCAGTCAGGTGTCCAATCCATTTGAACTGGGAGGCCTCCCACTTGGCAGCAGCAGCCAATGAGCTAACATTGTGTCCAAACCATTTTGCGAGTCCCTGTCTGCAATCAAAACAAACAAAATGACCTTCCACCAGAAACGGGTGACATCACTTTGTGACACAAGAGTGAGGTTGCTGTTCCACACAAATGACAGCCTGCAGTTGGCAAAAGGGAGCCAAGAGGAGAAGATTAATCGCCGTGCCAGCCCGAATGGAAACTTACCCTTGATTGACCACTTCCAATTGAAGCCTGACCTGCGGGTCAGTCACAGAAGATTTCATTAGGTACTGGAGGGGCTTTGGCCATGTTTGAGTAGAAAACGTGCGCAGCCATCCATCTTGAAAATGACCTCGTTTTTATCTGTTCTCCGGCCAAAGGGTCGCGTGTTTTAATAAAGGGAATCGATATGGCAGTTCAGTTTCGCCGAATACTCTTTAGAGATGCTTCACGAGCACTCAAGATTTACTGTACGTGCTCATTTGCGTGTGTCTCTGGTTTGATGGAATTGGTTCCATGAAATGATAAATTCCAAGTAGAGAAAACAATTTGCTAATTATTTGCCACGGAAGCTGTTTACTGTGAGTAAGCCAGCAAATCAATTCCTCAACACGTCCGTTATTAAAGAAAGGAAATTTATTTTTCTGTTTGTGTTAGCAGCATTCTTCACAAACACACACAAAAAAAAAATTAAAAATGAGGAACGCGATGGAGCAACAGCGCAATGAGTATCTAATTCATCACGCCGCTCACGACTCGCCTACAGGGCCACTTTAATTTATTTTCACTTCACCACTTTGAAAACTGTTGGCTCAGGCTATTGGAACATATTCATAAATCTTACGCGATAGGCTCGTGGCTCTTCCGAGATAGACTCTTGAGAAAATGCGGTAAAGAGACGAGCGAGAGAAAGCACGCGCCGAGGAAGACAAACTACTCGGCTTTTGTTTTGATGACTATTTATCGGCGGTGGTATTGGCAGTGATTGGATCCTTCTCAGATAATGTCTTTTTACATTTCTAATGCTCTGTTGATTATGTTTTAACTCATTGACAACAATAAATGTCCTTTTGAAATCTGGAGGACTGGCTGCGAAAGTGCCATAGCGCCATTATCTGCTATAGACGTCTAATCCATTTTGACTGGGAGTGGGGAATTAACAAATTCACAGCCAGTCCTGCCATTTTAAATGAATTGGATGTATAGCGTTGACAATGGTGGGAAATGAGTTAATAGTGGATCTGTTCCTTTTTAACTTTGGTGTACTTATGGGTCACTTCCTTTCAGGTCATTTTTTTGTTATTTTGGCTCTCACTCTCACTTCTTGTTGTTTTGGTTCCTTCCTGTTACTCGGTGGTAATTGGAGGAAGTTTTTTGGTCAGTATTAATGAACTATGCAGTATTTGAAAATTTTGGCACTTGGAATACAACTACCGCATTTTCACGACTATAAGGCGCACCACATTTTGAGGCGCACCACATTATAAGGCGCGCCCTCAATGAATGACACATTTTATATTATTTTCCATATATAAAGCACACTGGATTATAAGGCGCCCTGTCTATTTTGGAGAAAATTTAAGATTTAAGTGCGCCTTATAGTCGTGATACCGTATTCGTCTCTGGGTTTTATTTGTTTTAATGTGTAATTTTCTTACATCTGTGCTTATAAATTTAGAAGTGGAGGATCTCTTTTGATAAAACAAGGTGCTTGCTAAGATCCTTCATGGCAATGTCGGATAATCTACTCATCTTACCTGTGAACTTGTACTTCCAGGTGAAGTGCTGCTGAGACTGAAAGTTTTCCAAAAGTGCCATTCTGAGCCACACTGCCACTTATAGAGAGTCTTATAGAAAATAACTGAAAAGTGGATAAATAGCAGCTTTGGCTGCTCAAATGTGTGCGAAATGGTCCGACACAGCAAATATTCCGATGATATGCCGGCTCTGGTTAAAGCCTCGACAGGCAGACTAGCGTTCCCGTTTCCCAACCTATAAAAATACAAGAAGCAATAATCCACATCGGAGGTCTTTGGCTTTGATAACGATAACCTGCAATTTTCTTTTAATGTCCTCGTCTTCTTCTCCTTCCCTCATCCTCTTCCCATTCAACTAAATGCACTTTATTGCACCGCTGGATTAAGTAATGATTATTTTGCAAAATTGCGGGGCACACAATGGTCAATTAATTTGTAATGAAACGCTGACTTATGAGGCGAAGCGTGGCATCGCAAAAAGCAGGCAGCCGCTTTGCAGTTACAAGCGCATCCCCCCCACACTCCCCCCATCTATCAGCATTTAAAAACAGTGCATGCCACAAGGAGACATAATAGAAAGGCAAAGTCACTGTAGAGTTCATGGCCATTGTCACCATTCGCTGGCTGGAATTAAGCGTATTCATTGACTTTAATGCTTTTTATAGTGGCACCCCGAAGGTCAAGAATTGCCCATTTGAAACAATAGAATAGAATTTAAGGAGAGAAAAAGAACAAGTACTTGAGCCCCAAATAATAGGTTAATTTTATTAATTATTCTGATAGTTTTAATTATTAATCCATCATTGGGCAAGTGGCTATTTTCTGGCATTTAAAAGACCTTAACTTTAACATCATGAACTAATGATGAATGTATTTTATGGAGTAATTGATTTGGGGCATCCATAGATCCTTTCATATTCATATTTCTATTGATTTTGAGGAATTTCTGGGTCACTTGCTATTGATGTTGAAAGATTTCTAGGTCAATTCGTCCTAACACTGGCTCACGTTTTTTGAAGTTTGGGACATTTCCAGGTCACTTGATGTTCATTTTAGGTCAGTTTTTAGTTCACATCCAATTGATATAGACTTTGAAATAGTTTTTCTCTCAGATGGCATACTCTAAATTTCATCCAGAATTCATCATGGTTACTTAAATGGCGGAGTGATAAAAATAGGTACTTTAAAATGTAATTTCTTTTTTAACCATGTAGTTTGCATTGAAAAAACAGAACGTTTCGCCCCAAAAAACTTCATTTTTGGTACAGTACCCTAATGGGCAATGTGAACACAAGTACCCCACACTTGCACCTTTTAGGCTATTTCTTACGGTTGTTGCTACATGTGCTTTTCAAAGTCTAGCAAAAATCACACATTTTAGACGGACCCCTGAGATTGGGTGTGGGTTCTCGTCCCATGACAGGCTTTTAGGTTTTCCGTCGCATTACCTTTAAAGATACGACTGCTCTCAAAGTGTCAAGATTGGATACATACGCTGTCAGATCAAACACTTACAGTGAGTGTAGACATTTATTGGAGGATATCAACATCAGATAATCTCCAGCGTGTAAATCATTTTGCACATTTAAAAGCATTTCTCGTTATTCTAAATCTACAATTGTAATGTCTAATTGACAGTTAAGAAACATGTTAATCTTCTAATTTAGCCATTTTGGCTAAGAAAAAAAATCTTTGAAAATATCTAGGGAAACTGCGAATAGTAATCTGTCACATTGTTGGTTATAATGTGACCTTAACCTAACGTGTCTTGTTAGGCTATTTAGTTTAAGAACAACAAACGGCTTACATAGGTCTTCCACATGGTTCCATGCGGCAAGTTACTCCACCATTTACAAAGCAGACAGTATCATTTTAAAGTGACAAATGAGACTTTATTTCTTGGCAACAGCGGAGGATTTATTCACAATTAAAATCCGCCCCGCTTAACTACTTCACGCAAATACCATCAGAGACTCAATAGCATCATTTTATCTTCAGGTCTCAGGAGAAATTTAGAATTCCACTCTAATATCAAGAACACTTCCAGAGTGTCAGTCAGGAGAAACAAATAAAGAGCACATTAATGCGCCACATCAATTATTTTTGCTATCCCAATTGAAAAGAAACAAAAGACATTTTGACACTGACCGGAATTGGAAGCCACGTTCTTGTAAAATATTTCTCTTACTGAATTGAATGAAGACATTCAGTGAACTTCACCAAGGCAGCCAAAATTGACTTTGCAATAGAATTATTTTCAGTATGTTTACTCTTTCAGGGTCATTGTCAACGATAGACGCCCATATTTTCCATCTGGGGTGAATTTAAATGAGTTCTTCTTTAGTAGATGTCCAACCATTTAAAGTGTGAGGGCTGGCAGTGAATTAACGCAGTGCGACTGTGGCATTTCCAGCAATCGAGTCGATGCGCAGTGACTGAATGTGAGAGCACAAAAGGTGAAGTCACAGGAGTTAGTGATGGAGTGAACGTGAGTCAAAGGTCACGTGAGAATGCACGGCGGGAGCACAAGTGAACGTAATGAAGTCGGACAGAGGTGCAAAGAGTAGAGACAAAGTCGACGAGCAAAAAAGAGAGCACGGCAACTGAAGTGACGGATGTCGATGCGAGACTCGTAGCTCCTGAAGTACGGTCGGAGGATGACGAAGGAAGGAGAAGGATAGGCACTCTTGTTATTGTGCAGCAGGCCCCGCCGGCACCCAGCTCCGTCAGTGAGCGGCGTTGATCCGTGAACTTGCCATCTGGATTGTCCCACAAATCACATTAAAGTTTCAAGTCTAGGAATACATCAAGCTAAATGAATATTGGATTTGCGGGCCACAGACAGGCCTGATGGAGAGAGAGAGAGAAAAGGGCCAATGCAATACAACTCTTTTGTGGTCACATCCTGAACTATCCATGCACTTTGCCCCTTCTAGAACCTGACCTCCCCTCCCCTTCATCTAGTTGACGGTCATTGTGCGGAGTGTACGGAAGAAGACGCAAAATAAATCACGGTCGATTCACTTTACGGGATTCTCGTAATAGGTTCAAACGATGGTGCGTTTTAAGATGTCACTTCCTTTTTGTGCCGTTTGAACATAGAAGACTTAGGCAGAGTATACCCACACCAGACTTTGTAACTGCCAAGTATGGAGACTACATGAGAACTCAATACCTGCTTTCACTCATAATAGCAGAAGATTACCAAGAAACCTGAACTGGAATTTAGCTTCGGATATAGGAAAAATTGGTACTCGGTCGTTTGGTCGCCGGTCTTTTGGTCGCCCGGAAGGTTATTGATAATTACCATTTAAATCGTTGCTCAAATTCCCTAAATACAAACTCCGAATTATTATTTAGTCATACTTAATGCCCTATTAATTATTAGGCTAAAGAAAAGCTCCAAATTTCCTGTACTTTTATGTGTTTTGTTGGAGAACTTGTTAAGACCCTGACTGACGTAGCTTCTTAAAGGGACAACGCATGTACATACAAACTCTTATACTACACTCACACGTCCGCTCAGTGAAACTGCTCACGGCCAATGTTGGATTTTATTGATGCGTAGACCGTTTTGTTTTACCTTGTTTTGTCGCCGGTCTTTTGGTCGCCCGTTGTTTGGGTCCGGGCGACCAAAAGACCGGCGACCAAAAGACCGGCGACCAAAAGACGTCGACCAAAAGACCGGCGACCAAACGACCGCACACGGGAAAAATTACCAGTAATTAAACGTCTAGGCTGTGTTTATAATAGAGGGAAATGTAGCGGTACTTACCCAGCTTGGCAACATTCATATCCCGCATGCGACTCAGGCGTCGGTACCCGATTTTACAATAGGTTTTTATTATTCTTCCGACACCGGTTGTGTGATGTGTTATCAACTGATACCAATACTCTACCGATAGCACATTGCTTGAGAAAATTAAATTAAATTAATAAAGAAATACAATTAGTGCTGTAATTTGTTCAATATTCCTTCAAGGCATATCATGGAGAGTTACTGCCTTATTTCTAGATATAGCGGGTACATATTTGGTAGAAAAATTGCGCATATGTGTAATTGATTGAGTTAAATGTTGCTTAACATATGAAGCTGCCAGCCCGTTCATATAGTGCTGTTTTTTTCCATTTTACGCTTGATTGGAGTTTTACTTTGCTGTACTTTTTGTTTTTACTCACTACTAGTTGCAGTAAGTGTTTTTGTGTTCCTTTAAGGAATATTAATTATTTAGCTAAGCGTACCGAATATGCTGTGTATAGTTGTAGGCTAAATGGCTAAATGGTGGTGAATATTAAGATCTTAATTAACTTTTCAGCTCCCCAGTTTTTTCATTAACCTATTTTGCTAGTGAAAATAAGTAGTTTTAATTGAGGTGTGCATACAACAGACAATGTTTGTGTTAAACAGCGAGTTATTCAAGCATCCAAGGAATAATAATGCACTTGTTTTCACTTTCATTTCAGCTACATTTATTTGGCATGAATTCATTAAATGTTTTTCACCTTTGGTTCAAAGTAATACATGCATGGAAAATAGAGGGGTGGAAAAAATCATTCCGTACGATATTATGTTGTGCCTCCTGCGTGCATATTTTCTGCTGAGGCAACATTTGTGCTCAGGTAAAACCGATTAAAATATATAAATATATTTATATCTATATTGCTTTCCAAACAACCTGTACAAAAAGGGCATGAAGAAAACTATTTAGTTCCTCTTCGGTCTTGTGGCTTGTAGAACTGAGGATTTATTTTCTAAGCCCTGGTTGAAGAAAAAGGTTTTACTGCTGCACAACCTTCATTTCTGAGATCTCCTGAGAGATATGAATTGGCCCGTAGTCCAGAAATTATACGTTTGGGGACTGTAGGATGGGCTGAAAGGCACTTTGGCTTCCACTTGTTGGCCTTTAGTTTATATACCAAACTAGACAAATTCAATCAAACTTTACAGTTGCATTTTGTCTGGCTTGCAATTAGTAAATAATATATTACACTTTCAGAGAGTCTTGAGAATAATTACAGTAGAAAAGCAGAATTCAAGTCAAATATCTATTTACTCTTTGTAAATGTATGACAAGTAAAAAAATACTCAATGAGTAACTACTTGCAATGTTTGATTTCTTGTTTTTTAATCAATTATTTATTTTCTTCTGTGTACATCTAAATGGACTGTCATTATTCTGTACTATAACCTATTACGTAACCATATTAGGTCAAGTAAATAGATCATTTTTTTCCGACAGAAAAATCTATAGAAAACAAACACCCCAAAGAGCATGAGTGACCTCTAGTCGAGAAAACATATTTGCTACCATGAAATTAAAACAATCATATCTGTTATGGTTTGTGGTCGATCAGGAGAGAGGTTAAAGTTTGCGCTTCTGAAGAATGTTGACGGGAGAGCTCTATGTAAAATAGTGTACAACAATATACTGCATTTTTCATTTTATTTTGGTATTGAAATGGCAAAGTTCTAATCACAAATTTAAAAGCCCTCAAGTTACCAAAGACAGTGTCTAATTATTCTATATGGTTAAATCAACGTAATCCGCCTTCTCACTCAAAGTCATCTGAGGTGACCTCTCACCAAATGAGGGCATGGTGCATAAGAAATGGATGTTACAATCTCCCCCTCATCATGTTTTAATTGACCATTGTTGGTGTTTTTCAGGTCTTCAAGTAATATTTCCAGAGTACCTGCAAGAAAAGTTTGTCCAGTCAGCTTTGAGTTATATTATGTGTAACGGAGAAGGGGAGTACCTGTGCCGAAACAACCAGTGCATCTGCCAGTGTGCTGACGAGTATCCCCAATGCAACTGTCCCATCACCGATATCCAAATAATGGAGAACACAATGCTGGGCATGGCTGAGTCATGGGCATCCTCTTACAAAGACTTTGAGAATTCTGGTGAGTAGTTAAGAATACTTTTGGTCAAGACTTTACCTTTCAGTCCGTGTTTGCCTGACCCAATCAAGAGATCTCAACTTTAAAATATGATTCTTTGCCAAGTAAATTCCAGCACACCTTTGAATTTATGCTGCCAAAAAGCCAAATTGCTTTAGGGGTCCAAGCCCCCTACCATCATCTAATTGTAAAACCTTTTTTTTAATGGATTAACGGTCATAAAACAGGTCATGAAATACGGTACTTGCAATTTAAAGTGTAATAAGTGCTGATCATAGTACTGTGCCCATGCCTGGATCAGTGGTGTCACAGTATACAAAGAGGAGCGATTCAGGGTTTCTCACAAATCTTTATAATCCCACCAGGCTGTCAGTCTTAAATAGTGCTACACAAATCTAGCAAAAAAGTATTCATTTACACATTTTAAACACTGTTAATATATTTGAAAGCACCACGCAGACAGCTTATTTTCTATATGCGAACAAACACACTGCCATTGCATTGAATTGCATTATTATTTGTGTTTAATTTACGTTTTCATTGTCAATATATGCCTTATAAATGTTGTTAATTTTATTCATTGAAAAATATTTTTTAATGAATCGTTGCCTACCATTGGCAAATCTTGGTGACCAAGTCAATTAAACTGGGCAGATTGGCTAAAATGCTCATGTTTCTGCGCGGTTGGCATTGCTGTACGTCCAATCCATTTGGACTGGCAGTGGTAACCCAAATGGATTGGGCATCTAGCCCCATCAAGGGACACATAGTGAGTTAACATTTTCTTTTAAAGACTTTCTAATGACATTTTGTGTTTTAGTGAATATCCATCTTTTCACACAGGTGCTTCAGGGAAAACGTTGGCATTAGTCTTTTCATTTGATTAATCGTCAGTACATTTCATTACTTTTTCCGGGAATTTGTATTAGAGTGCAGATCCATTTATTTCCCTCACATACACGGGGTGACAGCTGTCGAGCCGACGGGAGGGAGGTAGATGCTAATTGTCTTATGAGGGTGTCTGATTCAGACGACTCTTAATCGTGAGCCAACACCCCCACGGCGGCTCATCGAGTGAAAGGTTGAGGGTGGCATGTGACATCGATGAACGCTGGGTGGAGCAAAGATAGCGGGTAGGAGGAGACGGACTCTGGTTTCTTTGAAGCAAACGAGCTAAGCAGATCTGACAAGCCTTAGGAGGACGCAGGGAAAACTCTGAGAAATGTCTCCGCTGAGGCTGGGGGAAAAGAAAAAAAGATCTTCTACCACTGTGAAGAAGTGGAGTGTAGAGGGCATCGCCATATTACAAATTGGCCTGTAGCTTCTTTCAGCTCATAAGATAATCATAGTGCGCTCAAGGTCATGTTGCCTTTTCTTATTTGCCGTGTATGAACTGCATTATTTTAAAGTTACGTGACAAACTGTTTAGCTTTGCTTATGGGGGAGGTTGCTCACTTTTCATCTGTTTTCTATGGCATGTGTGCTCATTCATGGGTTTATTTTGACAATAGCTTGTAAGGTCATCTGGGACAGTGGTGTCAAACTGTTGACCTGAGAGCCAGTTCCGGCAAACCGCATCAAGTGATGTGGCCTGCGAATTTCCTTTAGGATTTTTTTTGTTGTAAAATGTTATTAACTTGAGATTATTTACATTTTTTGCTTTTTAAAAATATTATTGTAACCCTTTGATGGCTATTGTTGTGTTACGTTCCAGATTAAAGTAGCGCAATGTTTATTTGTTTCCTTTTTTAACAGAGATGCCTCAATGATGGCCTGTTGTGTCTTCCTTTTTTATTTTTATTTTTATTTGTATCTTTTTTTTTACTGAAGCTGACAGGTAATCTAGCAAATCTAGTCAAATTGGTCACCAGATTTAAATTTGCAGATGCCGTGAGCTTAGAGAGGCAATGTTGTAAAGGAAACATTACAACGTTAGTTGCTCTATTATTCATGCTGAAGCATTTTAAATTTAGCTCACCAAAGTCAAGACTTCATGTTCTCCTGCCGGAAATGGAACATCAAGCACCCTCTCGTGGCTTTGTCTTGAAGTCGAAGGCTAAATTCGAAATTCAGCAAGACAGTAGAACAAAATGGCACTCAGACCTCAGCTAACGCTTGTCCATCTGACATGGGCGCCTTAATTATACATTTAATCGTGTTGCTATTGTTAAAATCTTTCAGCACCACTTAGGATGATAGATGCTTAAACATGTGGCTTGTTCTTCTGCTGTGAATTTAAATTTCTTAGGGTCTACAGAAACAAGTGTAGTTTTTTACCTGTGTGTGTGTCTGTGTTTTTTTTCAGAAGAGTTCAAGTCCTTCCTGAAGAGACTGCCTTCAACTCATTTCCTACCTATTAACAGCGTGCACTTGCTGTGGGGCAGCGACTGGGACCTGCAGGCTCGCTACAGGCTGCTGCAGAGCTCCCTAGAGATCCAGCGTCTCAAGATCCAGCGCACTGCCCGCAAGCTCTTTGGCCTCAGCATCCGCTGTCACCACAATCCCAACCACCAGATGCCCAGGGAGAGGTAGGTAGAAATACAATCTCGACAGAAACCACCCAGCTTGTCATGCACCATAAACTCAAAGTAATACATAACAAGACAATGTCTTATTTTAGATTTAAAAAAATCTCTATAAAAAAATGTTCCAAGCAGGTTTGCTTTAAAATGGGTGTTAAATGCATTTTTGTCAAGGGCCACATTATAAATAGGGCTTAATCGCAAGTTTTTTTTCTTCTATTTTTTTAAACAAATTTTCATTTTTATTAACTATTGACAGAGATCAATCATTTATACTGACTATATCGTGATAACAGAAAAATTTAACTTAAAGAAAGAAACTAAAAAAACACATTAACCAATATTTTCTGTTCTAGCAGTTTTAAAGTGTGTTTGTTCACGCATTGTGTGTGTGTGTTATTATACATCATATAGTTTAAAAAAAAGAGTTGAGTACAGGCAATGTTTTTGTGTTGTTGTTTTTGCACTTGCTAGGAAAAAAAAATACAAATATTCTCACTTTTACGTAAAGGGGAAACAGTCAATGCTTTTCCACCGTGGGCCACAAAATTGACACGGAATAACATATTTGTCCCCCAGGCCTTAAGTTTGAGAGCACCGCTCTAAGAGGACATCCAGTATAGATATCGAGTTATGGCTATGTTATTTGTGTCCTTCAAGTCGACTTAGTGCTAAGGGTTACACATGCTACCGCACTCGTATAGTTCCACGTCGCCATCTATAAAAGCAAATGCAGCTCTGGGAGTATTCGCTAAAGGTCATTGCTCACATCTGCCACCACCTACCTGCTCTCACGGCTTAAGAGCCTTGGCTTCGTGGGTGCGCCACCGACTGACATGACAGCAAATAACTCGAAATATCAAAGTCGGTTGTAATGAAAGTGTGACCGCACAAATGCAAAGAGGTTAAATATTCATCTTAAAGTGTGTTGAAAATGAGCACTTTAAGCTTGTCAGGAGTCACACCAATGCAAAAACATTTGCCTGGTGAAGTGTTATCAAATAGCGCGGCCAAGCTTTCGTATTATATAGCTTGTTGCAAGAGGATTACATCGTTTTATAATTTCACACGTGCAACACTTGGATAATTCCATCCGATTTATAAATAGCTCTATTCAAATACATTGTGAGTTTATTTGCATTGTTGGTTTATCTGTTGTTTTGATGCTGGTGGTGTTAGATGGAGGAAGAGGCGGTGAGAAGCCATGTGTTGACGGTAGCTATCACAAGTTTTTTGCATATATTTTTTTCTATTTTTTTTAAATGATTTTTCTCGTGGAAAGTTGGTATACCATGATTTCATTACCGTTTTATAGAGGCATTCATTGAGCTCAGGGGCTCTCACTGAATATAATTATTATTGTTGTGAATAACAAAATGGCACCAAAACATGAGCTTTCACAGCCAGATCTCCTTGTTTAAATGATTTATACATCAATATATTCCTGTTCCATGGTGTACCTGCCTACCTTCACCATCGCACTGCTAAGGAATCCTTGTAACACGCACGTTATATACATTGTACCCTAAACGCAGAGAAAGTGGATGATGATGTGAAAGCATCTCACTGGACCGACAGCACGCACTAAAGGTTCAGTCCCCAGAGCGGGACCGCTGCTATTCATACATCAGAGCCCACAATGGGACTGGATATTGTCATTCAGCCGCCTTTGTTTTTGCGTGTTCTCACTCCAAGAGCTGCTGTGAGAATTATGTTCAGCCGTGCCTCCTGTGGATTCCCACAATCCTCAATCTTCCCCACAGGAACTGTCACCGGTAGCCATCCATCCCTTTTTGCAATACACATTGGATAAAACAAACAAAAAAATGTCAAGCAGTTCAAAGAGGCTTTACTGCAAGGGTGTCAGACTCGGGTTAGTTCGCAGGCCGCGTTAACGTCAACTCGATTTCATGTGGGCTGGACCATTTTAGATATAATATTTAGATTTTTTTTATAAATAGATTAAAAGCCCTGAATATTCGGTTTTTTTATAGATCTAAAACAATGTTTATTTTAGCTTTTTTTGATATAATTTTAGATTTACAAAATGATTTTTGAACTAAAAACACAGAAACAAATGATTAAAAAATTACAATTATTGATTTAAAAGTGGGAAAATCAGGAAATTTAATATACATCTATACTCTTCATTTTAATTTGATCCAAAACAGAAAGTCGGCACTCATGATTTACTTTCCCGGGCCACACAAAATGATGCGGCAGGCCAGATTTGGCCCCCGGGACACCACTTTGACACATGTGCTTTATGGTATCAAATTGGCGGTGCGGGGCAGAAAAAAAACATTCTAACGTTCCATTTGTATAATATAACTAATAAAAATGACAAATGAATTAAAAACAGTTACATTTCCACTTGACTTCATTAAAAACTTGAATATTTACAGTTTACTGGAGGGTTGTTACCTGCCAACCCTCCCACTTCAAATGTCTTGGACACCCAGATGAGTAATCCGATTTTGAACTATTTCTTTCCTTATCTATTGTGCCTTGCCCATAGTTGCATGGGATAAGGTTTCATTAACAAAAGAAAGTGTTGAAGCACACAATTAATTTCTGTTTAAAAAAGTCTGATATTCATATTTAGACTGTAAATTGATTTTTTTTTTTCCCTGCTGCTTCGACTCTGCTCTCTTTAGAGGATTTTATGACGCATTTAATCTCAGCTCATTTAACTTTGAAGGCCCACACTGATGCTAAGTTTTCTCAGCGGAAATAACCGTCTATTCCTCTTGATTGTTTTTTGATTTCCTACGACAAATCTCTTTGAGATTGCTGACGCAACAAAAACAATTTGTGTTCATATTGCAACCCAGTAAAGAGATGAAATGGTTATTTAAGAATTACAAAAAGTTTAATCTTTCAAGTCTTTGAGTTTGTATGACAATTCCTGTGGGGTTTTCTGCTTTGTTTGACAAAAAAAATCAAATTGCAGACTGTTTCACTGATGTTTTTTTTTTTCATTCCATATTTTGTACTCGTTTTAGCAGAACACTAAATACACTTCAGTCACGTCTTAGCGGATATAGAAGAAGGGTGCTAGATGTGAATTGTCTACGGTATTACAGAAGAGTAATAAAACTGAGATATTACGATCATTGTGCCTTTCAGGAGCGAAATAAAAAAAGCACAATGAATTTTTAAAAAGCCAGAAAGCAATATGTCATCTAATCGCCTGTACCAAATAGTTCATGGTGTCAATTTAATACAATGTTAACTGAGGGCAACCTTAACTCTTTAACTGCTAAGTGTTAACTATCAGGTTAGTAGAATTAAGTCTGGCTAGCACTTGTGTGCTACTATAGGCTGAAGGCTTCCCTAAACTTGCAGTACTGTGCTGTACACCATGCCCTCTAATTCCTAAACTACAGAAGGCTGCACTCTTAGGGCTAACTCCGGATTATATAATTTCTGCATTGTCACAATCCGCTAGCTAAATCCTTTGTTTGGTAATTTAAAAAGCTTTTTCAGTGATTTAGTCCACAATAGTAACATTTGGTATGCGAGTGTGACCTACATCACCCAAACTGAGATTTTATCATCCCTAGACGCTAGTTCCCTATTATAACTATATATATATTTGTTTTTTCATTTTATTTTAGCCTGCCTACTACCTAAAGTGAGCTGGGAACGGATGAAATGGATGTTTGTTTTTTTATATAACCTGTAGGATTAAATAAAAGTATTACTTAATAAAATGTTACTAGCAACAAAACTTACATTAATAAAATCAGAAATACACTCTGGTTGTAGTTCCTAATAACACTTTGAAATTGAATGAAATTGCAAAAATTACGCAATTTCCCTTCTTAATACAGAATGAAAATATGAAAAAAAAACGCGAAATAAAGAAAATAATGGCAGTCCTATCTTTTTTATTTAAAAATGTTATACAAATGGAAATAACTTCTATCAATTTTCTTTCCATTTCTCTCTCCCTTTTTTGCAATGGCTGTTAATAAAAATAAAACAAACAAAAAAACGAAAGACAAACTAAGTTCAAACATATAAATCAATGAATGGGAAAATTTGCTAGATCTCCATTTTGAACAAGCCCCTGCGTCCAATGTTTCTGCAAAAAACCTGGCTTGTTGCTACATCAGATATTCTTTAGAAATAATAATAGTGTTAATAAAAATAAAAAAAATATCCCAATGATTGACTTTTTGGGGTTTTGTTATTCACAACATTGGTGAGCTTGGAATAGCAAGTTTCACTCCATCTACAGTCGCTAATTGGTGGGATTCTGTGCCCCGTCATGACACATTATGCAAATAAGCTGCTTAAGAGTTTCATGCAAATGCACAGTTAGTACAAAAATACATTTACGCTTATGTGCACATTCTACCTGGCGCTTTTTATTTAGCTGTTTCAAATACATGTCAACAAGTGTGTGTTTAAAACCAGTACACGAGTGCAGGTCAAAATAAAGCGAAATTATTAACGCTTAAGGGACAATCTGTTCCAACACTCCCAGTCTATGTCAACACCAGATACCTGGCGCAACAACTGTGTGTTTTCAGCCAAAGTATTACTCGGCGCTTTATTTTATTTATTTTTTCTCTGCCCCCTAATTATAGATAAACATCCAGCCAGGGCTAGCACCACGAGACTTTGAGTCTGCCCACACCCAAAATGATAATGATGTGCACATGATTATATGAATATATTCCAAGGCAGCGCATTTTCACATCGTTGATTTTGAAGGCGCTTTGAGCTAGTGCCAAGGACTGTCTAAAAACCAAAGTAAAAACCAACAGATTAGAGAAGCAAAAGATCACAGGCCAAAACGTTATTACTATTAAAATTGGACCTGTGATATTCACATGGGATATGATGCAATTTATTGTAATCCCTCTCCTTTGATAACCTATTTAAAAACTAGTTGTGTTTTCAAAACTATAATATCCTTTCCAGGACTCCTGATGACAGATATTAATATAATAATATAATCTTATTCTGTATCATTCTTTATAACAGCCTGTATTGTATTATTTGATGTTACACACATTTATTTTCATAAATAGTGATGTAAAATTACTCTAATTGTAATTTCAGATCGTTCTGTTTCTTGAAGTGCTGCAAAAACAGAAATTCTAAAAATATATAAAATATATATAAATATATACTTCAAATTCACATATTTTGAAAATGGAATGAAGAGAACTGGAACTTTTTTAAATATATTTTTTAAAAGCAACTTATGTAGCCAGTAAACATCTTGGGTAGGGTCGATGGAAGAGTACATATTGCACAGCATCGGCACATTATTGCTTCCTATTATCAATTTAGTTGCCATCATATTTTGGTGTAACTTCCATGTTACTGATTCCATGCAACAATCGTATAAACTCAGGATTTTAGTGCTTCCTGAAAGCATTCCGATGTCACAAAGTGAACCATCTCATTGTGCTTTTATTTTCCTCCATTGGTGACACTTTGGCACCCATTCAATACAAAATTTGAGGTTTGTTAACAATGCAATTTTATCCATCACAGTTAGCATACGGGTTCATTACCATGTCACACTCACCTTGGCCAACTCTCCACTTCAGGAAAGAAAATTGGAATTAATTTCCTATAGTCAAACAAAGTTCCAATACTGTCAAGATGACAGGAAAAATGCCTGCAGGGAAGTGGAGACATGCTAAGAATAGCAAGTGATACCTTCTACCTGAGGGAAATATACCGAACTCCTCCCTCTTGTAAAAGGAAAAGAATACCCTAGTCTCTCGTCTCTTTCAGTCTACGTTTCTGCAAAAGTAGTGGTAAAACGGGCAAAATTTGTCAAGGGTATTCTTCAATTTGGCCTGGACACCAGTCACGCTTCTTTAAATATCCATTATAGAGTCGATCAATAAATAACCTTATCATTGATAGAATACACATATGAATGACAATATATTCTAATTCATCACAGCTTAAAGTTTAACTCACTGACTTCCATTGAAGGTGTTTTTTTTAAACTAAGGGTATATAACGTATGACTTGTTTTGACTAGGAGTGCGACTTGGACTGATTAATTACAATTAATTACTGTGATTAAAGGACTTCAGGCAGCTACTTTTCCCAGCTTTGAACCCTATGGCTTATAGTTCAGTACACTTTATTCATGGGTTTTTACAGGCTAATGAGCTGCATGTCTTTTGCTGTAAATACATCTGTGGCTTACACTCTAGTGCAGTTTATATATGAACAAAGTGGGCAGGTTGGCATCCACCCTCACAGTTCAGATGGATTGAACGTCCACTCGTGATCACCTCATTTCGATTCACAGCCGATGGATGCGAATAGTCAGTTAAGGAATTGAACCCATATCTTTCTTGTCTTTTCCAACAAGGTCTGTGATGCAGTGGCTCAACAGGGTCCAGTCCTTTCTCTACTGCAACGAAAACGGTTTTTGGGGAACCTTCCTGGAAAGCCAGAGGACATGCGTGTGCCACACCGGAGTCACTCTTTGCCAGCGACCTATCCCCTGTGTCATCGGGGGCAACAACAGCTGTGCCATGTGCAGCCTGGCCAACATCTCGCAGTGCGGCTCGTGCAACAAGGGCTACAAGCTTTACCGTGGCCGTTGCGAGCCTCAAAACGTGGACTCTGAGCGCAGCGAACAGTTCATCAGCTTCGAAACGGACTTGGACTTTCAGGACCTGGAACTGAAGTACCTGCTGCAGAAAATGGACTCGCGTCTGTACATCCACACGACGTTCATCAGCAACGAGATCCGCCTTGAAACATTTTTTGACCCGCGATGGCGTAAGCGCATGTCCCTGACGCTCAAAAGCAACAAAAACCGCATGGACTACCTCCACATGATTATTGGCCTGTCCATGAAGATCTGCCAGATGCGCAACAGCAGCATCGACCCGATGTTCTTCGTCTACGTCAACCCGTTCAGCGGCAGCCACTCGGAAGGTTGGAGTATGCCCTTCGGGGAGCACGGTTACCCCCGCTGGGAAAAGGTGCGACTGCAGAACTCCCAGTGCTTCAACTGGACCTTGTTGCTGGGTAATCGTTGGAAGACCTTCTTCGAGACCGTGCACATCTACCTGAGGAGCCGAGCCAAGATCCCCACTGGCCTCCGCAACGACACGGGGCCCGTTGATCTGGCGGACCCCAACAAACGGCAGATATACATCAAAATATCCGACATCCAAGTGTTTGGTTACAGCCTGCGCTTCAACGCCGACTTGCTACGCAGCGCAGTGCAACAGGTGAACCAGTCATACACGCAGGGAAGTCAATTCTACTCGTCCTCGTCCGTCATGCTCCTGTTACTTGACATACGTGATCGGATTAACCGCCTGGCCCCGCCGTCCGCGCCCGGGAAACCCCAGCTGGACCTCTTTTCCTGTATGCTGAAGCATCGACTGAAGCTAAACAACAGCGAGATGATTCGGGTCAATCACGCCTTGGACATGTACAGCACAGAGATACTAAAACAATCAGATCACCTGACTGCAAAACTGTGTTGATAGCTTCGGAACGACAACGCAAGAATGAAAAACAGGAGAAACCCCCTCCGTAAATGAATTGAACCTCGGGGGTTGACTTTTATGTCAGCTTACTTTGGCTTTTTTTCCTTTTGGACCTTTTCTGCCTTTTTGACCTGACTCACAATTTGTAATGGAAGACAAAAAGGAGAAGGCATCAATCAGAGGAAAATGATAATTGGAACTAATGCAAAAGGACTGGGCTTATAAGGACTCATACAGTATCTGTCCAAGCATGTCTACTCAAAGAACTTTAATGTCAAAGAGAGAATGAGAAGGAAAAAAAATACTTTTTTTCTATAATGGCCTTGTTTGGTAGCCTGGCAAGCCAATTTGATTTTGGCCGTGTACAAAATACATGGCAAATAAGTTTGGTCTTTGGTGGTTTCAATTGGATTTCTAGTCTGGTCTAATCTGGACCAATAAATCACAGAATGTGAGGCGAGACTTCATTACAATTGGGGAACCATTAGGACCACACAAATAAAGGGGCAGAAAAATATGTAATGAGAATGAAGTCATAATATTACAAAATTAGGTCATATATTGTAATCTGACTTGAAAAAGGAAATATGAGAATTAATTTATTCTTCTAAATTTGTATTATTAGGGAAACATATATTGTGACGTAAATATGAGATGAGAATATGTAGTATTAAGAAAAAAGTTACTATTTTAACCAATTAAAGTTATGTTTACTTAACATAGTATATATAGATTCAGTGTGGCTAAACTAGCTATATTGGGAAGCTATTTTACCTTGCTAATGGCCAATCTATGACAAAGAATTTTTAATCCTTAGAATAATAATAATTTATTCTAGCTAAAAAATTAAGGATTTTCTTATTTGTGAAACCGATTCAAATATAGAAACCCATAAGATGCTGACAATATTCATATTAACAGAGGCAGTGAAATGCTACATAAAGTACGTAGAATCTGATTTAGCTAAGAAGCCACACAATTGGACATCTACTATTTTGCACATCATAGGCACAATATTTAATAGTAATTTGCGATAATGTTATTTAATTGCCGATGTAATCGATATCAGTGCAGTACTGTCCTCGCAGTTTTTTTTAACAAAATGTATTAATACTAAAACAGCAGTTATCGTGATTTCATGTGATGATTGTTTGAGAACTACAGATTGTGGACAGAAACTGTGGTTCTTTGAGATTCAGTCTACAAATAATCGTTAGCCCTACTTCCAACATTAATTTGAAATCCAGTTCAAACCATAAAATAAATAACAACCAGACAAACTATGTATTTTTTTTTACATGCCAAAAGTCACACTGGCTTGCCGGGCTACTTTTTTGGAGCGTTGTATCTGAAACTGCCATTCTTCTATGTGGTATATAAAAAAAAAAGAGGAAAAAAAAGAAAAAGAAAGAAAGAAAAAAAAAAAGTAGTGGTTTTCCACAGAAAAAAAATGAAGCGGCCAGACCAGATATCCTTTTCTCTAACATGCAAAATGAAAATGTTTATATTCACCCTAAGGATTTAAAAACAGCCCTATAGCTTGTAACCTAGGTAACACATTTATTATAGAGTCTTTATTACTTTTCCAACCCTCAGCGAGTCGGTGAGTTATGAAGCACTCGATCATTGTTCTGACATGTAAGGCACACACAGCAGACCGGTAATGGATCGTCATGTCGAATAACAAAAAGCCAGCTGTTTATATATATAAATATACATAAACGTATATACATATACAGTGTATGTGGATGGATGTGTGTTTGTGTGTGTGTGTGTGTGTCAACGCATAACTTTTTAAATTTTGGGGGTAATTGAATGTGTCCGGTTTTTGAATTTGCAGCCTTTAACGTGTTTTTGTTTGATTCTTATTATTTATGTTCTCGTATTCTCCCAAGGCTTAAACATCGTCGTGGATTTAACAGTCAATGCTAATTTTGTACTGCTTTACGTGAAATGGGCAAACAAACAAAAAAAATGGTAAAATGTTGTAACTGCTGGTTTGTGGAGCTTTTTCTTGGGCACTGAAATGTTTGCATTTATTGTTCAGGCACATTGACGAAAAGCCATAGACACTCCGCTCTGAACTAGAATATGGGCCGTTTCATTTTCCATGTAAAAAGAGTTTTCATCTAATTTGAGATAAAAGCACAAAAAGTGTCATCTTGGCGAGTCACTGAATCTCTGATATGAAGTCTTTCTTTGCCCATGACGATGATAGATGTCCAAATGTGGCTATTGAAAACGAAATTAAACTAGTCGATGTCCAATGGATTGGATGCATTTTGCCCTCAATGGCATCCAATGAGTGAAATTGTAAAACATCAATTTTTAATTTGGAATAATTCCACTGTTTGTTTGTTTTTATGTGTGTATATACATATTTTTTGTCTGTTGTAATATTGAAGGAACAGGAATGCCAAAATTAAATACATAAATAGATTTTTTTCGAATAAAAAATAAAATAAATATTAAACAATGTTGCAAATTCAACCTTTTCTTTTCAACATATTATTATTTATTTGCGTTTATTTAATTTTGGCACGCCTGGTTCTCTATGTCCACTCTTGTCATTTTTTTTAAAGCCATCCCAAAAGACAATGTATATAATCTGGCTCATTAGACAGGGAAAGGCTGTTTTCCCTCATGTGCTTTCCTCGTGAAAACCTGTTTTCCCGGTGTCTTTATCACTCTAATTCACTTACAAATGAAACTGTCAACGGCCTAAGTCAAGAACAAGCCAATTTAGTTTATCTTACCATTAGCTGTAGCTTTTCAGTTTAATGTGACACCAAGTGTTGTGGGCAATGCAGAAACTTTTATTCCATACCTGGGTTTGCAGTTTTTAATCAGCACCAGTTAATATTTCCAGTACTTGAAGTGGAAGGATTTGCTATTTGTGGCTGAGGCAATTTAACAGGTCGGTAATGATGACATGCTGCCTATATGAGTGAAATACTCTTAATGTTCTCTTTGCAGTTCCGTCTCAACGCGTGGCTCTGCCCCTTCATTGGAATGACATTTGTACTCAACATTGGCAGGTGGGGTGGACCAAAGAAGTTTTTTAATTGGGGACACATGACGTAAAATGCCTACAACCCACATGATTGATTTAGTATTATTATTATCGTCTTGTATGATAATGACCCAATTGCAAAGTTCCATGATTCTTTCAATGGTTGACTCAAAATGAACACAATGTACAAATCTTTAAAGTTCTCCCCACCAAAAAAAAACACTTAAATTGCCACCTTATTATATATAAGTTCATTCCATTCAACTAAAAATTTTCAACATCCAGTAATAGCATGATATCGATATAGTAGAATGTGGCATAACTTCCGCAGTACAACATTGGCATGCTCGCATTTGTTGTCTTCTACATTTTGTAGTAGTTAAAGTTGACCTTTCCGACAAAGAAAGGAATTGTCTTGCCGTCGTCTTTTCTTGTTTGTTTGTGTTTTTTTGTTTTTGTTTTGTTTTGTTCATTGTGAGTCCTGGGTGCTTTTGTACTCAGAGGCGCTACTGCCGAAACTGTGCCTCAATGCTTTCCGTAAATGGACATGAAATCAGAAAGTTTTGCAAGCTTAGGCTTGTAATAGAGAGCCACCTTCCATATTCCTGTAGCTAAATAGTTCCCAGTTCTTTGGCACTAATTCATGAAATTCCTAGAAAATGCAAACATACAATTCTTGTACCTTAATTCTGTAATTAATGATATTAATATTGTATTATAAGTGCCTGTTGTCCATCCCTTTAACATGTTTAAAGCTGGAAAATGTCTCAATCAATGAAATCTCCTCTTAAGGAACTTTTGCTGTTGAAAAAAACTGCAAACCTAAAATTGTTTTCCCCAATTATAATACATTTTGAAGTGCTATCTCTTTCAAAGTATAACAAAATTATGGCAATGTTTTAGCACAACGTAACTTCAGTTCTTTTTATTTGTTTTTGTGAAGCCACTGCACACTGCAAAATCTCTAAAAAAAAATAGCAGGTTTATGGTGTATCATACATTGTGTGAAATTGTTCCTAATATGAATTCTTTTATTAGATTTAATTAGATCATCCAAAAAGAAATAAGGGGCATGTCACTTGGTATGTTTAACCCCTCAATGCCCCTTGATGCCTACATATATATATATATATATATATATATATATATATATATATATATATATATATATATATATATATATATATATATATATATACATATATATATATATATATACATATATATATATATATACATATATATATATATATATATATATATATATATATATACTTTTTTTACTTTTTATTTTTTCCTCTCCTTTTTATTTTTTTCTAATTTAGCCTTTTTCAGTTTTTATTTTTTTATGTTTCTATGTTCCTTTTTTCCTCATGAATACTATTTAGTGACAAACACATTTCAATTCTCATCTTAAGAACTGTTGGATGCCTAGCATTCTCAAAGGTACTGAACATTTTAGATGTAACTGAAGGCATCAAGGGGTTAAGGTTAGTTATATGTAGAAAACTCAAAGACTCATTCATTGGCTGCCACTGAAAGTGATAGACATCCAATCCATTTGAAGTGGGAGGGATGGCAACGATTTCACATTTGTCATCAATCCTCCCACTTCTAATGGATTGGACTTCTACTAGTGACCAACTCATTTG
Organism: Stigmatopora argus; assembly: GCF_051989625.1. Taxonomy (NCBI): domain Eukaryota; kingdom Metazoa; phylum Chordata; class Actinopteri; order Syngnathiformes; family Syngnathidae; genus Stigmatopora; species Stigmatopora argus. Next base: position 7,614,686 of record NC_135402.1, read on the forward strand.
AATTCACTCTTCATAATGAGAGTTTAATTATATTTCAATTTCATGCCCAAACGAGAAGAGTCGGAATGTTTCCCCTATTTGCTCAGTGTTAACGGCAGTCATTTACAAATCATGCTATGTAGAGTTACTTACATTGTCCATGATGCGTCCAAAAAAAAAAAAATCTCGCACCAATTTCCTTGCCAATGTAACATTTTTGTCCTGTTCAGTTGAGGTCATTACATCAGCTTCTTTCAATGAATGTTTCATATTATACTCTATTTCTCATTAAAAAGCTATATTTAATAATAATTGGCACACTGGATTTCTTTTCAGCGTTCTTTTTGAGGCAGATTTTGTATTGCCTTCGTTATTTTTGAACCGTCAGCACTAAAGCATGCCAGGGATTCTTCTAATAGTTAAGAAAGGGGAAAGGTTTTTTTAAATTTCTCTATGGTGCAAACTCATCTGGAGAGATGAGGAAATAAGAAAAGTGCCTTAAAAGGCAACCTATTGTGTAGAAGCTTTTAAGCACTCCACTGGAGTTAAAGAAAAAGCTCCAGCCTTCTTTTTTTTCAAGCTGTACAGGTCCCATGTTGACATCCTTTTAAAACTAAATCTCCAATTCCCTTGATTGGCAAATAACGAAAACCTTTTTATTTTACAACGTTAAAAAAAAGGAGTAGAGCCTTTTTGTAATATTAATAGTTGCGGCCGATCCAGTATCAAGTCCCAATACAAGTTTAATTCAGAAATACATTTATAATAAATAAATAGTTTTTGTTCTTTAATGTATGGGTTTTTTCTATACTTATTTATTTCTAATTAATTTTCCACATTTACTTACTTTTTTATTTCATGATTTGCAAATTGTTGCTGTGTTGTTCCATATTTAATACTGTTTTTATGTTCTTATGTATTCCTCCAGGGTGGCCGAGTGGTTAGTGGGTTTTCTCCAGGTGCTCCAGTTTTTGCATGCTAAGCTAATTGAAGATGCTAAATTGCCTCCAGGTAAGAGTGTGAGCTTGAATGGTTATCTGTCTCCTTGTGCCCTGCGATTGGCTGCCTTCAGGGTGTCCCCCACCTGGTGCCCGTAGTTAGATGAAGAGTAAAGTAGTGAAGTGATGTATTTGTTTTGAAAACAGAAAGTAGGGCAATTATAGATACAATCCCTTTTGTTCAGGAATATGTGAGAATGGGGACACAAGTCAAACTTGTAAATAAACAAAGGGCATCGGTGAGGAACAATTGAGGTTAACAGTAAAGGGTGCCTTTACCTCAAAGATATTTTTATTTCATGACGCTTCTTAGTTTGGGTTTTTCTTGAAAGGAATACACACACGCCGGCTGCCAGCTCTCCTGATAATTGAAGACGCTCAACACAAACACCTTAAGGCTGTTTTTCTTTTCTAATGAATAAGTATGACAGTCACAAGAAAATCTTTTGAAACAAAAATAATGCCATTTAGCATTAAAAGTAAATTGTCTGCAAATTGTTTTGTGGAGTTAAATGACTTCCATTTTTCAATGCCGTTTCTTGGTTCATTAAAGCCACTGAAGATCGCAATATATTGATTTCTTTTGCATATAATAATGTAATCCAAACAACATGAAACAATCCGTTTCAAGATCAATGAATGGATTGAACTATTAACTTAATGCATAGAAGTCTTTCAAGTCAAAGCCTTTGTCAGAAGTATTTATATTTAATTGGATATCTACGGTCGTAGAAAAGTTTCACATAATCTGCAAGACTCCACATGTTTTGCAAAACGAAAAAAAAAGCAGGACTGCAAATTGCCACAACACGGACGCCAATTCAAAAGGTTTTGCGAAAGAAAAGCAAGAATGCACATTGGCCGAAGCACAAATTCAAATAGCCAAAGCATGAACCTCATTTGCTACAAAATGAATGCAAAAGACAACCCCGAAGTGGACTTCGGACTACAACTCCTGCCACACAAAGCATTATATACCAACATTGTAAATTTGTGAGCAAATTTCCAGGATTCACGCTTTTAAACTTTGCACATTTTCTTTCCAAGAACAAATAATATGCAACCAATTCAACACATCGCGCATACATTAAATAAAACACATTCATTCAGTATTAAATAGTATTTCATTTTTTTAAGCATGGAGCGCTCATCTTTTCTTATTTTTTACTTAACATGAAGTGTATTTCCAATAGCCTTGTGTGTCAAGAGAGATGATGTCTTTCATTTCCAGTGCTTCACCGAGAAGTGAAAGTCAACTCGGAAGGTTGTGCAGACAGCTGTGCACACACAGTGTAATGGTGTCAGGACTTTTAAGGTTATTGGATTCGCCATTGTGTGTTTTAGTTTTATGTGCCCAGCCTCGCCAGCTGTATGGGCAGATCGCATTTCAGGAGTGAAAGAAAATTGTAGGCTGACCTTAGTGGACGTTAAGATGGATCGTAATGGAACCTTTCAATTTTATTAGCGAGGAAACTTTGGAAAAGCCGTCAGCGCTTGCCCTGTCATAAAAGCTTATGTCAGATTGTCCAAAACACCAAAGTCCTTGTCATTCATTTATGTGGTGAAGTACACATGGAGTGATAAAATACAATTTATGTCACGTGGAAGTGGGATAAAACAAAATGAATGCGTCGAGATATCAAGAAATTAGACAGACTGGGTGGAACAGTGAGTTCGGTGGATATCCACTACATAAATGAGAGCAGATCAACACCGTTATAGAGTTGTCAAAGTGTCATAGTGTATAAAAGTATCGATACTATATATTCTGGTACAAGTATTGATAGAAGTATTTTTTTTTGCACCAGCACAGGTCAAAAATATCTTATGTGCCAAATCAGATTTTTTCTACAGTTAATTCCTGTATATTTTGAACGACCTAGTACTACGTTATTCATTGTGCCTTCCCACTTTTAACATGTGTTGGATAGAATTTATAACTTTATTTACATTATGTCTGACAGCCTTGGCAACCTTTTTGCAAAGCAAAGCTTTGCCTCGAAAGCCACAGGGCAGATAGACGACGGTAGTAACTGGAAAGCTATCTCTCAGAAAGTACGGCTAAGCTCCCTTGACAATATCCCTCGAACAGCTTCCGCTGGGAAATGTAGCAAGTGCCACTGCATCCATCTCTGTCACACAAACAAAGGCAGAAGTAAAGCGAAGACCTCTTTTTAAGGTTGACCTAGCAAAGCGCTTTTGTTTGTTCATTGTCCACATTTTAGCAAGATACTTCCTGGGTTGAGAAGATTGACAAAAAATGACAGAACAATGCATTTTTTATTTCTATTATTTTTCCAGGGTAGTCAGTGTACAGTATGGGACTTTTTACACCCTAGAATCTGGGCTTTTTTAGTCATCAATTAATTTAAATCAGAGGCTCCCGTTTAAGATGATAGATGTCCAATCCCTCTGAACTGGGAGGGGTTGGCAGCCCTTCCAGTTCAAATGGCCGGATGCCCGCTTATTAAGTGGTTAGTGCAGCGGCCTCACAGCTCTGGGATCCTGGGTTCAAATCCAGGTCGGTCCAACTGTGTGGAGTTTGCGTGTTCTCCCCGGGCCTGCGTGGATTTCCTCCGGGCACTCCGGTTTCCTCCCAAATTCCAAAAACATGCATGGTAGGCTGATTGGACACTCTAAATTGCCCCTAGGTATGGGTATGAGTGTGCATGGTTCTCTGTCTCCTTCACATCACAAGGATGAAAAGAGCCATAGGATTGTACTTATATCAAATTTAATGAAATCGTTTAATTCATTCATTCATTCATTCATTCATTTTCCAAACCACTTATCCTCACAGGGCTCACAAAGGGTGCTGGAGCATATCCCAGCTGATTTCAGGAACCAGACGGGGGACACCCTGAATTGTTGGCCAGCCATTCGCAGGTGCCCAGGAAGAACATGCAACCTCACACAGGAGGACCTGAGATCAAACCCAGGACCCCAGAACTGTGAGGCCGACACATTAACCACTCATCTGCTGGGTCTCCCAAAGAGGTTCGTATCCTGAATTTTCTAAGTAAAGTGCTTTTAGTTTTAATCTAATCTAACCGACAATGGGTCTCATTTTTTTGCCCTCCTTAAAAATAACATATTATTCAAAGAGGAACACCTTTATGTCCTTTACCTCCCCTTTCTTCCAAAGGACAGCGGCAGGGCGGAATAGGATTATGTGGAGGCATTCATCCGTTTACTAGTATGTGGATGGGGAAAGGAGCGAGAAGGAGGGGCGGTCAAAGACAAGAAAGTAGTTATTTCATATTGTAAAGGGTCATTGTGCTACTTTTACTAATAAGGACTTGCGTCTGTTTTAGGGACACGCTCATCCTTAGGGGTTGAGGCTAGCTCTCTCAGTGCTAAATGCCCAATTAACCTTGTGTGGCCCAGGCACATTTCCACAAGTTTGAATGATTCCCAAATGGCTAAAGGTAATTAAAGAATTTAACGGGACGGCACGCTCACCTCCGTTGCTAAAAGGTGTTCCTTTCACCTGATGCTAATCGATGATCTTGGTTTTATGATGAATGTGCAAATGCTCATGTGTACCAACTCCTCAAAGGATGTCTACTTCGCGGTTGAGGGTTCAAATCCCAATTTGGAACAAATTTGAAGCAGTAATCTCAATTTGAAACCCCACTTTCTAACAAAAGTCCTAACTTCAAACAGTGAGTTTATTTTGAAACTGATATTTGTAACCAAAATTAAGTCATTCACTGTCATTAAGCGCAATAAAAAATAACTCTTTAAAGACCAAAACACGAAATAATTTACATCAAATTATTGAAATGCTGAACAATCAAATTTATATGATAAATTTGTTTTTCTAAAGAGAAAAATAGCATTATATTGCTCATAATTCATTTATCAAATGTTATACCTTCAGCCAAGCAAGGTTGATTGGGATAGTTGCCATTGAAAGAACATGTTTCATCGCTACTGAAGAACGTCCAATCCATTTCGACGATTTCTAAATAACTTCAAATCCCCAAACTAATTTGACCCCCAAGTTTTGAAACCCTAACACTTGTTTGCTAATACTCGTAGGCAAAGTATAAAATCCTATACCTGCATCAACCCCTCTATAACCTAATTTCCTTGGTTAAAATTGTGTAGAATTCTACGTAATATACATTGGGATCAGATGAGCCATGTGCATGCAGAAGCAGTAACTTTCCAGTTCACCATGTTCGAAGAGGCCAGGTTGGCTGCCAACCCCCTTGGGAGCGCACGCCGTTTTGCCATCTGCCACCAAAATTGAGCAGGTTTAATGTGAGCCTCTTGCTGCTAGCGCCAACAGGCAGGAACCAGCACCGCTGCCAGTCCAGGAAATAATAAAATAAAACATTGCTGACGAGGCTGCGTGCGCTCAACACGAAATGTCTTATACACTGTATTTCATTTCTCAGAAATAAAATTTGCTCTATAATGCTAAATGCATAATATTCCACGCAAGCATTTCTGGACCTCATTGCATCATCGCCGAGTAAAAACTTTATTCAAAGTTCTTCTATTACAAGGTTTTCCGGACGAATTAAATGATAGGATATTGTCAGAGTATTAAAATATTTGATGTGACGGTTTGCCTCTGCATAGTTGAAACCGATGACATAATCAAACATATGTAAAACACTAGTCACGTCTTCATCATGTGACGAGTCGGAATACAAAATTGAAAGTGGGTCAGAGGAAGAAATTAGTCTTGATAAAACATGTTTCCGGGGAGATTTAACTATATAAGTTCAAAATGGAGGCAGAATCACTATAACACAACGCAAGTAAGTGAGAAAGAGCAGCTGACATGAAAGTATCCTGAGCTCCATTAAGATTGGATCTCATGCACTTACTGAATGTGAAATATCTTACACTTACAGAACTTGATACAATGCTAAATCTATCATTTATGATCCAAATGATACAAAATTTATGCATATTGCTTTTGTATTTTTTCCCTATCATGTATAACACTAGCTTTAAAAAAAGGCCAGGCTATTCAGGGTTAAATTTCACCAACTTTATACTCTGAGTTATTTCCAACTGAAAGCTGGGATCTAAAATGTGTTGGGGTATTTTTTTTCTTTACTGGGGCATCCAACTATTTTATTCATGAATGATTCAGTGCACAATTGATTATGACTTAAATGAATAGACAACAACTGCGAAAGCAGAAGATATCCCAACGGAACAATCTCTTTCAATAGGAGTACAGAATTTCTTTTTTTAAATGTGTGTGTGTGTGTGTATGAGAGGAGGAATAAAAAAGCTAGTGTTTTGAGGCAGTGGTCTGCTGGCCGCTTTTACTGCAGAAGGACATATTTTCAATGCCAGTAGTATCGTAGCTAATCAAATGCGAATATTCAAGCTTGCCCAGCCTTCTTTGTCATGCCAGTATTAGCCAACGCCAGTGTTTATGTGCATTGAAAGCCATTGATGGCAATAGATGTCCAATACATTTGAACTGGGAGGACTGCAGCGGATGGTTCATCCCCATTTCAAATTGACTGGACGTCGACTAGTGATAAACTCATTTAAATTCATAGCCAGAGGATGAAAAGAGCAACATGATGGGACAATTTGAAACCTCAAGCCTAGCTTGAAAGTCAGACTAACTCCAACCAATAGTAGAAACCTTAGTTTACACTGTATTTTTTTCCAGCCTTTTTATATTGTTCCTTCCTAACCATTGCCTAATCATTTAATCCTAAATCAACCTCTCTAGTCTATCATCCCCATCGATCGGCTCTTCTTTTTTTCATGCCCCGTCCTCGCCTCTAACCTTCTTTCGATGTGTTTTGATGTGATTCTTCACTCGTGTGTAAGTAAAAGGAAAGCACCCCAGGGGGTGGGTTCATCAAAGTGGCTGCCAAGGAGACAAAGAAGCTTGGCAGCCCCTTTGCTAGCTGCAAATGCCCTCAAAAAGGGACTTAACTGGCAATGCCACCTTTGATCAGTCCGCCATGACTTTATTCCCCACAGCGCCGCACCACTGTCAGGAGTGACGGACTGACTGATAGCCGTCCTGCAATGTGGCAATGAAAGTAACTTGCTAGGCTTGTTTGACTTTTTTGATGAAAGTTTGAAAAAGAGGAGTGTTACCCACTTTCAACGTTTGAGCTGTTCATGTTGTGTGATGAAACCGTGTTAAAAGCCAGCACTTTTTTTCCCTGTTTACATTCCCCCTTATTTTAGTTCAGCTTAGAAAACCATATCTTTCTACGTTGTTTAACTCCTCGAGGTACTGGGACGTTTCGTCGAAAAACGTTTGGTCCCCGGACGTTTGGTCCCCGGACGTTTGGTCCCCGGATGTTTGGTCCCAGGACGTTTGGTCGACTGGACGTCCGTTCGACCAAACGTCCGGTCGACCAAACGTCCGGGGACCAAACGTCTTTCGGCGAAACGTCCGGTCACGACTCCTCGATGCCTAAACTTAGATTTGACAAATATAAATTAAGATTTATAGGAATACATATGTATCTGCTATTATTATTGGAGGAAAATTACTCAATATAAAAAGTTTGGATATGCTAAAAAAATAAAAATAATTTTAAAAAGTATATATTCATTCCTTCATCTTCTGTACTGCTTATCCCTCAAAAGGATCACAGGGGGTGCTGGAGCCTATCCCTGCCAAGTATATATAATAATAAAATACATAAATAAAAATAGATATCAATTAAATTAACAAAAATAGAACTGATTCCCTTAAAATTCGCAGTCAAACTTTTGTCTTCATTGAAAAGGCTTTCTTTTAAAGAAGTTTTTGCGCTAACTGTCAATTTTCTACGAGCACCTTTTCTCCCCACTGGGATGATTTACATTTATGATAAAGCATAGTGAAGTTGACGTCTCTGTGGGGGGCGTTCAACGGCTGTTGGAAGGAGGGTCCGCACACTTTCACGCAGCGCAATCTTCGGTTTTTGATATGGCAAGGTCGAGTCACGGTCGAGGCCGCCCGCTGCCCGAGCACAAGGACGAGGGCGGCCTCGCAGAGCCGAGCCAGTGCCGCGTCAGTCAAAAAGCCCAGCCGCGTTCCCGATCGGCAACTTTTCTCTCCGTCTCATGGGCTCGCTGTAAAGGACAAGCAGGCCAAAGGATGGGAATGCTTATGTATGTCCCACCCCTCCATCTGGTGCTGCAAGCCGCTGTCAGGATGTCAGCCGGCACACCCGTAATGAAGGGTGTCATCAAGGTTACCGCCGCCTGGAATGCTGCCTGCTTCCTGCCCAGGCTCTCTTGTCATATCCACATATCCACTTTTGCTCATAACATGTGACACAAATTTCTATTTAGCAAGTGGGTTCTTCTCAAATAGTCGAGAACGCAATACCTCCACAGGTGGTCCTGCCCTTTAACCATAAGGTTTGATCTCAGGACTATTTTTTTATATTAGTTTCGATTCCCATTCAGAATCTGGAAATCTGTGGCATGCGAATGCGTCAGATCAACAAGAAATGACCCGCTGTCAATATATGAAGTAACACAGAAATGCCACTATGTAAAAAAGAAGTGACCTAATAAAGAGTAAGTTATATAGAAATGCCCCAAAATGAATAAGATCTTCAGAAATTGAACCCCGGTTAAGTTAACCATTATTTTTTCATTAATAATATTACAGTTGAGCTTTTTTGGAATTCCACAAAACAGCACTTGCCTGAAAGAGGATTAAGGACACTCCCTACATTTTTTTATTTTTTATTTTTTACTATCAGTTCAAGGTCCCTGGGAAACTGGGAAACCAATGACCTTCAACAGGACAAGCACTATAGAAAAAGGATAGATGGATTTTCAATTGTATGGAATTGACCTTCAAGATGACACAGCATAGTGTTAAACAACACACATTTCCATATAGAGTTCTGGAGGACATGACGGCCGACATTCCTATATTTTTTTCCCTATTGAGCATTAACGATTAACTGACATGCCATTGTATGAACAACCTTTCCTCCATTTTGATACGTCAAAGAGGTCATTGTGCCTGGTGGGAAGTCGGCAGACCTGAAAACCGTCAAAACCTACATCTCCTGTCTCTTAGAAAACACAGTTTACATCATCTAAAGTTCATCATAAAAATACACTCCCTAAATGTCTTACTATAAAACATTTCCCACAGAAATTCAAGGAAAATGTGAGATAAATATTCCATGTTTACAGGACTGTAACGCACTATAGGTCACTCCCCCAAAAAGTTACCCGATTAGTTTGAGCTGGATGGAGAAGAGAAGATATTAATGGAGGTCCAAGAGCTTTGTGGCAGCTAAATCCGTGGCCTAATGGACTGTATTGACCACATTAATAAAATAGGATGTCTTCCTAATGTCCTCGCCTAAGTGCATTAGATTTTGCTTTGATGACCCTCCTGTTTGTTTGTCGGAGTGGCAAGCAAATTCAATCCAAAATTGCACTTAGCTCTCGTCATAAAGTGAAGTCCGTTCGTTGCCTCCTTTATTTTTCATTGTTTGGGATCTGTTCTCTAATAGAAAATATGTGACTTAACCCTTCATATGCCTTGCCGGTACTAGACGTCCTTTCCATGTTAGGGTTTGTTTTTTGTTTGATTCATTTAATGTTTGGGCAAATTTTAAGATGATCTGGATTGAAACTGGATGGACCTTTTGTAGTCGGTACAGTCACAAAGCTCAGGCATCTCATTTTTGCAGGACAGGTTGAAACCACATGCAGCAAGTGGTTTCATATTTAATATGCAGATGTTTTTTAGTCGGGGCTCGGCTCGTGCGTCAGCCTCAGAGTTCAGGAGTCGAGGGTTCGATCCCAGGGTAGTCCTCACTGTATGGAATTTGCATGTTCTACTGAGAACATGCAAACTCCACACAGGTGGACGTGACCTGGATTTGAACCCAGGACCCCAGAGCTGTGAGGCCGACGCGCTAACCACTCTCTCCACCGGGCTGCCTAATTTGAGTATTTTTCTAAAATATAGTTTGAACAGTGAACCTTAAAAATTGGATTTGAGGAGGAATATAATTGCAATAAGATATATCCACAGTCTGAAAGCAGCTTGAGTGTATTATGATCGCCAACCGATTTCACCTGTTGTTGCTTAGGACTTGTGTTTCGACCAATCCGATGCCTCTCATGTCACACACCAGTTCCTCGTTGTCTTGTTACCGCCCTCGCTGTTCTCAGTTTTTGCTTGTTCTTTGTCAGATTGCCATCCATGCTGCATCATGTTTCTCTGGGCGTGTTTAGCAGCCCTTGTGAGTTTCTTTTGACTGTCTTTTTAATTTGCTTTATTGTTTTGGTTATATTTAGTTGTAATGAAGAGGTCAGTAATGGTTAATATGTTCTATGTTTGCATAAATTCCCCTGTTTTTGCTGTGTTTCCTAGAATTTGGGTACACCCACCCCCACCCCTCCCTACCAAACTTAACAATCATTCATTAAGAAAATAATACATTGTGTTACTATATGGAACTAATTTACATATGCATTCCTTTATTTAAAGAAAATACACATTTCTGTACTGAGTTGACTAGATGGCCATAAAAAAACAAAACAAAAATGTTCACATTAAACTAAAGTAACAACAACAAAACATAACACTACATAGCCTCGTCTGAAGTTTGGATTTAATGATTGGTATGCATTTGGATAATTTTGGTTTTGGTAGAGTAGTAGTTTTAGTTCGCAAGCTAATCTCATCCTTTATTTCACAGATAAGAAGAGCTTCCTGCCTCATTACCTTGAAGTAGACAAAGGTTTTGGGGATTTGAAATGAACTTTATCCACAACCTCCATCTACCCGAGGTATCTTAAAATCTTTTTATTTTAGCTTTTATGTCGTTGATGTGGCAAATTATACTTCACAGAGCTTTTCCACAGCTATTTACCGGTTCGTTTAGAACCGTTTGAGCTTTTCTTCAATAATCAAACTAAGGAATAAATTAGATTCTTTATAGGTGTAAAAAAACTTGCTTGAATGTTCTGTGCAGATATAAAATGCATATCTGTTGTGTTATCCACCAAGGTCTCCCTTTTCAAATGAGATGACATTTCGCATATTGGCTTAGTATTACTAGCACTTTGGGTCATGGTGGTCAGGATATTTATTTCCTTCCAAAGTTTGCCTCATTTCTTGTAGTTGTTACTGTCAGTAGAGGTGAAGATGTTATATGCAGCAGCAAAACTCATTTTTGTGACTGCATTGTAATACATTTTTATCATTTACAGCTCAAAAAGAACATTGCTACATTGGTCTGTCACTAAATCTTCTTGTTTCCGATGAGCTATTATAAAAAGCAATATCACATATGGCAATTCGTGCTACGTTTGACATATAACGTTAACTCATCGGCTGCTATTGACGGCCACTGCAGTTCAATCTGAATTGACTGGGGTGAGGACAGCAATTGTTTGAGTAAAATGTGATGACTTCATGCCAGCTATTCTAGATGAAATGGATTTGATGTCTACCACTGCAGTGAATGAGTTAAGTGCGTAAAATTCATTTGCATTTTTTTCATATAATCTGCCCATAATGCGCAATATGAACAACGCAGCAATATTTATCCTTCGGATGACGCAAACTTGGTTGCCCCAGGATCAATGTGCACATTTATTGCATGGGCAATAAACTGTCGGTTTCTGTTTTTGCAATCATTAGCCCAAACCTTCTTTTTTGGAAGCCATGCAACCGAATATGAAAGGGAATTTAGTATTACTTTCTATTTGCAATTACAATGTATTTCTTTCTTCAGATACGATTATAACCATATGTCTCCAACAATTCCACCGACCCACCTCGCAATTGTGCCTTGCCCTGCCTCGTGCCACCTAATAATTCAACCGCGACCGTGCTTTACCTCTCAGCTGGTCTGAGAATACCGCGACCTTTCATTGCAAAGCTCCCCCATGCATCAAGATCATTGGCACAGCTTAGGGATTTGTCCGAGGATCGGTCGTAGGGAAGCAGCTTGCCTAATGCTGGAACTGGAGCGATGTTTAAAAGAGCCCCGGGGGCTTGACAGCAAAGGCATTTTCTCTCAATTAGATTGATTCCAAAGCCGGTGGGCTTAACCTCCACAGAAACACAATTTGCCATCTTTGGCCGAGGATGTCTGAAGCAATCTGACACGACGTGTTTTCGGACAGTTCCACTTAGCATGCGTATACCACACATGCATATTTGCATGGAGAAAGTGAAAAATTTGATGCATTTATTTATAAGAATAAACCCCACGAGGTAAACCAGATTGTTTTGAGGATTGTCTTCCAAGCATAAACAACAAAAGCGAAACAGCAATCAGTTTTATGAGGAAAGGATGTTGGCATACAAAGTTTTTAAAGAAAAACATCTTTTCAATGTATTCCAGTCCAATTACAATCGGGTTGCAGCGAGACGTGTGCATGTGCTTCAGGGTATGTTTTTAAACAACCATAGCCTAATTTTTGGTGGAATATTTTTATAAAGTTTAACATGCAGATGTTAGTGCTATTAACTGACTAAAATGGATCTGATGAGCATGCTTGTTAGAGACAATTCTTAAAAAGCCTTTGTCAGGCAATCTCAACGGTCCAAATCAAAAGCCAAAGGCAAAACATGTGTTCCGAATACTTAAAGATTGAATATTTAAAGCAACTTTGTACATTTTATCCAGCATAAAACAGCAGCTAGGTCAATTTGAGGTTTATTTTTTTATTTGGAAAGGTAAAAAAAAATACATGTTTTTATCCAAAAACGAAATCTGGCAACCAGCTGTTCAAAAGAGTATTCCATGGTGTGTGTGTATCTGTGTGTGTGTGTTAGTGTGTAGTCACTACTTTGTAATTGAGGGCGAACAGCACAAATAGGGGGTCAATGGCTGCCATTGATGGTGATAGACGTCAATCCATTTAAACTGAGGAAAATGTAGCGAATGACTAAATGTTCATTCGCCGCCAGTCCTTTCAATTCAACTGGATTAGATTCTATTTGTGATAAGTGCATTTAAATTCACTGCATAAGGATGAAAAGAGTCGCATGATTGGACATTTATCATCGTCAACACTGAAAGAAAGACTTTTTAAAAAGTAGAATACCATCTGCTTTGATTTGAACACGGCCTTCTAAAAACTTTGAGTTGCATGTTACAAAAACGGATGTCGACAGAACCATGTCCTATTACAAGACAGGTTGGCACTAATTTCTTGTCTCTTAAAGCCGTCATTTCCAACTTATGGTTTAATAGGGGGAAAGGACTCAGACGATAAACCCTACATTACGTCAAAAGGGCAGACAAATAAATCCCTGCGATTCAGGCAGATGCGTAAAAAATGAAAGAAATGAAAGCCCCATGAAAGACCTTGATGTCACAATTGCCGTTTGAAAGGTGACAGGCCTTTTAGTAGAATTCTTTCCCTGGCTGATGCACATTGAGTGCAGCGTTGTGTGAACGCGACTGACGAACCTTGATCGCATCATCCCATTTCATAATCATGCCGAACTTACGCTAACAGTTTTCTTAAAAGTAGGCTTATGGAGAAAGTGTGCAGAACTCCCTCTACATATCTGTCAATAAAAAGCCTAAATAAAAAGTTACTCGTGTCAAAATGCAAACAGATGTGTAATTGTACTTAATAACATTAGTGACTGGCATTTAAGCGATAGATGTCCAATCAATTTGAACTGAAAGGGCTGACAGTGAATGAATGGGGAAAAAAACATTAAAAATGGGAAGTATAAGTTGTTAGTCTAGCATTATTAAAAACGTTCTGCTAACAGTATGTATGTATGTATATATGTATGTGTATATGTATTTTGTATTTATATTCAATTCAATATGTATGTATGTGTATGTGTATGTATGTTTATATGTATGTGTATGTATGTTTATATGTACGTGTATATGTATGTGTTTATATGTATGTGTATATGTATGTGTGTTTATATGTGTGTATATGTATGTATGTTTATATGTATGTTAATATGTATATATATATGTTTGTGTATATGTATATACTATGTGTGTATATGTATGTATATATATATATATATATATATATATATATATATATATATATATATATATATATATGTATAATGAGTTTGTCATTGTTGTTCTTCTTGTGAACACTAATTTTGAAATCCTAGTGCTCTGTTATTCATGAACAGATCATATTGAACAGATTTTTGTGATTCAACCACCATCAGAAAACACAAAAATACCCCGCACCCACACCAAAAATACATAAAATACATGAAATTCGAAAAGTGTCAAAAACGAAACACCATGAAAAAAGGGGAGAACCTGCAAATCTGCAATAAATGCAAACTGCAAAAAAGAGAAACCATGATAAACAGCAATTTCTTTTTTTAAAGACAAAAAATATATACATTTTGACCCTATTATGTATCTAAGATTTTTCAAAAAGTAAAATAAAAAACAAAAACCCATTATTGGACTTCTATCCTCGTTAACCTCGGAATAACCTAAAAGGTACTACTTTTAAGAAAATCTATCTAACTGCAGCAACAAAGTAGCCGCAGCCATTTATGCAGATGATATACTAATACTAGTCCTGGCCTACTTAAAATGTGTCTAATTAACACAATTTACACTTATTGCGACACACTGCTTGGAGAGTAATTGCTACATCCATTATTGCTGCATTGAGCTGACAAGGTGCATATTTCTGACGGAAATAAAATCAATGATGGTCTTAATGTGGGCTCTGTTCACGGGTACGGTCTGGAGAGAGCATTGTGTCCCAAGTCAAAACTAGCATCAATAGAAAAGAGCTTTTGCCAGCAATTTATAAGCGTTCTCCAGAATCGAATAGGGGACTCAAGATTGTTACTTACAATAGATAAGGCACCCTAATGTATTTTAAGTTCACAATGGGATGCGCATTAGGACAACCATAGAAGCTGATTTCATTGGGGTGAAAGGACATTGATGGTAATAAACCAATCGTGTGGCTCTTTTTTACGTTCGTCTCTCAATTTATTAGTTGGACTATTCTTGTTCATTTTGGGGCATCTAGATCATTTTTTTAGGCTTATGGATTCATGGTATGAGTCTCACGGCATAGGAATAAGGTACACGGTCGATTGGTCGCCGGTCTTTTGGTCGCCGGTCTTTTGGTCGCCCGGAAGGTAAGTGATAATTACCATTTAAATCGTTGCTCAAATTCCCTAAATACAAACTGTGAATTACTATTTAGTCATACTTAATGCTCTAGTAATTATAAGGCTAAAGAAAAGACCGTGACCAAAAGACCGCGACCAAAAGACGGCAACCAAAAGACCGGCGACCAATCGACCGCACACGTAGGAATAATGCGTGGGCTGTGCTGTGCGCCGTAGGAAAAAAAAAACATTATATGCAGAGCTTTGCTTTGCAATGCATTTCCACAATTGGTGAAAGTCACTTGCCCAAACATATTGACGCTTTTATTTTGCAGATGTAGTAATACAGAATCTAAGAAATTATTGACTAAGATATGAGAAGGATGGATAAAATAAAATCAAAAGGGTCAGGATTTTGGAGTCAGGCTCATTAATAACACCTTCCAATGGGTGAATAAGTAGAAGCAGCAGGTGTATAATCGAGTATGAGTGGGACATGACATGCATACATGAGAGCATTAGTGTGTAGGTGATGTGAATACAAACTCAACACCATTTTGAGTCGTTTATGCTTTTAAAGCCGCTCACGTTACATTAACAGCACATTGTAAGATCTACTCTATAAAAATACATTCAGTGTGACCTCAAAAATGAACATGACAGTTACATTTGTAGGTGCTTAACCTTAATCCTTGCTCCATAATGGTTGTAGTTCCATTTCCATATCGACACAACAGGATCCCTTACTGCAATTAAAATGCTTACTTTCTAAAATGACCTTGGCGAATTTGACTTTGATGACTCTTTCTCCATTGTCTAAACCTTTGCACTATTGCAATCTATAAATAGATGGCAGCTTAAATAGGATTTTCTCCCTAGGGGGTGGCAATAATCCACTTTGTAACGTCAGCTAACATGACAGGCAAATTTCTCAATTTTCCCTAAGTGCCAAAGTCGATACTTTGCTTAGGTTAGCATTTTGTGAACTGAAAAGTATTTAATCGGTATTAATACTCATAAAGTAGCTTTAAAGGGTTTCATTTCATTTCCAAAGTCGGCTATTATTGACTTAAATATTCCCTTTTTCTTTCTGTTTTTAGCCTTCCATTGCACTGCGATCGACTACTGCCCGTTGTTGGCTCGGATCGGCCCTAGTCTGAAAACAGAGCAAACATGATGATAACTTCCAAGTTTGAGGCTGAAGACGACTATTCAAGTGAGTAAACACGGGAGTTCTTTTCGTTTCATGAACTAAAGCTGTTTGGATTAGGGTTTTTGATTAAAGGAATTTAGGTGACCACTTATAGCATGAATATTAAAGCCATACACCTAATACCCTTCAATTTTCAAGAATCTCTCAAATCATCTGGTTTTTGTGTACATGGAGAATTAACTTGGTTAAGTGAGATAGTAAAACAACGTAAAGGCAAAATGTGTGCTTTTGTACTCTGCATGTCTTTGGATTTAATGACAAAATGGGTTGTTTTGCCACCAGTCAGAAGCTATCCAAAGGATAACATTAGATTGCTCCACTAAACGTCTTTACTGCCTATCATTATAACAACCAACAAAAGTTTGTGCTTCGATGAATGGTGCTGTTTGTACATGAAAATTACGCGTCTGCTCGTTTATCGCTGAACACGACTTGTCCTTGACCCTAGCGCAGCCTTTGGTTAATCTAGTTAAAGTATTGGCAGATGATACGAGTGCTCTCTTCAGGCTTTCATTATTAAATACACACGCTTCATATATGTGTACAAATGGTATTAAAGCAAAGTGCAAAAATACCCCTTCAGAGAAATTTCTAAATAAATGCTAAAGAAATAGCAGATGTAAACATGAAAAGGCTTTAAAATATTCTTGGTTTTTGTTGTTGTTGTTGTTTTAATGCAAAGTCTTCAACCTGCATCTTTGCTCTACTATGCTAAGAAACAGAAAATCTAGAACTTGTTATATAGGTTTTGTTATACTTCCAAATTCTATAGTTTCTCTTTCATTTTTTGGTTAGCTTGGAAGTATTGTTGCAATTGATATGCACCAGCAGTTTTTCTGTTTTTATGCATAAGTTAGTAAGGTATTGTTACTGAACTAAATTTGCACTGAAAATTCCTCCTTCTCCTCGGGAGGTACACTTATTCATTCAGTTACCTTTCCTGTCCTTTTAAAGCACTGTTGCAAATGGTCTGTACCAGGATTTTTTCTTATTGATTAGTGCATAGTTTGGAAAAATACTGTATTATTAAAATTCATTTATACTGAAAACCTCATATGTATAAGAATGAAAATAGTTTTATTTCCCTTAACTGAATTAATCACCTCAAATACAGTGGTAACGTGACTTGGGAAATGAATTTGTTCCAGAAGTGGTTTTAGAACTTGGATTTTTTTGGAACTAGAGACATAAGTTTACGTTAAATTACCACAATTTATTCCACATTCTTAAACCAAACATCCTCAACCCTTTTAAAATGATAAAACTATACCAATTTTGTATTAAAACTACGAAAATGGATGTATGTTTGCAAAATAGAAACAAAATTATTTATTGAACCATTCAA
This sequence comes from Stigmatopora argus, assembly GCF_051989625.1. Taxonomy (NCBI): domain Eukaryota; kingdom Metazoa; phylum Chordata; class Actinopteri; order Syngnathiformes; family Syngnathidae; genus Stigmatopora; species Stigmatopora argus. The sequence goes on from NC_135402.1 coordinate 7,632,286, forward strand.
ATGAATAACAATTATAAATACAATAGGGTAGAATTGTGAATGGCAGCTGAGTAAACATACGTACATGACGCTCAAACTCTGCCGGTGGCAGCTACCCTTTTTCTAGATGTCTCAAAATGTAGTCTTGTGTAGTTTTTCTGCAAAAAATAAGTCAGCAATGCAAGTAAATAAAGTACGTCACTTTCCCATCGATCAATTTAACTTTTCTTCTTCCGTAACCGCCACCACGCTTTCTGCCTCATCCCAGAGTAGCACCTTAACACCAGCCAGCAGTGACATACTGAAGCGAGCATAGAAGAGAAAAACACGTCATCCATCATAAATGCTCCAGGCAAGAAAAGCTGAGCTTACCGTTGCGTTCATTTCTCGCTAAAACCCCCCACCCTTTCCTCCATCCATTCTTCTTGCAAACATTTTTGTCCTATTCCCATGGCTGAGTTCTAACTCTTTCTCAAATCCCTGAACTCTAACCTCAATCATTTTTTTCTTCGAACCCATCTCCTCCACTGTCCTTCCACTTCTTACTGTCCCAGAATGCCAATTATATATATCTTTGAAAATTAAGAAATCGCAGAGCCGTTGCTACAATGTGACAAATTTTATTTTGGTGCTTTATTGTAGCATAAATACCACTTGAAATAGAGGCATTTCGTGTAGAATTGGTAATAAGTGTCATTTTCTCAGTTCACGAACAAACACAATATGAATCTGGTAACGGATGAGGCTATTTAAACCAGAACGACAGACCCAAAGTAGTCTCAAGTGTGAAGTGCTGTGTAAACTTAAATCATGTGGAATGGGTAAAGTTGACAACCACTAGCATGCTCATATTCTCGTGTGGTTCGAGAAGACCCTACTGGATTCTATCCAGGGCTTTTTATACCACTTTTCTTTTAAAAAGTGACCTGAGACGAATATGCCAGTTCATTGACCTTTAACCCTTGATATATTAGTTCTTTGATTTTTCATTTTTTGTTTCGTGTTTTATGGTTTATTTATAGATCTGTATGAAAAGGAGCTTTCTTGTTTTTTCCACAGTTTGATTTTTTTCCCCCTATTTTTTTGTTTTGTCATTTTTTGGAACTGCAAACCTCTCAGATCAGATAGATTGGACATTAATCACTATCAGGCAGCCAATGAGTTAACTCTAACAGCCTGAGCTGAGATTTGAATCTGAGCACAGTCAGGCCGCATCAATATATTGTTTGGGCAAATTGCTTCACCCGGGGTGAATCTGTGGATGTTTATTTGCAACACAGTCACTATCAAATCAACATTTTTGGCCTGGAGCAATATTCCATTGTCTGGGCGTCAATTCGGTAAATCTCTAAATTTAATGGGAAATAATCTTTGGTCTTTTAGCATTACTCTATTCAAAAGGTTTCCCAGAAAATAGAATATAAGAAGCCAAATAAAATAATGTAATAGTAAGAGCGAAAGATAGCTCAGACACTACACTGGAAGCTTCTGAAATAATGACTCTGGGAAAATCACTGCCCCTTTTTTTCCCCAGCAGTGAACAGTTTAATCACATTTTTTTTTCATATCATGGGGTAAGTATTAGAAGGAAGGCGCATAGCGAGAGGAAAATGTCTCAAGGACAAAAGCCTGATGCATGCTTTGCACTGTGATGACTGGAGATACCGCCTATCTCCTGGATATCTTTTATTGCTTTTATATTTGCCCTGGTCCTTGAGTTCCTTATGAATTGAAATTTGTTTCCTTGAAGCACATTTCTACTGACATTGAAGAAAAGAAGCGGCTGACACAAAAAGGATGCTGCGACTGTTGCTCTCTAAAGGCTTCTGGGGGCCATCAAAGCTACCTCTGCCGCAGTTGTTCCCGGCCATTCTGCTCCATATAATGCCAGCATATTCAATAAATCTTTCCCTTTCATAGATACTAGTAGTTTTCAGTTTGAATTGAATAGCCACTAGGTTTTTTATGTTCATAACCGAAAAAATGAGGGAAATTAACCATTTGAGTCTATTTAACCCTTTCGGTGATATCGTCTGGCTCTTTTCATCATTTTGTTGTGACTCAAACTATGCTCACGTTAAGGAGATGTTCAATCTATTTGACAGGGAGAGCTGACAGTGAATGAACGGTGTATTTTCAGGCTTATCCACATGAAGGAGTTGAATTTCCTGCTTGCAAGCGAAACGGAAATGTGGCGTTTTTGCTCAAAATGTGGCATTCTGAGGCGGATTGACCAGTGGCTTGAGTGGTTAGTGCGTCAGCCCCACAGCTTGGGGGTCCTGGGTTCAAATCCAGGTCGGTCCACCTCTGTGGAGTTTGCCCGTTCTTCTAAGGCCTGCATGGGTTTTCTCCGGGTACTCTGGTTTCTTCCTACAATCCAAAAACATGCATGGTAGGCTGATTGGACACTCTAAATTGCCCGTAAGTATGAGTATGAGTATGAGCGTGAATGGTTGTCCGTCTCCTCGTGTCTTGCGATAGGCTGGCCACCAATTACGGGTGTCCCCCGCCTCTGACCCGTAGTCTAATGGGATAGGCTCCAGCACCCCCTGCAACTCTAGTGAGGGTAAAGCGGTTCACAAAATGAATGAATGATTGTTTATGGATTGTACCCTAACAAATATCATTTGAGTGAAATCTGTTGAGAAGACATTTTTGTATGTATTCATTGGTTATGCTTCCATTTTTCAAAAGAATCTTCATGTCAATTGACCAAGGTCATAACGACGCATCCATCTCCTAGCAATACGACATTATTATTCTGTTAAACGACCAGGCCAGGTGATATGCTGTCACGCTGACAAAAATCATTTTCCTCTGATGTGATGATGAGTATGGCAAAGCCTTTCAAAATGATGAGTCCCCTAAGCCCCCTTCCACATAGCATCTTCTTCAACTTACTAGAGCCGAATGCACAGCAGTTTTCATTGGCGCCGATGATTTAGCGCGTCTACTAGCTCGGCAGGTGCATACTTTACGACTTTGTGTAGGCTCATAATTCAAGAAAAGCATAATTATAGTCGATCCACAGGCAGTGCTATGAAGCCATCCTTCTATAGTTTTACTCACAGTGAATTATTAACTCTTTAATTGCCGTTGACGATGATGGGCGTCCAATTATGTGCCTTTTTTCATTGTAAATTAATGAAATTTTAATGAGTTTATCACTCATGAGTTAAGAAAAAAAAAATTCCTACTAAAACCTACTCCTTGCGATCTCTGGAATCCCATTTTTGGTTGTGCTTCGAGGACTTGGACATATTTATCTGTCTATTGTATTTATGTAGTATGAAAACGTTGACTTGTTGGGCTTGTGCTTTAAATTCTACTTCTAGACATTTTTTCTGACTATTTATATGATCATTTTATGATGTAAAGTTGGATTAATACATTACCTCGCAATATATTTGAACTGTGATCAGTTTTCATATGCTGCCATTCCTTACAGTTGGATGAAAAGAGTCATGTGACTGGACATCTCGCATTGACAATAGCTGAGGTATCCTTGACTTCTCTGGCATTTGAAATGTGTGTACTTGTGATAGAGGCATTCATAGCGCAGACAGACACAACAAACCGGTTTTTATTTTATAATCTTCCAACAAAAATGTAGTTTGGACAAATGATTTTTGAAAATTATCTGCATGGATACATATCCAAGTATTTTGACCGAGGTTTTGGGTCATCGATCATGACATATTCGTGCATGAATGTTTTGATTCGAATTGGAAGTTTGCAACATGAAGGAAAATATTGGTTATACTCTATTGAATGATCAACATTGCCTGCCCTACCAACATACTGTGGAAAATCAAATTTAACAATAAATGTTGATGAAACACTGCAAAAAAGTATAACTTCTAATGAAAAACACGTCCATCCATAAATGGCACTGTTAATTGACCTTAAGGTGATAATTTTATAAAATGTTATTATGGTGATTAAACTGCAAATTACATCATTTTGCCACCTAAAACGATGGTGGATAATGGGCCATTGCTTTTTTTTCCAACATCTCATAGTAACTTAGATGACTTTAGGCTTCTTTTTCTGCCCGTCTTATTTAGGTTAATAGCACATTTGGGAGCGCGTTCATTATTAAAAGGTCTTTTTACGCTGGTACGGAAATGAAGTTAGTCGAAGGAAGATGAAGCCGACAGATGGGAGAAATGCCCGACGTACACTGAGACTGATCTGACAGGGGCGTTGTTAATGCAAGTGACCAGATGACGGACTGTGTCATGCAGGCAGACGCTCTTACAGAGAGCCACTGGAGCAAAAGACAAAGACTGACAGACCCAACATGGACTGACAGATGAATGAGGGCAGCTTTACCAGAAAACTCATCCTCCAAACTTATGGGCAAAACTTGGACTTAATTAGATGAATGGCTTCCATGTGGCACTGTAAATGTGATCTTACTGGCTGCCTTTGACTACGATAGACATCTAGTTCATTTTAACAGGAAGGGAAAGCAGTGAATCAATCTTCGTCTATCTATCTTCATTGATTGAAAATCAGTTTTAAACTGGATTCCAAAAAAATGTAAATTAATGATTAAAAAAAACATTAATAAGGAATTCCTAGACTGACATGACAATTTTTCAGTCCAACAATATTTTAAGAAAACAGCATGACTGAGTCGTTTTTTAATCACTTATAAATCTATGGATGTGTTAATTAAAACGCCATCTTCCCCACGCATACCTTTTTCAGATCTGCCCTTACATGTTCAATAGGATTTAGGTCAGTGCATTGAGATGGCCACTGTGACCCATTTGGTCTAGATTTACAAAACGACATTCCAGCTAGTGTTCAAAAGCTCACCGTTTTTGTTCTCTAGCAAAGATGTTTAAAATACGTTCATCAGAAATCTACAAGGTCAAGAAATGACCACCGCAAGCAACGAAAAGGAAAAATAATCTTTGTTTTGAAACATGTATATACACCAAATGCTCAGTAACTATAAGTCCTCAGCCCTGACCTTGGAACGGGCGGAAGTGTTTTCACTCGGCATGCAAAGAATAATAAACTAGTTGTTGTAGAGGATGGATGGTGTATATTCCCCCCGCCAGGGGCTTATTACCTCAATGCAGACTGAAGCTATGCTCTTCTGAGTGTTAGTCATTCAAACAGCAGCAGCAGCAGCAACAACAACAACAGCAAAAAACAGTAAATCAATTTATTCTTGCCATGGTTTGACTTTGTCTGTAATGACATTCTGACATGAGTTGAAGTTATTTGTTTTGAAAGAGAGATGCATGATTTAAAATCTAATGGCAGTCTGCTGTAAATTATTACTGCCAAAATTGTCTCTGATGGGAATAAGGATGGATGAGGATTTAGAGCATGGGTGTCCAAAGCGGGTCCTCAAGGGCCGGGAAGGGTGCAGGTTTTCATTAGAACTGATGAAGACACATTTTCACCAATCTGGTGTCTTAAAAGTACCGTATTTTCACGACTATAAGGCGCACTTAAGTCTTACATTTTCTCCAAAATAGACAGGCCTTATAATCCAGTGTGCCTTATATATGGACAAAAATTTAAATGTGTCATTCATTGAGGGGTGCGCCTTATAATGCGGTGCACCTTATAGTCGTGAAAATACGGTAAATATAAGTCTGCCTGGTTTAGCAGAAAGCTCGTTGGTTAAACTGTCCATGCTCGCTCTAGTGGAATAAAAACTAATGCGGCTCTTTTTGGAATAGTTTGGATACCCCTTGTTTTAGAGCGTATTTCGTTTTTTCTTTTCTTTTATATTAATAAGGAGAAGAATTCTCTTTTACTATCAAGGGTAAAGAACAATTAATCTTAACAATGAGTCACCCGGTTCCAAGTTGTACGTCAATGCTTGCCCTAACAATTACGATTAAGGCGAAAGTGATTCTTCCCCTTAAAAATTTGCCCATTTATTTAAAATCCTAAAACAGCCCTAAGCCCCACATTTTCAAAATGCTACTTGTCCTCCTCTGTTTGTCAAATCAACACATAGAAACAAAATAAAATTGTCTAATCAAAACATCCACAAAATCAAGGCCGACAAGTGGCAGCCAACTATTGGCAAAAATCATACAATTGAAATTGGGAGTAGATAAATGTTCATTTGCCCCTCCCAGTCAAAATAGATTGGATATCTCGCGGCGTAAATGGCAAACAAGTTCAAAGAGTGGCCTGTCAAATGATGAATACGTTATAGACATTGACTAGCGAGAGATTAGGAGATAATAGGTGAATTGTCTGTAGTTCAGGTTGTCATTAAATCCTTCCACTGCGGGTCAACTTCTGGGGCCATCGACCTAATCGGTAATGACGACACATAGTAGAAGGCTGGCCCGCATCCAGATGAAAGTGCTTGTCAAATTACCCGCAGATCATTGATCCGCAATCGATTCACACTCTAGCCGAGATAGAAGAGTGGGAACGGGTGCTGAATGGCATCCTGTTCAACAGGTTAAGGCAGTTGCAAATTCTTGGAATTGAGGCTAAATAGGGTCTGTAAATGCTTTGAAACGAAACATCTGACCTAACAGCTGAATTTACAAGTAAAATACGTATTTTTGTGTAGATTCACAGTCATCAAGGCCAGGGTAATCTGTAAGGTTGAATCAAGGCCACATAAACGAGGTTTTGGGTCATCGATCCTGACACATTGGTGCATGAATGTTTTGATTCAAATTGGATGATTGCAACATGAATGGAAATATTGGTTATACTCTATTGAATGGTCAACATTGCCTACCCTACCAACATACTGTGGAAAATCAAATTTACAAATAAATGTTGATGAAACACTGCAAAAAAAGTATAACTTCCAATGAAAAATATATGGCACTGTTAATTAACCTTAGTTATTTCTTGCAGATTACACATTTGAAAATTTAGTCAAATTACTCGTGATTTTATTTCCTAACTAATATGGTACTTTTTAAAATATACTCAAAAGGCTCAACAGCTAAATGACAACCATGTTATTTTAAGTGTGTACTTCATTTTTACAGGAAATGCAGATTTCTGAGTAACTCACCTATTTGCATGAAATAAGAATTTAAAAAAAGTCTTATTTAGATTTTTGGGGGGCGCTATATTAATGCTATTGATTTTGTTGCAGTATAACTGCATTGTACTGCCCCAGAAACTTTTTCAAAAGACACTTTCATCAAACAATAAATAAAACAAATCCATTAAAAAATAGAATAGCTCTAAAATGAAAACAAATAACAGCTCATTAATGCACTATTGCACATTATTATCCGGTGTGCTTTTATAGTATGAAAAATACAGTACTTATAGGCAAAAAAGTAACTTGTTTTAGTCAGGCAATCTTGTTCTTAGGTAATAGAGACTTGGAATAGGTGCCTTGGTGCAAATCCATCCTACTGAAACGTTGTCCTTTGAGAAGTATTTAAAGTAAATGAAACATTTAGTATCAAATATATACCTTTAAAATGGCTGTTTGCCAGATTTCCGTTTAAGTCGAAAGGCAGAAATAAGGAAGGCAGACGTACTGTAAGCACTCCCATATGGCTGCACACAGTTGGATGTGTGATCCAGATTTTTAAAAAAAAAGAAAGGACTGAAGCATATGTGATCAACACAACTCGAGTCGCAATTCCTTTGGGCTGCAGATTTGGCTGGCAGGGAACACAATGTAACATGTCAGAAGAGAGGCTATTTAATCATGGCAAGACGCCTTTGTCTGGCATTAAAGTGTGCTGTGTTCTATTTGTGAAGGTGGGATCGCTTTGCTACAGGTATGACTGATGATTAATGGTTGGCGGCCGTGCAACTGAACAATGAGCCACTGATTGTGAACCTTGAATGAAACTGCTGATGCCAATCAGCTAATGGATGTGTTCAATTCATCCGGCATTCTTTTTTTAAAGGATCGCTGCGATCATATCGCTCATACTATATGAGGCTAGTGGCTAGAAATGAGTCAGATCTGGGGCTAAGGCCACAAGTAAAGTGATTTAAATCTGCATTCATACAAATGCAATTGGGAGTTTCTTTAAATGAATCTCTTAGTAATGATCTCTTGTTAAAAAGTCAGAACTGGAAATTCTACTTTTAAAAACTATGTTAACTGTTTTTTCATGATTTTGTCACTTGTAGACGTCCAATCCATATGGATTGCTCGATAATTCTTGTCAATGGCAGACATCGAGTAAAAAAGACTGAAATCAGTTGTTGAGAAATAGCACTCTTCTATTCTCAGTTTCAAATATTTTTTTCTGTTTTAGGTTAAATTCAAGCATAATGGGAATCTTATCAGTGTTTTGATATCAAGTGACACAATGCTCATATATCACAATGTGACGTTTAGTTTCCATTATATCGCATGGATACATTTAAAAAAAATACCATAATTACCCATGTATTTTCTTGGTTAACTATTACACAGACGGTGCCTTACCACGTGATGTCAAGGTCACGCGTGATTCTCGCCGCAACTATAGACAAAAGATGCGAGACATGTCATTGAATTGTGAATGCCAGATGCAAATTCTATTGTTATTCTAAACATGAAATATTTAGTGCTAGCTATTACGCTATTATACTTGATGCAAACTGTTTCAAGTAGCATATAATATGAAAAATTAGTTAAACATTGCTTACTGTTTTGCATTCAGTTTGGGGAAAAAACAAAACTGACAGGCATTACCAAATATATTACATTACGTACAATCTGCCTTTGCCTTATTTGATTAGAACGCAACATGCATTAAGCCCAGCCAAACCCAGTCCATCCCATCATATAGGTAAACTAGAGAGCACTTTAATTCTAATAGATTTAAAGTTCAAATGGCCAATATCAGTTGCATATGTTACCATTGTCCTGTTTTTTGTTTTTTGTTTTGGTCGTGTGTAGGTGCAAAAAAGTGAAACTTGCAGAAAGCTGACGTTTACCATATCTTTGGCTACAACTCTGCATAATTCATTTATCAAATACATATTGAGAAATTGTTTCAGGCCTCAGTGGATGGTGTTAGGCCATAAAAATTACTTAAACATGACTTTAACTTTTCAATAACAAAATGTGGGAGGTATCTTCAATCATGACTTCAAATTTGAAAACTGAGTATAGTTTTAAATGAGGGGGGGGCTTATTTTCACTCATTTGTTTGGTTGATGATTAAAATAATTGAACATCGCATTAAGAGATTGACTTTGACTTCTTAATAGGATTTCTGTTTTTACTTATATTTTCAAAAATGAGCCAATCGAGACTACTTAAAAGTTCTCATTTGCATCACTCCCGTGATCAATTCTAATCCCCGAACAGCAGACAAACCATTCGAGACAACGTAATTCCGAGGCTGCCGATATTTTTCTTTAATTTTTAACCCCCTTTAGCATTCGTACCGCTAATAAAGTGTCAATGAAAGACACTTTCAGCATGATTCATGGCTCCTTCGGAGACTTGCTTTGGCGATACGCGGCGACAGCCACTGTGCTAAACAAGTCTCCATCGGGGGCAGTGTGAGAGTGTCTCTAAAATGAGCATACATACTCCGAGGTAGGACCATCACCACACCATCTGTCGTCACTCCACGGGAACATAACCAGCATCATTTATTGCACATATGATTACTGGTTGGCATCTTTTTTTTCTCTTTCAAATAAGCCATCTGCTCAGGAGAGGTGAGAAGGGATTTGTGAAACGGAAGAACATATTGATTCTCTTAAAAAAAAAAAAATGTAAAAGACGGTCATCCTTTCTTAGTCTTTGGCGGTGCTTGAATTGTAAACGTGTTAATTCAGAGGCTGATATCAGCAGCATCGTAACTCATTATGATAAACACTGATAGTGTTTGTACTCCCCGTGGAGATTCAAAGCCCTTATGAGCTTTTACAGTCTGTTTTGAAAATGTAAAGTCACCTGAATATGGCTTTTGTACTTCATACATTTATACGAGCCTCATATAATGAAATCTAGTTTTAAGAATGTGAAATTATAAAGACCTGACAAGACATGGTAAAAATTAACCATTCATTGATTTTTAGCAAATGGGATTATTACAATTAAATATTAACAGGTTTTTAAAAAAAAATCAATCCAGACACTGCCGCAAATCCTGAATGCTTCTGCTAAAGTCCTCAGAAAAAAAAGGAAAATTGACCGGATTGGACATCAGCTAATGAGTTGACATGATTATTATAACAGCAATAATGTTACACTTTTGACATAGCCATATTATTTCAAATATTGTCATATATCACTTGTCAAATTAAACAACGACAATGGCAATATACATTCACAATCCCAATTATACTACTGCTATTAATAATGATTGGTACACGGTCGATTGGTCGCCAGTCTTTTGGTCGCCGGTCTTTTGGTCACCGGTCTTTTGGTCACCGGTCTTTTGGTCGCCCGGAAGGTAAGTGATAATAACCATTTAAATCGTTGCTCAAATTCCCTAAATACAAACTGTGAATTACTATTTAGTCATACTTAAGGCCCTAGTAATTATTAGGCTAAAGAAAAGCTCCAAATTTCCCGGACTTTTATTGTTTTTTGTTGGAGAACTTGTTAAGACCCTGACTGACGTAGCTTCTTAAAGGGACAACGCATGTACATACAAACTCTTATACACTCAGTGAAACTGCTCATGGCTATTGTTGGCTTTTATTGATGCGTAGACCGTGTTGTTTTACCTTGTTTTGTCGCCGGTCTTTTGGTCGTCGATCTTTTGGTCGCCGGTCTTTTGGCCCCCCGTTGTCGCGGTCGGGGCGACCAAAAGACTGCGACCAAAAGACCGCGACCAAAAGACCGTGACCAAAAGACCGGCGACCAAAAGACGGCGACCAAAAGACCGGCGACCAATCGACCGCACACAATGATTACACCAAATTTCCAATTATTCGCCTTATATTTATGCTATTCATACATTTATGCAATTGGTTACTTTAAATTGAACTCTCTGACTTTTTTGACAAAGATTGGCAGAGGAATAATTCGAATAGCTCTGTCAGTGACATTACCAATCCAGCCAATTTTACTCTCTTATTTTATGCCGCTTCATCTCGCAGAAGTGTACTTAATGTGCTGATCCATTAGCTAGCCCCCACATTCCAATGTCTTATTAGCATTTTTGAGATGGCATCTTCAGCCTTGTGCATTATGTATAGCCCACATCTCAGTGATATGCACCCTCTGGGTTCCTTCACTGTATATTCTTTGTATTTTTAATGCTCTCTCCAAGAATCTCATTTTCTCGCCAGGACTCATTTAGGCGTCACGATTCACATTGCACATTCCGGCATGGCTCTAACATCGACTTCGTAAATTGGTACTGTGGCTCCGGGGTTTTGAATTTGATGACTGACTTTGGACTTTTGGGTGATGAGGTGAGGCTAACTTCCTTACCTTTAAATTCTTCTCTTTGGAGCAGGTTTTTTAAAAAGAATCACTGTTCAATGGGTTGGAGTAGTACTCTGTCTAATGATTCAGGGGTTATGTCATCCATGGATACTGATTACATTGAATATTGCGTTCTGAAAGTGAAACAATCACTGTGTAGACACACAATGAGGAAAGTTTTGCGACCTGGCTCACAGTAACTTGAGCATCTAACAGTTCTTGTCCTACTTTGTCCTACTCTCTTAGTATTCAAGTCACTCTACTCTTTGCTAAGCTCAAGGAAGTCATCAAGGGGATCTGTTCCTAAATATGTGGCTAAAATGATCAATGAGATTGGTGTGATGACCTCTGGTGGATTACGAAAACCATTTTAAATGGGAACACTTAGGTTCTGGATTCTAACTGTATCTTTACTGCAAATTTGCAAATCATTGAACACAACCCACATAGACAGAAGTCCCAGAATACCTACATAATTGGCAGAAATTCAACTTGCAAATGCCCCATTGCCATGTTGACAGAGTGTAAAATGTCAATTTCAGATAGTAAGATGGCAAATGTGTGATGAAAAGCGTAAAATAACACTTTACATGAATTATAAATGGGAGTTCTTGCAAAATACTCATTATTTGCCACAAAGGATGCTTATTTGTGTGCCCAATTTTTCATTTAGAGAGCGAGATGCGCATCTTGGTGTTTATTTATTTTTTAGAGAGTAATTGCTGCTCAAAAACAACAATAATTATCAATAAATCGACACGTTTGGGAATGTTTGTCATTGGCACGCTTATATACTCAGTGTTCACACAAAAGTGACATTACGCCTGCTAATGACGATCACTCTAATTCTGGGGCGAAAAAAACCAAACATATCATCAAAATGCATTGTTTTAAGTGAAATTCTTATTTTCAAACCATTTTTCAGACCCCATAGCACCACCTGTGTCTCTATATAATGATTGACATGACCACCGACAACTGAGCAATGACATGTAGACTGTTTAATAACTAAAAAGAGTTATTGTCAGGTCTAATTTAAAGTGCCCCTATAGTTTTATTCCCCTATTTGTCAAAATGAACAATTACAACAAAGATCAAAATCCACAAGTGATATAGCTAATAACTTGCCATGTAACTCTGTGTTTCGGTCTGCCACATCTGCACCGCTGAGTGACGTGCTAATGAGGTTCACGCGTGCCCTGTCCCATTTCCTCCTATCATCTCACTCAAGACATTTTGACAGCAGGCAATTAGGGGTGAACAAACACAGCGGCAAAGACCCGGGCAGAGTTTGGATTGATCTGTTTCCGAGTGTTTGGTAGGGTGGGATTTTGATTGGCAAGCTTGCTGAAAAATTAAGCTTGGCCCACACAAATTCCAACAGGCATCTTGACTTTTAGGAGGTTTGAGTCACAAAATCGTTGTGAAGTATACAGTATGCTCAATGGCTATTTTTCCATGTGGTACAAACAGGCAATTTTGAATTTAATTCAATCATTCAGTTAAAAAGATTCCATAATTCACGTTATCTACTGTAGGTTGAGATGCAGGACATCACAATCAACAATTGACCCAATGCAATTTTGGTTAATAAAAACAAAACCTTCAAAACAAATCCTTAACCCTATATAAAGACCTATAAAACAATCACATTTTGGGTCACACTATTAATATTGTGGCCTACGTAAAGAAAATTGTTATTTCATCTAGACCACGTGTCAAAGTGGCGGCCCGGGGGCCAAATCTGGCCCGCCGCATCATTTTGTGTGGCCCGGGAAAGGAAATCATGAGTGCCGACTTTCTGTTTTAGGATCAAATTAAAATGAAGAGTATAGATGTATATTAAATTTCCTGATTTTCCCCCTTTTAAATCAATAATTGTAATTTTTTAATCATTTTTTCCTGTGTTTTTAGTTCAAAAATCATTTTGCAAAATCTAAAAATATATAAAAAAGCTAAAAGAAACATTGTTTTAGATCTATAAAAAACGGAATATTCAGGGCTTTTAATCCAGTTCTTTAAATCAATTTATTTTAAAAAAAATCTAAATATATCCAAAATGGTCCGGCCCACGTGAAATCAAGTTGACGTTAAAGCGGCCCGCGAACCCCTGATCTAGACCTCTGGTAGAGGAATAGAACTTGGGGGTCGTGGGGATGAGCGTGAATGTTTTTTTATATATTATATATAAAATAAATTTGCAGTAATAAAAAAGTACACAAAATTAGTGCCTTTCCGAGCTTATTAACAGTCACAAATCTTTCTAAATCTTACCTGGTCGCTATGGTCATTTTTTTTCGATTGACGAGAAACTGCTAACAAAAAGCACTTCTAGCGTTCATCATGCTTCCGTTTAATTACAGTATGACGTTAACTTGCTGAGTGCAGTTCTCTCTCGCCCCTTCTTGATCAAGCCGCACTCAATATCACCTTGGGGATGCGGTGCGAGCGGAGGTGGCTTGTATTGGCTTGATGTACGACTCGCCTGCATGGATTGTGACTGCCTTATCGCTCAATCACTCAGCAAGATGGAGACCCACACTCTGACGGCTGACGGACTATAATGACTCCCCCCGCAGCCCCCTCAATTCCCAACATTCCCTACATAAACCACAAATACACAACCTGGACCTGAGTGCGGGGCCTTCAACGTAATCTAAGTTGTAGCTGCTCACTGTATCGTTCCTGCAAAATAGAATGGCAGAAAGGCCCTTCAATTTCACGCATGAATCCTACTCACAGATTCAGTGCGGGGTTCTTATGCTGCACAATATTAACTTGATTAAATTCCCCTACAGATTCTAATTTAAAGCCTCATGGAGTGATCTTCGGACCATTTGTTGTCTTGCATTTAGGAATTTGTCTAGATGAGAATTTCTTTTTCGAATCTACTGTAATGTATCTGGTATTTTTTAATATGAAAGAAAAAACTCAACTTTTAGCCTATTTTGTACCTCATCACAGTAATGTGTCATCTTAAAGTACTGCTTTGTTGCCACTAGGTTGAATTGAGAGGAGGAGCTTTATTTATACAAGCTGTAGCTTTGTGAGAAGTAAATATAATCACTTTACTTCCATCTTGTGGTTTCTATAGGCTATTACAAACCTGTGTGAGTGGGTGTCAATTACTTTATTCATTGTAGGGGAGTTGCTATACCAAATTAAGAGTGGTGGTTCAGTATACTGCACGATAATGAAAGGAAAATATTTTGAATATGTAAGCACAGATGGTTCCTAAATTAAGCACATTGAATTTAAATGAATTACTCGAATGTGTTAGAATCTATTTCACTACTTCATCACATCTTAACAGGAGTGTGTAGACCAGTGGTGTCCAAACTGTGGCCCGCTACACTGTTGTTATTATATATAAGTTATGAAAATGTCTTGAATGTGGCCTGCAAAAGAATCCTCAGTTTCCATTGTTTCATTTCTCAAATTTAACACAAGATGGCATTCATTGTTGGAAACTGTGGAATTCGTTTTTTTTTTCACGCAAATTAACACAATGTGATAAATTAATGGCACGAAGTAAAGAAAAAATATTTTCTTTTCATTTGTCCCTCTCGGTCATAATGGATTCATTGAGTTCCTTATGAAGATAAAGTGTGGTTTAAGTAAATGTTATTCTTGTGATTTTGGTTATACTTTGTAACCAGTTTCTGCAGAAATGGGCGAATTTCTAAAGGGTTTACGCATTGTTTTGCATTTTTGCATTTCAACTATAGACGTTGACATCCAATAGTTCATTTTTTTAAACGAACTAGTTTGTGAAGAAATGAAACTTTCCTAACACTGCTCCTAAAATGGTTTTTTGTCCAGTTTTGCTCAGTTTAATATTGCTTAACTGTTTATTGACCATGTTTTGGTGTTAAAATATTAATCACACTTTTCTTATTTTGTTTATGCTTGATTGAAGTCACTGTAGCCGATCCTTTGTTTCGAATTTTATATTCTGATACTGTTTCTGTTTACCAATTTATTCTACCTTCTTAACATCATATTAATTGTTATTGTTTTCTCTGGAGGCTCCAATTCTGTTTTTTTCTGCCCATAGTTAGCTGAGATTGGCTCCAGCACCCCTTTGACCCTCATCACTGGCATGGAAGATGAAAGAATTAGCATTTGTTAGTTTACTTTTCTTTGCTTATGTTTATCGTGTTCTAATCGTTTTACCTTTACCGAGTTTGAGATTTATTACTTTTTCACACTTGCTTTTTTGCCCAATCGGTTTATCTTTGACATATCATGTAATTCATTGCTTACTGAATCTGTTTATCGTTTTAAAAAGAGTAAATTTATCGCATGTCACGGTTATATTTCCAAAAATACACACAGAGAAAAACATTGTGAATTTTTATCAACTCCCACCAGGGCTTTTGGCATCTGCCATCTTGATAATCATTTTTTTTCCATTTCAATCTGCTCTTCTCAGATCTTTAGATCTTGAATGAACCGGGAGTCCTTGGACAGTGTAATTGAAGAGTGGCTGCATGACCTTAATTTAAGATCAATATCTCTCCTTATGTTTACCCAGGAGGTCACATGGTGGGCAAGACAGTTGGCGAAGTCGTTATACTTCTGTTGGGGAAAGATTTCGTGGAGGAAAAAAAATGCTACAAGTCTACATGGAGTACAGATGTGAGTTCTTCTTCTTCTGTAATCAGACCTTACGCCAAAGGTATCAGACTCGGGTTGGTTCGCGGGCCGCGTTAACGTCAACTCGATTGCATGTGGGCCGGACCATTTTAGATATAATATTTAAATATATTTTTTTATAAATGGATTAAAAGAACTGGATTAAAATCCCTGAATATTGTTTTTTATAGATCTAAAACAATGTTTATTTTGGCCTTTTTTAATATATTTTTAGATTTTACAAAAAATATTTTTGAACTAAAAAATCAGAAAAAAATGATTTAAAAATTACAATTATCGATTTAAAAGGGGGAAAATCAGGAAATGTAATATACATCTGTACTCTTCATTTTAATTTGATCCTAAAAAAGAAAGTCGGCACTCATGATTTACTTCCAGGGCCACACAAAATGATGCGGTGGACCTGATTTGGCCCCCGGGCCGCCACTTTGACACATGTGCCTTACGCTATTTATTGCTTTTGATACATGTGTGAATGCATCATGGATAGAAGAAAACGTGCTTCCTACTCTTTTAGTGCCATACACAGCGCTACTTGTTCAATCCAATCTTTAAAATTCTCCTGTTTAGGGAAAATAAGGGCTATCAAACAGTCTATCCCATCAAACTCTTGTTTTCCGCTTGTATTTTCCTAGTCCTGAATGTAAATTAACGACAATGTTAAAATGTAGTCGTGTTTTTTTATTTTTAAAGGAGTTTACATAATTATCCAACAGAACACGGGAGAAATAGAAAGGACATGGTGGGTCAGGGTTCATGAGCAGGCATTTCCTCTAATGTACAGGTGTCAAAGTGGCGGCCCGTGGGCCAAATCTGGCCCACCGCATCATTTTGTGTGGCCCGGGAAAGTAAATCATGACTTTCTGTTTCAGGGTCAAATTTAAATGATAGATATAGATGTATATTATATTTCCTTATTTTCCCACTTTTAAAAAAATAATTGCAATTTTTTGAAACAATTTTTTCGTTGTGTTTTTAGTTCAAAATATTTTTGTAAAATATCAAAATATATAAAAATATTTTCTTTTTTCCACTTTAATATGGAAGATATTTTTAAAATGGTTTCCTTTTGAAATGAAAAACAAATGATTAGATAAATGATATCCCCCTACTAAGAAAAAAAGCTCAAATAAACATTGTTTTAGATCTATAAAAACAGAATATTCAGGGCTTTTGATCCAGTTCTTTTAATCAATTTATTAAAAAAATAAATAAATATTATATCTAAAATGGTCCGGCCCACATGAAATCAAGTTAACGTTAATGCGGCCCGTGAACCAACCCGAGTCTGACACCCTTGCTCTAATGCATAGAAATCATATAGTATCTTAAAGCCTCCCCTATTTTGGGTGATAACGTCAAAATACCAGCAGTGTCCTTGTTAGTAGGCTCGACAGAAGCAACTGCTGTAAATTCGACAAGTCATACGTGTCGAAGCTAAGTTATTCATGAGTGTACCCTGTTTTACATTTTAGTCATTCGATACACAGAAATGCTGTGCCAACTTCGTCGAGTGGCTCAACACCACCCATCCGTGAAGGGAGCTGAACCGGCATGTTCATCCCTTGGGGCAACTACCCATTCCCCTGGAGCCAGGGCTCTCCTATCTAGCCCCACCTAGGCTCCCCAACCAGCCCCCAGGAAGCAGGATTTTTTATTTTTTTATTATTTACCTCATTGGGGTTGACTAAGCCTGCAGACTTTTTGAAAATAGGACTTCAAAAAGTACATATGGCACAGCACTGGCATGTCATTTCTTAGTACTTAATTAGTATTATCAAAACAGATGATAACTTTTTCAGCACTAGGTAGGTTGCACATTTAAAAAAAAATGCCTGACGATACAGCTGAACTGTTGTAAGAAACATTTTTTCCATCCATTTTTATTTGAACTTAGGATAGCTGTCTGCATTCTGTGCTATTCTGAGGTATCCGGCATTTGGGGGCTAGTGGGGTGAGGCATTTCAAATCCCACCGTTAAATCTCCAACTGATGTCTGCCATTCCCTTTGGACTCCGGTGAGTGGCTGCCCTTCACTGTACGCATGGCTGGATTGGTGTGTTTTGCGGAGATCTCTGTGGTGTGTTTGTTTATATCTGTGTGACGAGGTGTACAGAGGGCCAGACTTTAATCCGTCAGATAACACCCGGAATGACTGCGAGCAGCCCAACAATCTGGTCGGAGCTGACACGGGTTAGCTACTGAGACAGCGGTTGTATTTCACCGATGGATCTGGAGCGAGACCGACTTTAGTAACCTGCTAAAATAGGGCTCAAAGCTCATGGCGATGATGCGAACTCAAGTTAAAAAGGCCTAAAAGGTCAGCTATCAAGATTTCTGTTATCCCCTGACAAGGAGGTGTTAAGTGTCCAAACACAAGTGAGTGGCTTTCTCTTGGGAACATGACCATTAATAAAATGAAAATGACAGGGGGAAAAAAAACAATGCAAATCAAAATTTTTGATTCCTAGTCGAGATGGATTGGACGCCCATAGCTGTCAATGGTATCCAAAGAGTAAAAACTTGAAAAACATGCATTTTTAAATTATACATGTATTATATATAACATACATTTTTACCAGATTAACATGCTCTATTTAACAAATGAAATTGAAAGGATTTCATGTTGGCCCTTGCATTAGTTTGAGAATATTTTCTGAACCACTTATCCTCACAATGATCGCAGGGGGTGCTGGACCCTATTCCAAGGGAGAAAGCCTAAACTGGCCGTTAGCCAAGAGACAAACAGCCATTTACATTCCCACTCATACCTGGGGGTAGTCAGTCGGGATAGGCTCCACCACCCCCGCGACCCTAGTGTGGATAAAGCGGTTCAGAAAATGAAAGAATGAATAAAATCAAATCAAATATTTTCAATTTTACTTGGAAGTTAGCACGTCACAATGTTCTGCTAAATTTAAACTTCAGCACAGAACTTAATAAGAACAAATGTTTGTATTAAGTAAAAATGAAATGGGCTAATATGCCAGTAATGCTCTTGAATTGTTCTAATGGAATGAATCTTCCAGGAAACGCATTGCACACAACTGTGTAAACAGTTTAATCAAGAGCATGTTTGAAGAATTACAGCTGGCGACGGCTCTGTCTGTTCCAATACTTCTTTTCCTTGATTAGAACAGACATCCATCTTTGGTGCTCTTTTTCTTTTTGCCCTTACCCGCTTTTCACTCCCCCTTTTATCTTGTCCACTTGTCCCAGAGCTAGAAATAGAAAACTTAATTGCAAAAAACATTCATACTAAAGAGGAAAAACAAATACATACATAACATGACTCAACTCAGGTATGTAGCTTTTTTAATGAATTTTTGCAATCCATGGCGGGAAAAAAAAAATCAAGATTCAGCATTTTACCCATTGTGCAAATTTAGCCTAATGGAGAATCCTTTTGTGCATTTTATATGTATATATAAAAAACTACTTACTATACATGGTCGTTTTTGCAAGAAAAAAGCCTTACTATACATGGTCATTTTTGCAAGAAAAGGGCCTTACTATACATGGTCATTTTTGCAAAAAAAGCCTTACTATACATGGTAATTTTTGCAAGAAAAAAGCCTTACTATACACGGTCATTTTTTGCAAGAAAAAAAAGCCTTACTATACATGGTCATTTTTGCAAGAAAAAAGCTTTACTATACATGGTCATTTTTCCCAAAAAAAGCCTTACTATACATTGTCGTTTTTGCAAAAAAAAAAAGCCTTACTATACATGGTCATTTTTGCAAAAAAAGCCTTACTATACATGGTCATTTTTGCAAAAAAAAGCCTTACTATACATGGTCATTTTTTTCCCAAAAAAGTCTCGCTATACTTGGTCATTTTTGCAAGAAAAAAAGCCTTACTATACATGGTCATTTTTGCAAGAAAAAAAGCCTTACTATACATGGTCATTTTTGCAAGAAAAAAAACCTTACTATACATGGTAATTTAAAAAAAGCCTTACTATACATAGTCATTTTTGCAAGAAAAAAGCCTTACTATACATGGTCATTTTTTGCAAAAAAGCCTACTATACATGGTCATTTTTGCAAGAAATAAACCTTACTATACAAGGTCATTTTTGCAAGAAAAAAGCCTTACTATACATGGTCATTTTTTTCAAGAAAAAAGCCTTACTATACAAGGTCATTTTTGCAAGAAAAAAAAACTTACTATACATGGTCATTTTTGCAAGAAAAAAGCCTTACTATACATGGTCATTTTTCAAAAAAAAAAGCCTTACTATACATGGTCATTTTTGCCCAAAAAAAGCCTTACTATACACGGTCATTTTTTTCAAGAAAAAAGCCTTACTATACAGTCATTTTGCAAGAAAAAAAGCCTTACTATACGTGGTCCTTTTTGCAAGAAAAAAGCCTTGCTATATATGGTCATTTTTGCAAGAAAAAAAGCCTTACTATACATGGTCATTTTTGCAAGAAAAAAGCCTTACTATACAAGGTCATTTTTGCAAGAAAAAAGCCTTACTATACATGGTCATTTTTTTCAAGAAAAAAGCCTTACTATACAAGGTCATTTTTGCAAGAAAAAAACCTTACTATACATGGTTGTTTTTGCAAGAAAAAAGCCTTACTATACATGGTCATTTTTCCCCCCAAAAAAAGCCTTACTATACATGGTCATTTTTGCCCAAAAAAGCCTTACTATACACGGTCATTTTTTTCAAGAAAAAAGCCTTACTATACAGTCATTTTTGCAAGAAAAAAAGCCTTACTATACATGGTCCTTTTTGCAAGAAAAAAAGCCTTGCTATACATGGTCATTTTTGCAAGAAAAAAAGCCTTACTATACATGGTCATTTTTGCAAGAAAAAAGCCTTACTATACATGGTCATTTTTGCAAGAAAAAAGCCTTACTA
Organism: Stigmatopora argus; assembly: GCF_051989625.1. Classification (NCBI taxonomy): domain Eukaryota; kingdom Metazoa; phylum Chordata; class Actinopteri; order Syngnathiformes; family Syngnathidae; genus Stigmatopora; species Stigmatopora argus. The sequence goes on from NC_135402.1 coordinate 7,653,168, forward strand.
TACATGGTCATTTTTCAAAAAAAAAAGCCTTACTGTACATGGTCATTTTTGCCCAAAAAAGCCTTACTATACACGGTCATTTTTTTCAAGAAAAAAGCCTTACTATACAGTCATTTTTGCAAGAAAAAAAGCCTTACTATACATGGTCCTTTTTGCAAGAAAAAAGCCTTGCTATATATGGTCATTTTTGCAAGAAAAAAGCCTTACTATACATGGTCATTTTTGCAAGAAAAAAGCCTTACTATACATGGTCATTTTTGCAAGAAAAAAGCCTTACTATACATGGTCTTTCCCCAAAAAAACCCTTACTATACATGGTCATTTTGCAAGAAAAAAGCCTTACTATACATGGTTCTTTTTGCAAGAAAAAAGCCTTACTATACATGGTCATTTTTGCAAGAAAAAAGCCTTACTATACATTGTCATCATAAATATTCATGGACAAAATATAATAAACATCAGTCTGTGTTTCAGATACTATTTTAGACCATCAGAGAAGGCCTGGGAGGCCCTGATGGTCCACCACTGAGTTATTGTATACCAAGGGTGTCAAACTCGGGTTGGTTTGCGGGCCGCATTAACGTCAACTCCATTTCATGTGGGCCGGACCATTTTAGATATAATATTTAGATATTAATAGAGGAATAGAAATGGATAAAAAGCCCTAAATAATTTTTTTTTAGATCTAAATGTTTATTTGAGCTTTTTTTTTCTTAGTACGGGAAAACTTTAAAAAAAATCATTCCAATAGGAACCAAAATAATTTTTAAATTATGTTCAATATTAAAGTGGAAAACAGAAAATATTTTAGAAATTTTTAAGATTCATTTTTAGATTTTGCAAAATGCTTTTTGAACTCAAAAGAAAGAAAAATGGATTGAAATTGCAATTATTGATTTTAAAAAGTGGAAAATCAGGAAATATAATATACATCTATAACCTTCATGATCCTAAAACAGAAAGTCGGCACTCATGATTTACTTTCTCAGGCCGCACAAAATGATGTGCCGGGCCAGATTTGGCCCCCGGGCCACCACTTGGACACCCGTGTTGTATACAATACAATGAAGCATTCTTTGCGTGTCAAATTTTAAACTTTTAATGGAGTCAGATGGCTTGGAATAATGGTGAGTTGATGTAAAATACTAAGTCAAATGTTACTCAATATTTGGTGAAATTGGTTTACTAATATGTACTGTTTTATAGCATCAAGACCTTGGTTACGCCTATTGTCGACGTGGCTGAGTTAATTAAGCGCATGCGCAGTAACCGTCCCTTTTGGAACGCCTGTGCCACGCTGACGATCGACAACATGCCGACAAGGTAAGGAGTAGAGCAATTCAGTGGCCTAAATGCGTTTTTATCACGCTATCGGGAGATTTTTCAGCAATCAATTGAGCCCAAAACGCCAACAAATATCTTCGTTTAATGCCAGGTTTAGCACACCGTCGACAATTTAAGTTTGCGCCTCTTTTCCTCACCGACTCTGTGCTGTATGGTACTAGTTAGCATTAGCGTTAGCGTCACGATTTGACTTAAAAAGTATGTTGTCTGTTTTCTCTCCATTATTGAGTCGTGTAGCAAGACTTTAAATTTAATCAAACAACGCCGAGACATCAACCGACAGTTTGCTGGGTAAATGCTACCTCTAGAATGACATCGAGGCACGACTTGGTGTGTTATGTAATGATAGTTTTGATTGCGAGTGCCGATTTGTAATTGTTCTTTTTTTAGAAAAAAAATAACTTCTACAAAACTGTTAAGCCAATTTCTCCTAGCTGTTAACGTCAGTCTGTATATTTAATCGCCGTATACAAAACTATTAAGCCAACTTTCTCCTAGCTCACTGGTGTCAAAGCGGCGGCCCGGGGGCCATATCTGGCCCGCCGAGTCATTTTGTGCGGCCCGAGAAAGTAAATCATGAGTGCCGAGTTTCTGTTAGGATCAAATTCAAATGAAGATTATACATGTATATTATGTTTCCTCATTTCCCCTTTTTAAATCAATAATTGTAATTTTATTTTTTTTCCTTATTGTGTTTTTAGTTCAAAAAGCATTTAGTAAAATCTAAAAATAAATATATTTTTAAAAATCTGGTTTTCACTCTAATATTGAACATATTCCCAAAAATATTTTGTTTCCTTTTGAAATGAAAAACAAATTATTATAAGATATTTTCCCTCATGAAGAAAAAAAAAGCTCTAACAAACATTTTTTTAGATCTATAAAAACTGAATATTTAGGGCTTTTGATAGTTTTTTAAAATCGAATTTAAATAGAAAAAAAAATCAAAATATTATTTCAAAAATGGTCCGGCCCACATGAAATCGAGTTGACGTTATTGCGACCCGCGAAAAATAGCACTTGGCACTCGCTAACTAATTTTCATTCTTTATCTTGATCGTTTATTAAATTGCTTGTAAGATTTCTCTATCCTGTAATTGTTTGGCAACCTCCAAATACCTTGGTTAAATCAAGTTTTCCCTGTTTAGCATCAAGATAAAACTACTTCCCCAAAAAAACCAATAAGCCTATCTGTTGAATCTCCCGGCTCTATATATGCTAACGTATGCTTTTTGTGCAAATTTTCCCTGTTTAGCACCAAGATGCAGCTCTTCTAGCATGCCTAGAGCACTATTGAGGTAATAGAAGAGGAGACTGTGCCAGATCAAGGTAAAACTACACGCCCCCCAAAAAAGTTGAATCTCCATTCTATATATTCTAACTTTTGCTATTTTTTTGCATGCAACAGGCCTGAGATCTACCTCGCAAGTTGTCCACTTGAATCATATGGTGTCACTGCACTTCTGAAAATCCAAATTAAATAAAAGCTTAAATCGTCATGGTGATGTTTCACTGGCCATTCATTTCCACAGCTCTTTGACTAAATCTTTAAGGTAAGTTCTCAGTTAATGTTAGAGCAGAAATTCTAAGTATTGTTTTTTTTTCTTCTAATATTTTGTGTTAATTCCATTTTTTTCCTAAGGGCATATACTACCCCCAGTTTTTATTTTCCGAGTGTATACACCCCCATTTTTTCCCTAATTTAATTTTTTAAGTGTTCCCCTTTCCTAAGGGCATATACTATCCCCAGTTAGTATTTTCCCCAGCTTTTTTTTCTAATTTTATTTTCCAAGTGTGTATAGCCCCCATTTTTTCCTTAATTTTATTTTTTAAGTGTTCCCCTCCCCACTTTTTTTCTGTTTTATTTTCATTTTATTTTCTAAGTGTATAGCCCCCCTTTTTTCTAATTTTATTTTCTAAGTGTATAGCCCTGCTTTTTTCTAATTTTATTTTCTAAGTGTATAGCCCTGCTTTTTTCTAATTTTATTTTCTAAGTGTATAGCCCCCTTTCTTTTCTAATTTTATTTTCCAAGTGTAAAATTGTTTTGTGAACCTTCAACTAAAATGTCTTGTCTTATGTCTACAGGTGGACAAACTGGCTACACCAATCAACATATGTAATGTCAACTCCTAAGTATGTTAAAGTTGAAATGTTTACCTGTTAATAAATTTTTTTTAACTTGGATTGTTACTTGCATTTTTTGTTAGATAAAGACAAACACATGTATACATTTAAAAACTTTTATTTTGAAAAACTTTGGAGATTTTCAAATGGACAAAGAAACTCCCCTTGGCACCAGGTGGAAATCTGGAAAAAAAAGGGGGTCAATACAAAGTAAAACACCATTCACAAGGTCTTACCTTTTATTTTGAAAAATCTTGGAGATAGGTTCTGGCGTAACCCCCAGCACCGAGAAATGAGGGGGTGCGTCAGCCTATCTGTACATAGGCAGGAAACCTTGTCCCCCCTGTGGAATTCTGGAAAACAAAAAAAGGGGGTCAATACACAAAGTTAGGTAAAAAAACATTCACAAGGTCTTACCTTTTATTTTGAAAAAGTTTGGAGATAGGTTCTGGCGTAACCCCCAGCACCGAGAAATGAGGGGGTGCGTCAGCCTATCTGTACATAGGCAGGAAACCTTGTCCCCCTTGAGTGGAACTCTGGAAAACAAAAAGGGTCAAGGCACAATAGATTAAAGTTACATAAAAAAAGAAATACAGACTAGGGCCTAATTAAGTCAAATTTAACTAAAAACGCCTATGTTTAGCTTTTTTTCTCCAAAACATCAAAAGGGTACCCATTAGACATACTCCTGATGGTCTGGTTTTCTTTTTGTATGCTGCAGAGAGACTAAAAATGATTTGAGTCTTTAAAGGCCCCTATCTAGTCTATTTTTCATGTTTTCCTCCACAAACAAATAATCAGGATCTTGATGTGGTGGGAAATATAGAAAACACACTGGACAGGGGCCCACAAGGTACAAATTAC